>NC_059364.1:3947500-4547500 GCF_019703515.2 Myxocyprinus asiaticus | reverse complement strand
ATTTATAAAAAAAAAAAATAATATATTTTTTTTTATAAATATGATACATTTTTGAGTCAAGAATATCAATAAGTTTTCTTTGGGTTCCACCACATGACTTGAACAAAATTAGTATTTTCATAAAAATGTCAGAAGGAATATCAGATGTTTTTTAAAACTTCACGCTCAGTGTTGAGGGTCTAAAGGTGTTTTATGTTTTTTATGGTCAACATAAACAACAAAATGGCTACCATGATGGTTTCACCCAATGACTTTGATTTGGTGGACAAAAGTGTTTTTAAATATAAATCATATTTTAGAACACAATTGTTTCATGCTTTTTCTTTTAAAAATAAATGAATAAAAGATTATTCTGCACTAGTCAATCCAACATTTATTTTATCAGGAATTTCAGCTTTTAATGAGACTTTGACTTTTTTTTTACTCTCTCTAGACCCCACATTAAATTTTTTACTTTAAGTCCCAGTAAAAATACAGTTGAAGTTAGACGTTAACATACACCTTAGCCAAATACATTTAAACTCAGTTTTTCTCAATTCCTGACATTTAATCGTAGAAATCATTCCCTGTCTTAGGTCAGTTAGGATCACTATTTTATTTTAAGAATGTGAAATGTCAGAATAATAGTAGAGAGAATGATTTATTTCAGCTTTTATTTCTTTCATCACATTCCCAGTGGGTCAGAAGTTTACATACACTTTGTTAGTATTTGGTAGCATTGCCTTTAAATTGTTTATCGTGGGTCAAAGTTTTGGGTAGCCTTCCACAAGCTTCTCACAATAAGTTGCTGGAATTTTGGCCCATTCCTCCAGACAGAACTGGTGTAACTGAGTCAGGTTTGTAGGCCTCCTTGCTCGCACACGCTTGTTCAGTTCTGCCCACAAATTTTCTATCAGATTGAGGTCAGGGCTTTGTGATGGCCACTCCAGTACCTTGACTTTGTTGTTCTTAAGCCATTTTGCCACAACTTTGGAAGTATGCTTGGGGTCATTGTCCATTTGAAAGACCCATTTGAGACCGAGCTTTAACTTCATGGCTGATGTCTTGAGATGTTGCTTCAATATATCCACATAATTTTCCTTCCTCACGATGCCATCTATTTTGTGAAGTGCACCAGTCCCTCCTGCAGCAAAGCACCCTCATAACATGATGCTGCCACCCCCACGCTTCATGGTTGAGATGGTGTTCTTCGGCTTGCAAGCCTCACCCTTTTTCCTCCAAACATAACTTTAGACCAGAGGACATTTCTTCAAAAAGTAAGATCTTTGTCCCCATGTGCACTTGTAAACTATAGTCTGGCTTTTGGAGCATTGGCTTCTTCCTTGCTGAGCGGCCTTTCAGGTTATGTTGATATAGGACTCGTTTTACTGTGGATATAGATACTTGTCTTCCTGTTTTCTCCAGCATCTTCACAAGGTCCTTTGCTGTTGTTCTGGGATTGATTTGCACTTTTCGCACCAAACTACGTTCATCTCTAGGAGACAGAATACGTCTCCTTCCTGAGCGGTATAGTGGCTGCGTGGTCCCATGGTGCTTATACTTGTGTACTATTGTTTGAACAGATGAACGTGGTACCTTCAGGCATTTACAGGTACACCTCCAATTCAGTACACCTCCTATCAGAAGCTAATTGTCTAAAGGCTTGAAATAATTTTCTGGTATTTTCCAAGCTGCATAAAGGCACAGTTAACTTAGTGAATGTAAACTTCTGACCCACTGGAATTGTGATATAGTCAATTAAAAGTGAAACAATCTATCTTAAACAATTGTTGGAAAAATTACTTGTGTCATGCACAAAGTAGATGTCCTAAACAACTTGGAAAAACTATAGTTTGCTAATATTAAATGTGGAGTGGTTTAAAAAATGAGTTTTAATGACTTCAACCTAAGTGTATGTAAACTTCTGACTTCAACTGTATCAATATGACTTTAAACTCAGAAATTGAAAATATGCTCATCATAGAAGAGGCGTATTCAAGTAAATGGTTTGTGTGAATTGCATTTTTTTTAATGTATTTTTAATTTAATAGATCTGGACAAAAATGAGCGTCACTTCATTAACCCTTAGGACACATGGCCATAATATGCACCTGTTACCCTCTGTTACTGTATTTTATGATGAATTTTGTAAAAAGAATCCACGTTATGATCATGAAAAGTTTTTTTTCGCCCACTGTCACATCCACACATTTTTTGTACTACAATAACTGAACTAGTAAAGGAAGTTTGGGCTGTTTCTATGAAGGATGCTTAAACAGTGGTGTAAAAACGTTTTCTACAAACAAAAGAGTTTATGGGCGAAACCCTGAAAACTGTTTGAATTAAAAGCATGTACATGTTGTAGCTGTACACTCGTCATAGGAAAATCGTACCTTCTGTTCTCTTCTTTTTAAAGAAAGATTAAATATTTTCTTGAACTGTTCTCTTGGCCATTTTTGAAAGTGCGCAAAGTTTTTGAAAATTTGCCTTCAGTGGCATAAGTTTCATGTGAACACTAGGAAAGACAAATCGCTAAACTCCGACATACCTATTCGCCAGTGTTTTCAGAAAACCGGCATCTTTTTGCAGTGGACAGAGCTTGTCTAGATATAATTGGGGGATTTCAACTATAGAAATCTGGCAACCCCACACGTCAATCTAATTCTGACTGGCTAATCGCCCTTATTTACAGTCTGTTATTTATAAAACGTAGAAAATATTTTACTTTCATGTTTAGTTCTAGGTAATACATCACACAACTGCTCTAAAGGGGATGGTAAGGGGGGATGGTGGTTTTACAAGGGGGATGCTTTTTGGTATTGCTTGCAACAAGGGGGATGGCATCCCCTTGAATCCCCCCTCAACTCAAGCTCTGAGTATACAAGAGTTTTACACTTTAGTTCTCTCTAGTAGTTTAAAGGAGCATTGAAATAATCTGCCCCATTTTTAAACCAAATAGTTTAAATCTGTGACTAATTAGTTCACATGGCCAATGGCTATGAAAAGTTGAGAAACCGTAAAAACTTTTTACTGTAAAAATAGTCAGATAACCTAAAAATGTGCTCCATATGATAAGTAAACTGCTTTTATTCAGGTCAGATGTTTAATGTGACTGAACCAACTTCATTGGGTTACATTAATGAAAGTCATCTAAGATAAGGTAGAAACAGAAACTTAATGTCTCCTAAAAGCTCATCAGAAACTGCACATATTTTCTTTTTTACACTGTACACTATGTATATGTCATTTTTACTTGAAAATGTGGCACAGTACATGCAATAAACACTAAGGATACAGAAATTAGTTATTATGCAAGGAATCACAGACTTTGCTTTGATTTTGAGCCAATGAACAGTAGCATCCAATAAGCTAAAAAAAGTTTCCTTTACATTGTAATTTATTTTTAATACTGCATTTAGCTTGGTTTTGGTCATTTAGAAGTGAATAAGCATGTACTAAATATACTTTCCACTCTGGATATCCATGTCTGCATTTCTGTTGCACTGTTATGTGCATATCTCAAATCTCATTAACTGTGATTGTGAGTGAAAGCCTGTTTTCTTTTATTTCTTGTGGAACAAGTGCAGGTGTTTCATTTTGTTAGCATTTAATTGCTGCTGCACTATAACACTTTTAGCAAAAGTTAGTGACACAAATCTGTTTTTCCACTAAAGCAACTGATTTATTAAAATGTCTATCAGACAATATAAACTCTATTGTTTGTGCTGTTCCAGTGTTGCACTCTCCTGTCATACAGTAGGCTTTATCCACTATTTACAGACTGAAAAGCTCTTTCGACGTATATTTAATTTGATAAAAGATTCCGTTAGAGAAAGAATTTCCTTTTGCTCCTGGAGAACAGGATGCTGGTTTTCCAGTGCGTTTCTGAAGCCCTGCCAAAGCTTAGTCACTCAATAGAATATGTCAATAATAAGTAATTTCCTGTACAAAAAGTCGGCCTACTGTTGTGGTACCATGGTAGAGTTGGTAATACCATAATATTTTGATATATACCAAATGAGAACATATTTACAGTTGAAGTCAGAAGTTTACATACACTTAGGTTGAAGTCATTAAAACTCATTTTTTAAACCACTCCACGTTTAATATTAGCAAACTATAGTTTTGGCAAGTCGTTTAGGACATCTACTTTGTAATTTTTCCAACAATTATTAACAGACAGATTGTTTCACTTTTAATTGACTATATCACAATTCCAGTGGGTCAGAAGTTTACATACATTAAGTTAACTTTGCCTTTAAGCAGCTTGGAAAATTCCAGAAAATTAATTCAAGCCTTTAGACAAATAGACATTTAGTTTCTGACAGGAGGTGTACTGAATTGGAGGTGCACCTTTAAATGTATTTTAAGGCCTACCTTCAAACTCAGTGCTTCTTTGCTTGACATCAGGGGAAAATCAAAAGAAATCATCCAAGACCTCAGAAAAAAAAATTTTGACCCCCACAAGTCTGGTTCATCCTTGGGAGCAATTTCCAAATGCCTGAAGGTACCACGTTCATCTGTACAAACAATAGTATGCAAGTATAAACACTATGGGACCACGAAGGCATCATACCACTCAGGAAGGAGATGCATTCTGTCTCCTAGAGATGAACGTAGTTTTGTGCGAAAAATGCAGATCAATCCCAGAACAACAGCAAAGGACCTTGTGAAGATGCTGGAGGAAACCGGTAGACAAGTATCTATATCCACAGTAAAACAAGTCCTATATCGACATAACCTGAAATGCTGCTCAGCAAGGAAGAAGCCAATGCTCCAAAACCACCATAAAAAACCAGACTACAGTTTGCAAGTGCACATGGGGACAAAGATCTTACTTATTTTCCTCTGGTCTAATGAAACAAAAATTGAACTGTTTGGCCATAATGACCATCGTTATGCTTGGAGGAAAAAGGATGAGGCTTGCAAGCCGAAGAACACCATCCCAACCTTGAAGCATGGGGGTGCTTTGCTGCAGGAGGGACTGGTACACTTCACAAAATAGATGGCATCATGAGGAAGGAATTTCAAGCAACATCTCAAGACATCAGCCAGGAAGTTAAAGCTCGGTCACAAATGGGTCTTCCAAATGGACAGTGTCCCCAAGCATACCTCCAAGGTTGTGTCAAAATGGCTTAAGGACAACAAAGTCAAGGAATTGGAGTGGCTATCACAAAGCCCTGACCTCAATCCGATGAAAAAGCATGTGCGAGCAAGGAGTCCTACAAGCCTGACTCAGTTACACAAGTTCTGTCTGGAGGAATGGGCCAAAATTCCAGCAACTTTTTGTGAGAAGCTTGTGGAAGGCTACCCAAAACTTTGACCCACGATAAACAATTTAAAGGCAATGCTACCAAATACTAACAAAGTGTATGTAAACTTCTGACCCACTGGGAATGTGATGAAAGAAATAAAAGCTGAAATAAATCATTCTCTCTACTATTATTCTGACATTTCACATTCTTAAAATAAAGTAGTGATCCTAACTGACCTTAGACAGGGAATGTTTTCTACGATTAAATGCCAGGAATTGTGAAAAACTGAGTTTAAATGTATTTGGCTAAGGTGTTAACTTCTTACTTCAACTCTATATGCCATGGTAATTAACCATGGTACATGTGCAAATACCCTGGTATCAACATGACTAAACAAAATCATGGTAATACCATGGTACTTTGATATATACATAGTAGTGCTGTCAGTCAATTAAAAAATGTAATCGCGATTAATCGCATAATTTTCATAGTCAATTGCGATTAATCGCAGATTTTGAAAGTACTGAAAAATCTGACTTTATGCTGTCAATTTCCTTCTTAGGAAAGAAACCAAAACAATATGTAACAACGTTTTATTAACATTTTCCAAACAAAACCTTCCACAGTATAAAGATAGAATAGCACCAATTTAAATAACATTAAACGACCATGTGACCAGTATAATAACATTTAAATCTACTCCGACCTGTGTTTATGCTCGTTTATGCTTTATTAACCCTAAATTCATAAATCGCAATTAAGAAAAATTAACACGTTAAACTTCTTTAATTAAACGCATGCGTTAACGCATTAACTTTGACAGCCCTAATGCATAGCACTGAATTATTACCATATTTATGTATCTTTATATTTATGTGGAACTTCAAATGATGTCATGGTATTACCATTGTACATGTCCAAAAAACATAATATTATCATGGTATCAAGACCAAACCAAACATGGTAATGGGATGGTACTTTGATATAACATAGTATTGAATGATTAGCATACTAATTTTCCATAGTATTAACATGGTACTTCATACGATTATATTCAAATGCCATGGTATTATCATAATACTATATGTTCAAACAAACTATGGTATTATGGCACATATCATGGTAAAGTATATATCAATGTACTATGGTATTCATATTTGATACCATCACTGTACAATAGTACTGCCATCATACTATTTTAAGGCCAAGGGATAATACTTCATGGTACATAACCAAAAATCGTGGATTTGTCTTGGTACCATGACCATTTTGCAGTTATAGAAAAAAAAAAAAAAAAAAAAGTAACATCTACTATATAGAAATGTCAATTATGCCAGTGGTTCTCAGCCCTATTCCTGGAGGCCCCCCCAACACTGCACATTTTGTATACAGTATCTCCCTTTTCTGACACACCCAGTTCAGGTCTTGGAGTCTCCACTATCAAGCTGATGAGTTGAATCAGGTGTGTTTGATTACGGAGATATCCAAAATGTGTAGTGTAAATATCTAATACTATATTAATTGCAAACTTTATATGCAGCAAAGAAGGTTATAGATTAATTTGGATGTACAGGTAAACACTGGCTTTGTTAGATTGGTTGAACATCTTGACTTTCAAGAGATATGCTCACATTGTCGAAAACTTTGATTTCCTCAAACAGCTGCTAATTGGAATCATCCACTAGCTGTTGTTCACCAGGGAGGTTCAACGCATTGGGCGAGACATGGGCGCTCTTTTCGACCAACACGGGAAACGGAATCATTGATTGTACCGGCTCGAGCCCCAAGTGTCCATCTAACACAGGAGGAGCTCCAAAAACTACGCTTCAAACCGACGGTCGGCACTATCAAGCGGTCAGAGGGGAAAGAAGTCAAATTTAACTGCTCCATAGACATTAATGATGTGAGCCAGGACCTGAATATTCTGTGGTTTAGGAATGGCAAAGAAATCCTTGATGGCACGCAGGCAGATGTGTACACCTTGCAAGAGACTGTCACCTTGTTGTCCACTGTAAGGTAAGGTAGAAGAATTCTGATACAGCACATAAATGTCAATTGTCTTGAAAATTGAAACGGATTTACCATGATCATCGGACTTTGACAGAGATTGACCCATATATTGGTTAGGTAGATTAATCTGCATACAGTATATCTCACTAATCTGACCTGATGTCCATGCCCATTTTGCAGATTAACAGAAGTTTTTGTGTTAGATCCAAAGTCCACCAACAGCCTTGTTAATAGATAATGCTTACTTTTCAAATGGATTTTGAGGACATACTGTGTAAAAACCTTTTCTTTTCTGTAAGGCACTTTATTATTAAAAATATGTTTTTATATTTTATTACTAGATTTTAAAATGATACTTTTAAAAATATATATTTTAGTATTTTTATACTGATTTATTATGATCTCCCTTTCTCTACTGTTTTGCCATTTAATTGTCTGGCTTTGATGCTATTCTGGCTTACTGTTTAATTCAGTATTTAGTCTTTAAAGCTGAAGTTTGTAATTTCTGCGGCACTAGTGCCACCAAACGGAATTGCAAAAAAAACTTTGTTTTCAAAACAGCTTTCTGAATACGACCCACCCTATACAAAGTGATAGTACCGCCCTCCAACTCACACCATTGGTTGAGTACCATTGTTGGGGCGGGTCTAAGTGGGTCACTCAAAACAAACAGCAATTTTCTTAGCACCATAGAAAGATAGTGCTTCAGTTTTCATTAACCTATGAATGGCTTACTTATGGTTGTCTCTGCATATTAAGATGGGATAGGAAAAAGAGTTTTAACACAGAAAAAGTTACATACTTCAGATTTAATAATATTGTTGGCTTCTTTATGATAAATTGTTTGTGTTTTTCCCCATTCTCCCATTTTTGGATAAAAGTGTCTGCTGAATGAGTAAATGTAATGCTAGTGTAATACAATTGTTCATTACTAGGGTTTAGGATTGGGGTTAAGATTAGACAAAAACATAAAGATACATCAGAAAATAACTGTATTACTATTTTCTAGCACATTAGTATGGTGGCCATGAAGTGCAGATCAACAAAATCAAAAACTCAACGGCAAAAGCAAAAACAAAATAATTCGGAGACTCAACAACAAATCATAAAACATGAAGACAAATCCAAAAACAAAAGAAAATAATCAGAAAACACAATGCCAAAATGTGGAAACAAAACAACAAGTCAGAAAACACAGCAAGTCATTCGAAACAGAAGGAGTAGGTACCATATCTTCTCACCTGATTGGACCATATTTCTTACTCAGTAAAACAGTTACGGGACACTAGAACACAGAGCAAAAACAACGAGCAGAATACGATATGCACCTACGGTGAATAAGGGACCTTCTAAAAAGTCTTCAAACTGCGCTAAAGCGAGTATTCATTTAATTGACTTGCACGTTCTAACATAAACTCTATAATATGTAAATGCTTTTTTAATAACCATGTTTGTTATGTTAGAACGTGCAAGACATTTAAATGAATACTTGGATGCCACCAATGTTTTCGCACACTTTCTGAAATTTGCAGGATCTCTTATGCACTATTTTCACTGTAGGTGAATATCGTACCTAAAACTAACTTTAAAACACAGAGAGCAGAAATAGCGAGTGGAATAAAGTATCCCATAACTGTTCTTCTTAGTGCATCGGTCAGTGAACTTTTGGCATTTCTTTTGAAATAATCGCACATGTGGACAGTTAATCAATTAGGAGGAAAGGACTAGGTATTATCCACACAGCCAATCAGGTGAGAAGCTATGGTACCTACCCTTTCTGTTTCGACTGACTTGCTGTTTTGTTTTTTCAGAATTGTTCTTTTTTCTTTCTTTTTTTTTTTTATCCCCTTTTCTCCCAGTTTGGAATGCCCAATTCCCACTACTTAGCAGGTCCTCGTGGAGGCGCGGTTATTCACCTCAGTCCGGGTGGCGGAGGACAAGTCTCAGTTGCCTCCGCTTCTGAGACCGTCAATCCATGCATCTTATCACGTGGCTCGTTGTGCATGACACCAGAGACTTGCAGCATGTGGAGGCTCATGCTACTCTCCGCGATCCACGCACAACTTACCACGCGCCCCATTGAGAGCGAGAACCACTAATCTCAACCACGAGGAGGTTACCCCATGTGACTCTACCCTCCCTAGCAACCGGGCCAATTTGGTTGCTTAGGAGACCTGACTGGAGTCACTCAGCACACCCTGGATTTGAACTCGCGACTCCAGGGGTGGTAGTCAGCGTCAGTACTCGCTGAGCTACCCAGACCCCCATTTTCTGATTTGTTCTTTTGTATTTGCACTTCATGGCCACCGTACATTGGAGCCCAAATAATACATTTCCACGTTTTTCTCCAAAATACTGTTTCTTAAATATATACATTTATTTAAATATATCTTATTTTATAGCTTGTAGAAATCATGAAAATAACATTGAAAGTGATACGGACATTTACCCCGATTTTAAAAAATGCTTTTTTTAATGTTACTTCAGATAAATATTGCGGGTGGATGCCAAAGATTTTATACAAAGTTGCATAACCTCAAAAAACTTTCACTCTTTAATCCACTTCCCTTTCTCTGTTGTCTTATTTGCTTACTAAATTGCATCATAATCTGT
Organism: Myxocyprinus asiaticus; assembly: GCF_019703515.2. NCBI lineage: Eukaryota > Metazoa > Chordata > Actinopteri > Cypriniformes > Catostomidae > Myxocyprinus > Myxocyprinus asiaticus. Next base: position 4,537,643 of record NC_059364.1, on the reverse strand, counting down.
ACATATAATATATCTGCACTATATAGTCCATTGGCCACTGTAACAAGATCTTTTGCTCCAAAGAATGAGGAAGTGGGAGATGGTGATTCCAACACAGGGAAATTTGTTTATTTAAACAAAAACGTTCACTTAACAGTGATAAAGAAAACTAATGGAGATATAAATAAATCAAAGGTGGAAACAAATCAGGGCAGCTTTCAGTCACACAGCAAACGGCCAACACACAAACAGCTTGTTAGCTGGACTCTCTATCTCATCTACCGCTGTCTCCTCTCCTTATAAGCCCCCGTCACTCCTCACTGAAACACAAAACAGGTGTTAAGCAAAGGTGGAAATCATTCACCACTCATCTCCCCCGGCCTCACTCCCCACAGCATGGTGCTTGGCCACACTCCCGCCTTCACAACCACCTTACATTGGTATTGACCATTGAAAAGCATTGAGAACTGGTCAGCCACTAGTCTTTAAGATAGTTAAAGTTTCATGGGATAAGTCACTGGACTCCAAACTTTGTCTTAGCTGAAAATGTTTAGTTTTTTGTAATAAGTGACTAAAATGTTTCTGATTTTTATTTTTTACTTTTCAGCATAAGCAATGTCCAGAGAACAGATGCTGGCGAGTATCACTGCCGGCTTAGTGTCAGCAACAAGATCATTGAGTCAAATCCCATCATTTTAGAGGTAGAGGGTGAGTAGACCTTCACTTTGATGTTTGCATGCAAGAATACCATCCAAACAGATGCTTATTCTTAGTCTTGCAACATTTTAGACAGGAAGATTTAGCTAAATGTTGATGTTTTGTCATATTTTGCTCTATTCCAGGCCTACCGACCTTCACTATCCAGCCAAGTGATGTGAACATCACAAGGAACACTCCTTTCACATTGACCTGTGAGGCTGTTGGTCCTCCAAATCCTGTAACCATCAAGTGGCTTCACAAAGGCAAGAGATTTCAAGAACGCAATGAGTCATCCAGCACGATCACCATTGAAGGTGAGAACTTGTGGTCTCTTATTATGGTCGTCAACACTATTTCTGGGGATTTTTAAACTGTAGATCGAGATTCCTTATCAAGGAATATCAAGGATCTTGTTGTCAGTATAGCAGAATATCAGTAGGCCTTGGTATTGAGACTTTGGCCTTGGAAAAGCTATTGTGAAGTGAAATCCAGCATTCTCAAGAAAAAAATCTTCTGAATTTAACAATTTAACATGACCAGAGGTCTATACCATCAAGCTAGTTGAACAAACTAAGGGTTGCATGATCGGTTTCGAGTTGACAAAACCAAACTAATCCAATCAGGCTTAACTGGGACCATGATGCTGCTCATCAGCCTTCTCTGTCAACTCGGGCTTTGATCCTGAGATTAAGATTAGTTCACACGCACGTGCAAATGAATGAGTGACGTTTGCAGCGAACAGCCAATCATGTGAAACACGGAGAGAGATTCACTTCTCGTGAAAGTCAGCGGGATTTACCTCTCCGCTGAAGGCCGATCATCGTAAAATCATGAACAATTGAAATACATTTGAACAGCACAACAAGAGATTGTTTTAAAAATATGAAAAATGAAAACGCATTCAGACTGCACAAGAAATCAAAAAGAATTAAAATACTCGATTTACACAGCACAGGAAATCACTGTACAATTATGAAGAAATGAAAAACGTTTACACAGCAAGAAGAAACACCACGGCTGCTGCGAGAGCTCAAGAGGACTGCTGGAAACTAATTCTGAATGTAATAAAAAAACAAAAAAACAGCTGATATATCAATATGTAAGTCAATTCATATAGGTCCACAAAAAGAACACAGGCTTATTTATTTTAAAAGCTTAAAAACGTTATTTTCAAATCTTTTTCAGTATCAAATCTTGTTACTGTATACAGTGTTGTAGGGCTGAAACGATTAGTCGACATTGTCGCAATAAAAATTTAATCGAATGGTTGTTTGATCTCATTTAATGCAACATGAGATCATTTGATACTCTAATGATGATGCGGGAGAGCACCACTTCAGCTCGATTGAGGAGAGGAAGAAAGAACAGCTCACATTCCAGACGCACTACAAACTTTCCAATCAGATTCAGGTGATGTAGATTGCAGAGTATGAGGGAATTATAATACAAAAATACAAAGTAAGTAAATACAGAAGCAGTGCCATCGTGATGTGAAACAAAGCGGAGCCGTACCGTATCTTCAATGCATCCATTATTAAAGTTCAAATAATAAGTGTGACGAGGAGGGCGTGGCCGGGCCGTAAGGATGGACGCCTGGTGCTGAATGACTCTAATCAGCCTGGAGAGGGATAAAGAGGTGCCGGAGACGGCAGTAAGGGAGAGAGAGAGAGATGCGTGCAGCCGATGAATGTGTGCATTCTGCATCAGGCATCCATCCTTACGGCCTGGTCATGCCCTCTTCGTCACAATAAGGAAGCGAGTTGTATAAATAAGCACCCTGAAACTGGCATTTCTCTGTGTGGTCAGAGCTGCTTATGAGTCACGTGAAAAACAGTACGAGATGAGTTTCAAACTTCTCCCGGCTGATACACTCTCCCACGCGGAGACGCTCATCACTCTTGTGTGCGTGCTGCAGCTAGATTATAACGTGATGGCTCGCAACATGGTGAATCATAAAATATCTGTTACGGTATGCATCTTATCGTGAAGAAAATCGGCGATACGCAGCTCTATTAAGAAGAGAGAATTAGTTTATTGTGAGTTAAAGATGGATCGAAATCAAGTGAACAAAAAGGTGAAAGGGTGTAGTCTTGGCTTGGCCCAATTATACAGTGCAAAACAAATGGTTTTTGATTGGTCTTTTTTGGTTTGTTTTCCAATCTAAATATCTAAAACTCCTTAAGTACATTTACTTTAGGAGCTATACTGCAGAAGATAAAATTGTTATCAGAGAATGTTGAATATAATATTTAATATTTTAAAATATCTAAAAATCCTTTAAAAAATGATGCATTCATATGAGAAGCAGCATATAAGATATTTAGACTTGTTTTTAGAGAACAGATCTTGAATGAGTATATTTTGTCTGCACTTGCAGAAGTATAACAAAGTGAAATACACTTGTATACAAAATACACTTATATTAAAGATTTCTCTTAAAGCAAGCCTAAATATCTCATATGTTGCTTCTCAAGTAAATGTATCTTGTTTGAAGGATTTTTAGACAATTTTAAATGGAAAACAAGACAAAAACACTTGATAACAATAGGATTTTTTGCAGTGAATTTCTTTACTGAAATAAACAATAAAAATCCAAGTATTTTTTTCCCTTGTAATTCAGTGAATGTCATTTTTAGGTATTTTTAAAAGATGATTTTGTCCTATTTGTTGTTAAGCACGTTTAATACAACTGTTCGAGGCACACACTGAATAGCCGGTTAAGAGCTAATGATTACTCATTGCAATAATCACAGAATAGTTGAATAATCGTTCTAATAATCGTTAGATAAATTGATTATTAAAATAATCGTTAGTTGCAGCCCTACAGTGTTGATGTGTTTGTGTTGTTGTAATTAACATTTTTATTGATTCATGAGCATATGACGGTAAAAAAACTCAACACATATATAATGAATCAACATTTTACATTTAAACTCTACTAATACAATCCCACCCTGACCCCTAACGAACACCCCTGTGGTCCCACATAACACACACACAATCCAAAAAAATAAAATAAATATATATATACACACATATACACATACACATATACACATATATACACACACACATACATATACATACATACACAGATACACATACATACACTTACATAAAATAAAACAAATTAAAAAAAAAAAATATATATATATATATATATATATATATATATATATATATATACACACACACATACACAAATAAATAAAATAATAAACATACATGATTAAACTACACTCTCCACATCCCCTCCCTGAGATTCCCCCCAAAAAACTAAATATTTGCCCCATTTTTTAGCAAATAAGTCCCTCAACCCCAGCCTTCTACTTACCACCTCTTCAAATGCAGCTACCCTCCCCATTTCCACACACCACTCCGAAAAAGAGGGTGCTCCATTTGACTTCCAACCCCTTAAAATTACTTGCCTGCCGATCATGAGACTGGTCATAACCCAGTTTTTTATATGATTGTCCCCTAAATGCATGACCGCTCTATCACCCAAAATACAGAGTCTGGGACAAAGCAAAACCTGAGTGTTCAAAACGTCGCACAAATACCTCTGAACCCTCAACCAAAACTCCTGGATCTTAACACACCCCCAAAAGACATGGGTAGTGTCTCCAACTTCTGACTGGCATCGCCAGCAAGTGGGTGTGTCTTTAAGACCAAGCCTATATAATCTAGAGGGGGTCCAATAAAATCTATGTAAAATCTTAAATTGCATAAGGCGAACCCTTGCATCTCTAGATACAGACTTGACATTTTTAAGAATCTTAGTCCACACTCCATCCTCCAATACCAAATTCAAATCTTTTTCCCATACTCTCTTGAGAGAAGTCAAGGCTCCATCCCCCAGACTCTGAGTTAGTAGGGAGTAATACACTGATGCTTCATGGCCTTTTCCAAATGCAGCAATCATCACTCCCAAAGCACCTGCCGCTTTAGAGGGGTGCGTGCCACTCCCAAAAATAGTGCAGAGAAGGTGGCGAAGCTGTAAATACTTATAAAACTGAGATCTGGGAATGCCAAAATGTTGAACCAAATTTTCAAAAGATCTCAATACTCCACCCTCATATAGGTCACCAAGTGCATTAACCCCCCTCACAATCCAATCTGACCAACAAAAAGGGGACTTGTATTAATACATAGTTTAGGGTTCTGCCATATGCTCGAGGCAACATTTAAATAAATATCAGAATTAAACACTCTAGACACTTTTGTCCATATCGAGTGCAAATGCAAAATAACGGGATGCGAATTAACCTCTCCGGCTAGTTTGATCGAAAGGCTATGCAGTGATAGGGGCAAGAACTTCCTTTTCAATACAAAACCAGGGAGGGGCCCTCTCAGGTGAAGCGACCAATGAGCCAAATGTCTAAGACCGAACGCATAATAATAAAACAAAATCTTGGGTAGGCCTAGCCCTCCTCTGTCAATTGGCCTATGTAACTTATTGAAATTTAACCTGGGGCGCTTACCATTCCAAATAAAGGACTTCACTATGCTATCAAATTGCTTGAAATAAGAGAGGGGGACATCTACAGGGAGAGACTGAAGCAGGTAGTTGAATTTTGGAATACAATTCATTTTAATAACATTAACCTTCCCATTCATCGATAAATGTAATGAACCCCACCTGCTGACATCGCTCAAACTTTTTTATTAAAAGGTCAAAATTAACTCTAACTAAATCAGACAAATTTGCTGGGAATAAAATCCCCAAATACTTAATGCCCTGTTTGGGCCACTGGAAGGCGCCCGGCTGGAAAGCCGTTTCTGGGCAGTACGCTGTCAGTGCCAAAGCTTCGGATTTAGACCAATTGACTTTGTATCCTGAGAATTTAGAAAAGGAATTAATAATTCTGTGGAGGCAAGGCATAGATCTAGTAGGTTCAGAGACAAATAATAAAATATCATCTGCGTAAAGCAGAAGCTTATGCGCCGCACCTCCCGCTGTCACCCCTGGAAAATCATCCTCCTTTCTTATCGCAGCTGCTAATGGTTCCAGGGCAAGACAGAACAATAACGGGGAAAGAGGGCAACCCTGTCGAGTGCCCCTATCCAGAGTAAAATAATCTGAAATTAATCCATTTGTTTGTACCGCTGCTACAGGGTGTTTATAAAGTAACTTAATCCAACCAATAAATGTACTCCCGAACCCATACATTTCCAAAATCTTAAAAAGATAATCCCATTCTACCATATCAAACGCCTTTTTGGCGTCAAGTGAGATGGCAGCGACCAGAGATTGTTCATTCGCCACTGACCACATGATATTGATGAGACGCCTGATGTTATCAGAAGAGCTACGGCCCCGAATAAATCCCACCTGATCTCTATGTATAAGAGATGTCATAACCTTACTTAATCGGTTAGCCAAAATTTTACAATATTTTTACATCTAGTTGGATCAGGGAGATTGGACGGTAATTTTTACACTCGCTTGGATCTTTGTCCTTTTTAAGAATCAGACTGATCCGGGCTTGTGTCATGGTTGGAGGAAGTTTTCCCTTCTTTAATGATTCAGTATAAACTTCTAACAAAAGTGGGGCCAGTTCTGTAGCATAGGATCTAAAAAATTCTGCGGCAAAACCATCTGGCCCCGGAGTCTTGCCAGTAGGTAAGGACTTAATTACCTCATTAAGCTCCTCCAAGGTTATCTCAGAATCAAGAATTTTTTTGCTCAGTCGTCAGTTTAGGGAGTTCTAATGGTTCCACGAAGTTTCTAATCTCTTCATCAGTAGGCGAAGGCGTGGAACTATAAAGATTAATATAGAATTCTTTAAAAGCATTATTAATATCAATGGCTGAGGTAAATATTTCACCACCAGCAGATTTCACTGAGGGAATGGTAGAAAAAGACTCTCTCTGCTTTGTCAACCGACTCAAAGTATGACTGTCTTGCCCTGAATAACCAAAACTCCACTTTCCACGACAAAATAGTATTATATCTACATTTCAATCGGGTCAATTCTCTGAGGCCATCAGCTGACATGCGGCGCTTCAGCTCTGCCTCGGCACTTTTAATATTTCCTTCCAACTCCACAAGTTCTCGTGCTTTGGATTTTTTGATGAATGAGGCATACTGTATGATCCGGCCCCTAAGAACTGCCATAAGTGCCTCCCAAGCCACGCCCACAGAGGATACTGAGGACCAGTTAGTCTCCATATAAACTCTGATTTCAGTCTTTAACATTTGTTGGAAATCAGGATTTTGTAAAAGGGATACATTAAGGCGCCAACTATATGATGTCTTTTTCTCTATATGTGGCATCACCTCTAAACTCACCAGGGCATGATCTGAGACTAAGATGTTTCCAATTGAGCAATCAACAACAGATGAATTGAGGGATTTGGATATAAAAAAAAAATCTATTCTAGAATAAATCTTATGGACTGATGAAAAAAATTTATAGTCCCTACCGGATGGGTTCAAAAGTCTCCAAATATCCGAAAGACCAAGATTTTTACACATCCTATGAAGCGTCAGTGTTGCTCTAGGGGGCTTACACACTTTAGCTTCACTATGATCAAGGACTGAATCCATCAAAAGATTAAAGTCTCCTCCCAATATTATATCATGAGGGGTGCCAGCGGTTTGCAACATCCCTTCAAGATCTATAAAAAAGCCTTTATCATCAACGGTAGGTGCGTAAATATTAGACAAAATCAGACTTTGCCCTTGAATTTCAGCTAAAACAATAATTACTCTTCCTAATTTATCTTTAATCTGTTTGAGAAATTTGAATTGTAAATGTTTATTTATCAATATAATGACTCCCTTGCTCTTACTTGAGCCAACACTAAAGAAAACATGTCCACCCCATATCTTCCCAAATTTTTCAGCTTCCTGCGGGGAAAGATGTGTTTTTTGAAGAAACACTATATCATATTTCTTACGTTTAAGAAAAGTAATAACCTTCCTTCTTTTTATGGGGTGCCCCAACCCATTCACATTCCATGTGGAGAGAGACAACTTATTCATATTAACATTTGACATATTGATATAATAAAACTAAATAATTGTGTGTGAAAAACAAAATTATGAAGACCACATTCCCCATTACTGAAACAATCAACCCCCGAACATTCCCTGGAACAAAACAAATAGAAAAAAGAAAAACATGCACATTAACCCTGCGCACGAAAGCGCCAACCGGCGACAATCCCTCTAAACTCAAAAGGTCCATGAACACCCACGAGTCCCCACGACAACTTTGCCATCGGATTGCTCAATTTTGCCTCACAAATTTGAGGCAAAATTACATAACAGAAAATACTTTGTGAAATAAACCCAGTTAATAGGAAGAATGAACACAAAAAATGTGTAGATTCATTCACAGAACTGTCTCAAAGGTGTGATCTTCCACAAAACAAATTCCAGCTGATATAAATCCGTTCAGATTCCTCGGACAGACAAACGAATGTTCAGTGAGCCGGCTGTTATGAGTTCAGCGAATGACGTAATCATTCAAATGTCCCATACAAAAAAACAAAACAAAAAAAAAACTCAAAACAAACTCCAGCCAGCAGGAGGAATAAGCATGAAGAACGAACAGATTAATCCACAGCTGTTCCAAAGGAAGGTTATTCAATAGAACATGCTCCAGCCGCTAGGCGGAGCCAACACAAAAAGAAACAAAACCGGCATCCCGGATCCCCGGATGGTCGAGTCAATTCACTCGGAGGCTGCATAAAAGTATATACCATGACTTACATAATCCGTCAGCTTTATAAAAGACATCCTTTGAGTGAGCGTGTAAATATTTTGCGGTCATCCGTAGTGTCCACTCTCAAACTGGCCGGGAACTTCAATGCAAATGTTTATTTAAGGAAAAGTGTTATTCACAAAACATGCTCCAGCCGCACGGCGGAGCCAATGCAAAAAACCCAAAATTTCACCCAGCTTCTTCAAGAGTTAGGTACAGCGAGTCGGGCCCACTCACATGAGAAACATCCAACGGTTTACTCAGTCATTGATTCTATAAAAGACATTGCCAGATTTGGACATGTGAATACTTTGCGACCGTTTTTCGTTTCTATTCTCAGTTTGGCAGGAAACATCAGAGCAAACGAGATCTTTTTCTGATGTAAGAGTTTCTTACATTCCTTGAACCGATCGCGTTTCTCTCTTGTCGAACTCGCAAAGTCTGGGAACAAGAAAACATTATGGTTCTTCCAAGAAAGCTTCCCTTTGCTCCTTGCCTGGCGCAACACAAGATCTTTATCGGATGATCTCAGAAATCTGGCCAGAATCGATCGGGGCCTGTCTCCCTCAGCAGATCTGTGAGCTGGGGCTCGCTCGATTTCCAGCTTGTGGCCTGTTATGTCAAGCAGACTCGGGAAGAGCTCGTCCAGGAATTTCACCATATCTCTGCCCTCTTCATGCTCAGGAATTCCAACAATTCGAACATTATTCCTGTGGTTTCTATTCTCGAGATCTTCGAGCTTTTCAAGAAGATGTTCCAAATCAACTTTGGTCACGGGCGGATTAGCGGATAATTCCCTCTCTGAAGATTCCAGAAAATCGATTCGTTTTTCAACATCAGACACTCTTGTACCTAACTCAGGGAATTTTATTTCCATCGCCGTGATCGATCGACGTATTACAGCGAGATCCTCCAAGTCAGCGAGAATCTTCGTCAACATCATCGACATGTTGGACAACTGACGCTGGATCTCCTCTCTCGCCGCGCCATCCAAATCAAGTCCCCGGTCTGTAGGCCTCTCAGGGCTTTCATCCTGAACAAGTAAGTGTCTTTTAATATCTCCAGAGCCCGAGGATTTTGACTTCTTTGCCATGTTTTGCAACAAAGGACAAATGTGTAACTGGGTGTAACAAATTTCATCAGATTATAACATGAGAATAATCGAAAATTCAGCAAAGTGCGCAGAGCTCGTCGCTCACATGTCTGCTCTTTGCATGGCGTCCATTCCCCCCCCCCCCCCCCCCGATGTGTTTGTGTTGTGATGTGCAAAAGACACCAGTTAATTTGCTGAAATGCACATGATTATTGGTTAGAAAATTAGGAATTGGGAATTGTTGGCCTGGTTTACCAAGGTTGGACTTTCCCAAGCTCCTGTTGACACAAAATACCCTATACTTTGCAAAACAAAAAATAAAACTTGATGAACTGTTCCTCTAGTGAATCAGGATATCCTGATAGAGCGTAACAGTGTCTGCCCATTTTGTCAGCCGTCTTGGTTCCGGAAGTATTTTTCCCATTTATTTTGTCCATAGAAAGTTTTTTATAAAATTCTTCATAAAAAAAATTATTAAACTGAAACAAACCAACCTTTGCGCTTTTAAGTCCTTGTGGTGGCGTAGTGATTTGCCTCAATCTGGGTGGCGGAGGATGAATCCCAGTTGCCTCTGCGTCTGCGACCATCAACCTGCACATCTTATCACGTGGCTTGTTGAGCGCGTTGCCACGGAGACATAGTGTGTGTGGAGGCTTCACACCATCCACCGCGGCATCTGCGCCCAACTCGCCACGTGCCCCACCGAGAACGAACCACATTATAGTGACCACGAGGAGGTTACCCCATGTGACTCTACCCTCCCTAGCAACTGGGCCAATTTGGTTGCTTAGGAGACCTGGCTGGAGTCACTCAGCACACCCTGGGATTCGAACTAGTGAGCTAGCGAACTCCAGGGGTGGTAGCCAGCGTATTTTACCACTGAGCTACCCAGGCCCCAAAATGTACAATATTTAAAAATTTTCATATTATCCAAAATATTTAATCAAGAAACATTCTCTTTTTTTTTTTTTTTTTTTTTTTTTTTTTTTTTTGCAGAGTTCTGTGCATGTAATTCTATGGATTTAGAGACCTAATCAGCCATGTCATAGCTTGTATTTAGAAATGGACTTTGAGCTATGGAGAAAATACATACAAAGTCACTTTGCGTTTTTACTGTTAAGATAATGGGATAAAATCGATGTATCAAAATCATTAGAAGTGTTTACAAAGGCAAGCATCACTATTATTGTTGCTCTTACTTGGTTGCTGATTGAAACAAAGTATTAGGGTCAGGAGTGGTGTGTTATTACTTTTCTAAGTGATATTATGATTTTCACATGGCAGATGATAAAGTCGGTGAATAAATCCCATAGACTTACGTTGAAGGTGGAACCTGAGACATATCTAGAGACCGGAAAATCATGTGTAGACACTTGGGATGGGATCTTTTGGCTATTTCTACTCTTTTTTTTATTTTTTATTTTTTTTTTTTTAACACCCTGAGCACCCAGAGTTTTGAGCCAGTCTTATTTTCTTCGAAAATTTTACAAATCTAGTATGCTCACTACAGGTGAAATTCCAAGATTTTAGGTCTCATAATTTTTAGGTTAATCTCCAAGGTATGGTAATCGGTTTCTTGGCAGCAGGCGTAAACCTGAGTTATTGAGAAAGCAGGAATTTGTAAGTTTAACGTTTATCAGAGTGGGAGAGAGAGAGGGGAGGGGTGATATTACTGGTGCACACACAAAAGCCTCATTCAAAGGGCCAGTCTTCCCTACAGAGAGGCTTGAAAAGAGCAAGCAGACTTTACTGTAGTATGTTGGAGACCACACTGCTCAAATTAAAGGCTTCTTAAAATGTCTTTGTAGCACCTTAGGTTCCCCAAAGAACAGTCTTCATAATAAGAACCATTTTGGCTGTATATGTTCTTGAGTTAGCTATATGTGTTATTTTTGAAAGTAAAACATTCTTATGCATTATATGAGTGAAGCCTCCTGTTCTTTGTGGCACTAGCACAAGGATTGTTTTCTAAAGAACCAAATTACTTAAAGATGTCTTATATGTATATAATATATGAATGAATGAATATTGCATTTATATAGTGCTTTTTCGGACACTACACTCTGCGCATTACACAGTGAACACCTTTGTATGAAATCTTCAGTTTTTTGGCAGTTTCAAGCATTGTATAGCCTTCATTCTTCAAAACAATGATTGACTGAGTTTCTAGAGAAAGCTGTTTCTTTTTTGCCATTTTTGACCTAATATTGACCTTAAGACATGCCAGTCTATTGCATACTGTGGCAACTCAAAAACAAACACAAAGACAATCAGTCTTCAAAGACAAAGGACAACTGGCTCTAACAAGGACAGAAAGAGATGTGGAAGACCAGATGTACAACTAAACAAGAGGATAAGTACATCAGAGTCTCTAGTTTGAGAAATAGATGCCTCACATGTCCTCAGCTGACAGCTTCATTGAATTCTACCCGCTCAACACCAGTTTCATGTACAACAGTAAAGAGAAGACTCAGGTTACCTTCAAGTAACTGTTTTGTGTGAATTGCATTTGTAATGTATTTTTGAATAATTTATTAGACTTATATCAAGTTTATCAAGGATGACTCAAGTTTTTCTTTCTTTCTCCAAAACTCCACGTGGGATAGTCCTCATATACATATTCCTAAAATATGAGGAACACAGTCACAATGTGTTTTCACGTTTTTTTGACAGGTGCATTTTCATCACAGACTGGTTCATTTCATATATGATACTGCAATAATGACATGAACAAGTGTTTGTCACAAATATGGGAGAAAAAATATTTTTTTTACATTTTGTCATTTAGCAGATGCGCTCAAAAATAGATTTTTGCTCCTTGTTCAATTTAGTTACTCACACTGAGCTGATGTAACAAAAGATGTTATCTCGTATTGCTGAGACTACAAGCTGATAGATAGTTTACAATTACCACAGCAAATGCTTGGCAAAAATCAGGAAGTGGTAAAAAATTAAGTTGCCTTAACGTAATTAAAATGATGTCTTTGTGGGGCCTGGGTAGCTCAGCAAGTAAAGACGCTGACTACCACCCCTGGAGTCACAAGTTTGAATCCAGGCCGTGCTGAGTGACTCCAGCCAGGTCTCCTAAGCAACCAAATTGGCTCGGTTGCTAGGGAGGGTAGAGTCACATGGGGTAACCTCCTCGTGGTCGCTATAATGTGGTTCTCGCTCTCGGTGGGGCGCATGGTGAGTTGTGCGTGGATGCCGTGGAGAATAGCGTGAAGCCTCCACACGCGGTAACGCGCTCAACAAGCCACATGATAAGATGCGTGGATTGACGGTCTCAGACACGGAGGCAACTGAGTTTCGTCCTCCACCACCCGGATTGAGGCGAGTCACTACGCCACCACGAGGACTTAGAGCGCATTGGGAATTGGCCGTTCCAAATTGGGGAAAAATAAATAAATAAAAATGATGTCTAATTTGACTAATTTTTTATTAAGTTGATGTGACGAAATGAATTTAAATTCTTACAAGACTAGATCTAATCCATTTAAATAAATTAGTTGAAAATGTTTATTTTATTTTATTAAGTTCATTAAACATTTGTATTTAAGTGTGCTTTTATCCTAAGTGGCATACAGTTGAGGAACATTACAGTAAATTTATAATTGCAATAAATAATTATCAGATCAAAAATTCATTTTTAGATGGAGAATCAAATTAAAATTCTGATTCAACTATTCATTTGCATCATCACTCAAATGTTGACTGCTTGGCATTCACAATAAAAATTCTCAAGTTTTAGGAAAATATACAGTATATCTGTAAATATTGTTTATGTATTGTTATAATGGTGCATATGATGTAATACATATAAATAAAAATAATTACATTTTACATTTAAATTTACCCACCACGGCTGGGTGTTGATACAATTTTTCAGATTTGATTCCATTCCGATTCACAAGCTCTTGTTTGATTTGATACAGTTATGATTTGATTCTGATTCATTTGGGTATATTTTAGTTATAATGTCCATTTTGCTTACAAATAATAATAATAAATGCTAATGCTGTAAATAATACAGGGAAACTTCTAACTTGGCACATTACAAAAATATTAATTAAAAACAAATAACAACAGGGCCCAAACAGTGCAGTTCAATTGCTATTTATTTTATAGATATAATAACTAACACAACCAAAACTGAAATAAACTTTAAAGTAAAAGTAAAAGATCAATCTTGGGCTTTTAAGTATCTATATCGGGATCTTTCAAAATGAAGAAAATGTTAATTTCTTCAGGTATCAGATATGCTTATTTCTTTATGTTCGATGAATGCTTGTTTCACTTCTGAGAAATTATTAGACAGAAAGATTCTTATGCATCCCAAAGTATCACAATGAGAATGACAATAAACCATGCTGTGGCCCACTTCTTTTAAGGTGCTGTTTCTAATGCTCCTTTATCGGTGTAAGGTCATGAACGGTTTAAGAATAAACCGGTTGACATGGGTAGATTTTTGCCCATTACATCGATTTCGCGTTGCGTGTAAACACCTTAAGTGTTCTTAGTGACTTATCCAGTGGAAGATTTGTATGCATGCATCTTCACGGTTTGATATCAAAAGAAGAGAACAGCCCATTTATTTCGAATCTCATGTAAACACAGTTTTCTTGCTTTGTCTGATTTTTTTGATTAAGCTGATTTTTGGGAAATATCAGCGTATTGTTGTGCACGTACATGGGCTCAATGTGAACACAGAAACCTCATTTTCCCTGTTTATCTCGGAGCTCACTGTCTGTTCTTGCACAGTGGTTAGATTACGTAATGTACACACACACAAACACTCTCTGTCTCTCTTTCTCTCTGGATGCTGTGATGTGTGTTTCCATTCAGAGGGAACTTGCTTGTGCTGGCGATGACAGTTTCCATGTGAGGACTAAACAATAATTACATCCAAGGTTTCAAAATGTGCTCTTAAATGCTGACGATGGAAACAGCAGAATAAAGTGTCAGCCACTGTGAAAGTGCTTTATCATTCAGAGCATCAACTAGATTTAATGTGAGTGGTGCAAAACTCACCGCCACTAGGCTTGGGTGGTCTCCAAGGCATTGCTATGTGGTTGCTAAGGTGTTCGGAAGGGTTTTTAGCACAGTTCTATGTGGTTGCTAAGGTGGTCTGAGTGGTTTTTAGCATGTTGCTATGTGGTCGCTAAGATGTTCTCAGTGATTTGTAGCATGTTACTATGGGGTTGCTAAGGTGTTCTGAGTGGTGAGCATGTTAATATGTGGTTGCTAAGGTGTTCTGAGTGGTTTTGAGCACATTGCTGTGTGGTTGCTAAGGTGGTCTGAGTATTTTTTTAGCATGTTGCTTTGTGGTTGTTAGGGTGTTCTGAGTGGTAAGCACATTGCTGTTTGGTTTCTAAGGTGTTCTGAGGGGGGTTTAGCATGTTGGTTTGTGGTTGCTAAGGTGTTCTGAGTGGCGATCACGTTGCTATGTGGTGGCTAGGGTGTTTTGAGTGATTAGCACATTGCTATGTGGTTACTAGTGTGTTCTGATTTATTAGCACATTGCTATGTGGTTGCTAGGGTGTTCTGAGTGGTTAGCATGTTACTATGTGGTTGCTTGGGTGTTCTGAATGGTTTTAGCATGTTGCTATGTGGTCGCTAAGGTGTTCTCAGTGATTTGTAGCATGTTAATATGTGGTTTCTAAGGTGTTCTGAGTGGTGAGCATGTTAATATGTGGTTGCTAAGGTGTTCTGAGTGGTTTTTAGCACATTGCTATGTGGTAGCTAGGGTGTTCTGAGTGGTTAGCATGTTCCTATGTGGTTGCTTGGGTGTTCTGAATGGTTTTAGCATGTTGCTATATGGTTGCTAAGATGTTTTGAGTGGCTAGCACATTATTATGTGGTTGCTAGGGTGTTCTGAGTGACTAGCATGTTGCTATGTGGTTTCTAAGGTGTTCTGAGTGATTAGCATGTTGCTATATGGTTGCTAAGGTGTTCTCAGTGGTTTTAAGCACATTGCTATATGGTTGCTAGGGTGTTCTGAATGATTAGCACGTTGCTATGTGGTTGCTAGGTTGTTCTGATTTATTAGCACGTTGCTATGTGGTTGCTAGGGTGTTCTGAGTGATTACAACACCCTAGCAACCACATAGCAACGTGCTAATCACTCAGAACACCCTAGCAACCGCATAGCAACGTGCTGAGTGATTAGCACGTTGCTATATGGTTGCTAAGGTGTTCTCAGTGGTTTTAAGTATGTTGCTATGTGGTTGCTAAGGTATTGTGGTTAGTTGTTAACTGTCAAAAGGGGACACTCCCAAGTTTCTGTGATAGGCCTATTTAAATTTTTATTATAATTTTTTTTTTAAATAAGTAAAATTGCATTGAAATAACCAACTTTAATATATACAGTAGGTCAGTTCCCTTCCAATAATGTAGTGGTACTATTGTACAGTTATGTATCAGATGGTAATATCATGGCACTTTGTTTTATAACACATTCAGATACAATGGTATTCACATGGTACTTTAAGGTACTTCCACGGAATTACCATGGTATGTAAATATGGTAATACCATAGTACTTTTTGATACTTTTTGTTTTTGTTGTAGTAGGCCATATCCTAAGCGATCACTATTCTGTTGGATCAGTATGCATCTGAGCTAGAATGGCTGTCTTCCAAACCTAGTAATTATAGCCCATCAGAAATGCAGCGTACTTCCTGTCACATGTACAGCCTTACAATCTGTGCAGCCCAATGTCAGTTTTTTTAATTAGTTGGCCTTTCAATTTGTTTTATGAAATGGATCTCATGATCACAAATTATGTTATTTGGAGAGACTTCGATTGAGTCTTTTGTGCTGTGGGTCATTTTTTAACTCCTAGATTTGCATACTAAATTTATACTCGCTCTGAAAATCTTCCTCATTGAATCTGTGCTTTTAGTGATGGCTGGAAAAAGCCTTTGTCAAAGCCAATATCTCAAACAGGAAGTCTTTCAGAAATCCCTTGCTGACTTGCCAGCTGGCTAGCATCAAGTTCTAATTAGCTTCTAAGGAGTGGTTTACAGTATTTAAAATATAGTTTAGGTTGAAAAATATAGAAGAGTAGACCTCATCTGAAGTTATTTTTAGTGGTGCATTCTAAGGCATCACTTCATGCTCATTTGAACGAACATCTAACAGCTAAGTAATAATAAACTTTAATAAAAAATTGTGCCATTTCTTTTCGAAGTGATCAGGCTTACGATTGTCACCTCGTGGATGACAAACGGGTGAAAAATCCCATAGACTGAGCCATATCTAGGGACCAACTGTATGTATAGAAACATTGAGTGGACTATTTTGACTTAAGCCAGATAGCAACCACCCAGGACACCTTAGTAACCACATAGCTAGGTTCTGTCAACTACCCAAAACAAATCTAGTATTATGGCGCTGACTTTTTGCTGTCCTTGAATGGTCAAGCGCCTTTCGCATTTTCTTTGTAAAATGTAAAAATCGAATTTAGTTGAATCCCCTCAAGCCAAGAACAGGAGGCGGCTAACAACTGTTAGCTAGCTGTTTTTTGTCGTCTTGAGGGATTGACCGACAAAATACCCTATGCGCTAAGATGGTTTCAGCAAACTAGGTAATATTTAATAAGATTTACATGTTAAAACATGCAAACAATGCTTAGTTACATGTTAAAACATGTTAGCAATGTGTAGCTACTTGCTAAAACATGTTAGCAGTGCCAATCTACATGCTAAAACATGTTAACAGTTCCTGTCTACATGCTAAAACATGCTTGCAGTGCCTAACATCATGCTATCAATGCCTATCTACATGCTAAAACATGCTTGCAGTGCCTAACATCATGCTATCAATGCCTATCTGCATGCTAAAACATGCTTGCAGTGCTTAACATCATGCTATCAATGCCTATCTACATGCTAAAACATGCTTGCAGTGCTTAACATCATGCTATCAATGCCGATCTACATGCTAAAACATGCTTGCAGTGCCTAACATCATGCTATCAATGCCTATCTACATGCTAAAACATAATTGCAGTGCCTAACATCATGCTATCAATGCCGATCTACATGCTAAAACATGCTTGCAGTGCCTAACATCATGCTATCAATGCCGATCTACATGCTAAAACATGCTTGCAGTGCCTAACATCATGCTATCAATGCCTATCTACATTCTAAAACATGCAGTGCCAAACATCATGTTATCAATGCCTATCTACATGTTAAATCATGCTTGCAGTGCCTTACATCATGCTATCAATGCCTGTCTACATGCTAAAACATGCTTGCAGTGCCTAACATCATGCTATCAATGCCTATCTACATGCTAAAACATGCGTGCAGTGCCTAACATCATGCTATCAATGCCGATCTACATGTTAAAACATGCTTGCAGTGCTTAACATCATGCTATCAATGCCGATCTACATGCTAAAACATGCAGTGCCTAACATCATGCTATCAATGCCTATCTACATGCTAAAACACGCTTGCAGTGCCTAACATCATGCTATCAATGCCTGTCAACATGCTAAAACATGCTTGCAGTGCTTAACATCATGCTATCAATGCCTATCTACATGCTAAAACATGCTTGCAGTGCTTAACATCATGCTGTTAATGCCTGTCTACATGCTAAAACATGCTTGCAGTGCCTAACATCATGCTATCAGTGCCTGTCTACATGCATACTAGCATTGCCAAGCAATATGCTAAAAAATGCTAGCAATGCCTAGCAACATGCTAGCAATGTCTGTATGCTAAAACATACTTGCAATGTCTAATAACATGCTAGCAATGCCTAGCTACATCTGATGGTTTATCTAGCTAGCTGGTACTGTAATGTTTGTATAAACTTTAACTATTAAAACTAGTTTAAACTTTCAGACAAGGCATCAAGCCTTCATCAAAGTGGGTGTCTACAAACTTTATTATTAGTTGAAATTAGAATTTTTTCCATTAGCATGGTTCCATCACTGTGGCTTTTGAAAACAGTGGCACAATGTCTTCCACTGACAGTCAGAGATAGACACGTTTGATTCTGAGAGACATGTAAACAACCAAACAAGCAGCTTCCTATCAGCTCTATTTGGGGAAGCAGTGTGTCCTTTGTGACAGCGTTGTTTTGCGCATGGGCAATGAAAGGGCAGAGATGCCCAGGCACAAAAGGGATATTATGTTTGGGCTTGTGTCCGTGTGGGACTGGAGTGTTGTGGTGGAGTGGCACTGAAAGACTCTTACTGTGTGACACTCTGGCAGTGAAGGTTACGCATCCCTGCATGTGTTCGGACAGCACGATTGAGAATTTTGTTGCACTTGCTATGCAGTCGATGACATTTCACAGACGTGGAGACTCAGATCGCTGTTATTTTGATTTTAAAGGCGAAGTGTATTTTCTGGGTCACTTGTAGCACCGAATGGGAAAATTTGAGGGGTGGTTGTACATTCAAAACTTGGTGCAACAGTGCTAGGGTGTTTCGGATGGTTACTAGGGTTGCCAACCATCCCGTATAATAAGGAATCATCCCATATAATGCATAATTCTCCCATTGTTAAGTAAAATAATTCCTTTCCTGATTAAATCCTTATGGAACGCAGATTGTTCTGTATTTTAGGGTCTCACTCTCAAACAGCTGTGAACGTTTTAGTATTTGTTGCATTTAAATCTTCACATTCAGATTACAACAAGAGAATTAAACATACAGTAAATATCTTTCATACATGTCTTCTATCATGTTTTTCAACAAAAACAGAATTAGAACTGCAGCATTTTGTCAAAAACATTGCATTATGTGCATAATAATTGTTTTGCACCATTGTGCTAATTCTGGAAGAGATAGAGACTCAATGACAGCGCTGTGGCACTTTTTAGCATGCAAAAAAATGGAAAAGCTTTTACATTATTTTTTTTTTTTAAATAAATGTAACGTGCTTAATTATAATAAAGTCTTCCTCCATGAATTGCAGCTTCTTTCTTTTGGCAAAATAAGTGTTTATTAAAATAATGTTTTTGTTCATAAAGTCAGATAAGAATTTTATATGACATTTTAGAATGTCAAGTTAATTAAAGGAATATTCCAGGTTCAATACAAGTTAAGCTCAATCGACAGCATTAGTGGCATAATGTTGATTACCACAAAATTAATTTAGAAGAAAGGGTGTTGCTGTGTAATTGATTGGGTGTTCTAGGAGCAAAGTTTAATACTATAGGTTTAAGGATTTGTTCATATGGCTTTCCATTGTTAGGACAGATAGTACCGCCACAAACTCCTGAAATCGGTTGAGCCAGAAGTTGACACATTCAGCCTCTCGTACAAACAGAAGTACTTTAGAAAATATTTAACATAGAAACATTGTCTCTTCTCTGCAGGTGTTAATGAACCCACCCTGTACAGCTGTGAAGCTCACAATGAAAAAGGCCTCACGGTATCCAGAGAGGCTCACATCAATATCAAAGGTAAAGCAATGTCAACATGCAATACAGTGGCACCTAAATTAACCAATTCCACAACCAAGAGTTACCAAAAGGGTGTTGAATCTGAGAGTGAATATTTTTCTCATGCTTGTAAAAAAAAAAACATATAGATTCACTTCCTTTATTAATGTTTTTTCAGAGCTTCCTGAGAAAGTGTCTGAGGTCACTGTAGTTAAACGTGAGGCGAACAAACTCGTCTTGAGCTGGACACCAGGACATGATGGCTTCTCTCCTCTGAGCACCTGCTTAATCACGGTAAAAGTCACAAGAACGTAAAGCATTTGTTCCATATTAAAAAGTTTTACACCAAAAGATATAAACAGTACTTTTAATAAATATGTTTAAAATTATGTACACTCACTAGCTATTTTATCCTTAAGGCACTGGTGCAATGAATGATAAAAAATGTAAGTCCTCTGTTACTTCAAGGTACGAGAGCTTGGTCGAGAGTCGGCCCACCCCACTATTGTTCGCAAGACATCAGTACCTCCTTTCCAGTATGAAATCAGCAACCTCAGAGCCATGACTTGGTACGACATGTGTGTCTCCTGCACCAATGAGATCGGCTCATCACCACCCAGCGCCTGGATCCAGAGCAACACCACAGGGGGAGGTGAGTGACAACACAAAACTCTTTCAAGACAAACTATTCAAAGATCATGGCTGTAATTACAGCCAGGATAAAGTTTTCTATGCAGTATCCTTGGTTGTATTCTGCATATGGGCAAATGTAGTGGGTCATACGGGTATTCGTGCATTCATCCATGTACACAGAAAATTTGTGCAAAGTGTACATGCTATTTATTGCAGGAACAGTAAGAAGTATTAGAGGTAGACCGATATATCAGTTTCACAGATTAATCAGTGCCGATAGCTTTTTTTTAAACTATCGGTTATCTGCAAAAAACTATGCAGATATTTTCTGATAGTTTTTTAAAAATTATTATTATTATTCCTGCTTGTTCCTCTGTGGCCGGCGCTGGAGGATTGTACAGTTAGAACGGCTTGGTTCTACAGTATTACAGCGGCCCCTAGAAGTTAATAAAAACAATCACTGACATCTCATGGGGATTTGCTATATCTAAATCTGTCATCATTGACAATATTCATCCATATTTTTATCCTCACTTCAATGCATATTTTGTTAATTTGATTAGACAATCAAGCATTCTAAATTGAAGCGAATGCATGCAAAGAAAAATGCGTATCGTATCTCCAACTTCATATCTTGTAAATAATAATAAACCATATTCGTCATTAAACCTGGTGAAATATATATACAGTGTGTATATATAGTGTATTTATATAAACACATATAGGCTATAAAAAACGAAGTCTCCTGTCATTTCAAAATAAAAGTCCCCATGTGTTATAGTTCAAGGTCCTGCGTTATGCACCTCATCTTTATTTTGTCTGGATAGTATTGGGATTTTGATTGAACTGTATGTGGGATTTTATTTAGTTTGTACTCTTGTAGTCTCTGTCCATGCCAAGGAACGAATAATAAAAAAATGTAACATACTATAAATCAATTTTAAAATCTATCGGCCGATTAATCGGTTATCGGCCTTCCCACCACCTTTGGTATCATCAAAATCCACTATCGGTTGGTCAAACTCTTAGTAGTCTAAAAGAGCCAACAGTATGTAAATACAATTAGCAAAGATGTAATCTAGTTGGGGGATTCCTGTAGTATTTAATTATGTCTTTCATATCCAAGAGTTTTCCAAAAGCCAAATGGGAATAGGAGTGACCTGGTATTTAGAAAAGGCTTTAGCCGTGGGGTGTGTCCATAAAGGATTTCCTCTGTATTCTTGAAAAATCTGTTAAGGATATTTTCAGTAGCTGATAAACAATGTGTCTTATGTCATACAAGGCTCCTAATGGAACAGAATCTGACATTGGTTCCACAATTTTTATTTGGTAGTGTTTTAAATGAATAAAATGAAACAATTTTCTTAATTACCTTTCCTAAATTTATTTCAGTCCCATCTGAGGCCCCCCAAAATCTGACAGTTCATGTCAACAATACTATGTTGATGATCCGCTGGGAAGCTCCGCCCCCTGACAAGCTGAACGGAATCTTGCAAGGATATGATGTCACTATCAAACATGGGACACAGACAAACAAGGTTAGTAGTCGAGTTTGCGGATCATATTTTGTGATCTAACTAAATTATGAACTCATCTGGGAATTAATGAGAAATGCTTATGCTTATGCTTACGTTTATCCTAATGCTTCACATTCTGTATTTTCTCTCACAAGCCTCTGTTTTTATTTAGAAACAAGCAAATCATCTTACATCAAAACAACAAAGATTTATAGATTAAAATTAATTTGAGCATATACTATATATAATATAGTACACTGACGGCCAAAAGTTTGGAAAAATGTACAGATTTAGCTGTTTAGGAAGGAAATTGGTAGTTTAATTCACCAAAGTGGCATTCAACTGATCACAAAGTATAGTCAGCACATTACTGATGTAAAAAACAACACCATCACTATTTGAAAAAAGTCATTTTTGATCAAATCTAGACAGGCCCCATTTCCAGCAACCATCACTCCAACACCTTATCCTTTTTATTTTTATTTTTTTTATTTTTTTATTTTATCCCCTTTTCTCCCAATTTGGAATGCCCAACTTCCACTACTTAGTTGGTCCTACTGGTGGCGCGGTTACTCACCTCAATCCGGGTGGCAGAGGACAAGTCTCAGTTGCCTCTGCTTCTGAGACCATCAATCCGCACATCTTATCACGTGGTTCGCTGTGCATGACACCGCGGAGACTCACAGCATGTGGAGGCTCATGCTACTCTCCGCGATCCACGCACAACTTACCACACACCCCATTGAGAGCGAGAACCCTAATCGCGACCACGAGGAGGTTACCCCATTTGACTCTACCCTCCCTAGCAACCGGGCCAATTTGGTTGCTTAGGAGACCTAGCTGGAGTCACTCAGCACACCCTGGATTCGAACTCGCGACTCCAGGGGTGGTAGTCAGTGTCAATACTCGCTGAGCTACCCAGGCCCCCCACCAACACCTTATCCTTGAGTAATCGTGCTAAATTGCTAATTTGGTACTAGAAAATCACTTGCCATTATATCAAACACTGCTGAAAGCTATTTGGTTTGTTAAATGAAGCTTATCATTGTCTTTGTGTTTGTTTTTGAGTTGCCACAGTATGCAATAGACTGGCATGTCTTAAGGTCAATATTAGGTCAAAAATGGCAAAAAAGAAACAGCTTTCTCTAGAAACTCATTAATCAATCATTGTTTTGAGGAATGAATGCCATACAATGCTTGAAATTGCCAAAAAACTGAAGATTTCATACAAAGGTGTACACTACAGTCTTCAAAGTCAAAGGACAACTGGCTCTAACAAGGACAGAAAGAGATGTGGAAGACCAGATGTACAACTAAACAAGAGGATAAGTACATCAGAGTCTCTAGTTTGAGAAATAGATGCCTCACATGTCCTCAGCTGACAGCTTCATTGAATTCTACCCGCTCAACACCAGTTTCATGTACAACAGTAAAGAGAAGACTCAGGGGTGCAGGCCTTATGGGAAGAATTGCAAAGAAAAAGCCACTTTTGAAACAGAAAAACAAAAAGAAAAGGTTAGAGTGGGCAAAGAAACACAGACATTGGACAACAGATAATTGGAAAAGAGTGTTATGGATCTTAACCCCATTGAGCTTTTGTGGGATCAGCTAGACTGTAAGGTGCGTGAGAAGTGCCCGAGACAGTCACATCTATGGCAAGTGCTACAGGAAGTGTGGAGTGAAATGTCACCTGAGTATCTGCACAAACTGACAGCTAGAATACCAACGATCTGCAAAGCTGTCATTGCTGCACGTGGAGGATTTTTTGATGAGAACTCTTTGAAGTAGTTTAAGAAGGTCTGAACATTTTTTTCAAATTGTAATAGTAATTTTTCATGTTATTAATGTCCTGACTATACATTGTGATCAGCTGAATGCCACTTTTGTGAATAAAAGTACCAATTTCTTTCCACAAGAGCTAAATCTGTACATTATTCCAAACTTTTGGCCACCAGTTTATACTTATATACTTTTTTTTTAAAAGTACAAATATTTAATGTAGTTTCTCTGTTATTGTGCGACCATCAAAACCTGCCTGAATTAAAAAGATAGAAGAATTTGAGATTTACATGGAGTATAACATGTAACGCTGCTCATCAATGTAAAGTAAGGGTTATCTAGTTTTTGACTTATTTCGCAGAAATATTCCCATTATTTAATTCTCAAATTACTTTGTGTTTCATGTTGTCAAAGCTATTCTTCCACTTGATGGCAAAGAAGTTCTGTCATTTATGATCAAACTTTGTGGTTCTTAACAGGAGCAAAATCCCCTAAATAAACGTTATAGTTGTTCTAATATATGTAGATATACTGTGTGTAACCATTTATGTTTATTGCTGTCTTTAACAAATCTGCATTCGCAGCTGGTGAAAGTGGCCTGAAGTGATGAAAAGTTGCTGTAGCCATTAAAAATGAAACATCTGTTCTTCACTACGTTGTCTCTAAAGAGCTTGTAAATACAGATGAAAGAGCTTATATTTCCCAGTCTGAGATAATTGATGGGTCCTTTAGCGTGCCAGCCTGAGGAAGTTTGAGTTCGGCCCTCAAGCAAATGACATATTTATTATGTTTAGGATGTCTTTGTATTGCGGATCAGCTTGAAATTATGCACTGTTCAGTGAGCTCAGCAAATCTTCAGATTTGCCAGTGTTAATCAAGTATTTTGTGTTTAAATCATTTCGGCTACATGTCAGGGTTCTGATCACCCTGTCTGGTTTTATTTTGCGATTCTGTTCATTATCCCTTACATATTATAGTTATAGTTTATAGTTAAAGTTTCACTTATTTGTTTGCATTATGAGGGGTAGAGAATTAACAAGTTTGGTTGTGGTCAAAAATTATTTATGTCGGTCAGTGATGTGACCCTCATTTTAATTTATTTTTTTGGTCCGGATCTACACCAATCAGTCACAACATTAAAACCACCAGCCTAATATTGTGTAGGTCCCCCTCATGCCGCCAAAACAGCACCAACCCGCATCTCAGAGTAGCATTCTGAGATGTTATTCTTCTCACTATAATTGTACAGAGCGGTTATCTGAGTTACCGTAGACTTTGTCAGATCAAACCAGTCTGGCCATTCTCTGTTGATCTCTCTCATCAACAAGGTGTTTCCGTCCACAGAACTGCCACTCACTGGATGTTTTTGTTGCAGCTGACACAAAGCTATTGCTTTGATACACCTCTACTACGATAAACATTTTCAATTTATGAGTCCAAAGTTATTTATATATTTAGTTAGTATATTTAGTGGTTTAACTGTCCGGAGACAGAAAAAAAAACGTTCTGAAATTCTTGAAAAAATAAATGTTGGCATGAGTGGTTTGAAATCTTTTATTATTATTTCTTAAAATAAGCAGGAAATAATTTTGTTTCCAAATTCACGTCAAATGGAGTAACACTAAGAAACTTCTTGGTATTCGTAAAATATATAAAAATATATATTTTACTTTGAAATTATTATTATTTTTTAAAATGAATGATTAAGTTACACATGTGTGATTAAGGTGCAAGGAAAGTATTTTAATACCTTAAATCATTTTATTTGTAGATTAACCTAACCCTGACCTAACCCTAATCAACAAATTTGATGCACATGTTTAAAACTTGATTTTTAAAAGATTTCTAATTTTTATTATCTCAGACAACCTTATTTGTCAATCACTCATATAAGTATACTAGAATAAGTGGCAAAGCTATTATTGAAATAATAACAATAAAAAAAGCCTACTAATGTTCAAACCTATACCACTGTGTGTCTCATCTGAATGCCCTGTGTGGTGTTTGTCAATGTCTAGTGACCAATCATGTGGAAGTGTCTTTGTAACACAGTATGGTAGTTGTCTGCGAGCACAATGGTGTACTTCCTGTTTCTGTCCTAGTAGCAGGAAACCGACAGTGTGCACACAAATCATTTTATGTGTTTGTCTGCCGTGACTCACTGCTGAATGACCAGGAATTTGACGACGCATCAATGGCTACGATTAACAATCTGCTGTATTCTACAGCCGTGACTGACCTACATGTCATACTGTGACCTTTGTGAAAACAACAGTAACTGGAAATGAGTGTAATCCCAACGGGCTCAGTCCCGACACCTGTTGCACTTACTCAAAACCATGACCAGTTTAGTTTATTAAGTAACTGGCATTGCCAAGAGCTGTTCATGAATGGCAGATTATCTTGTTCTACATTTATATTTGGGTTCTTAGAAAACACTTTCTTATCATAACAACTTAAGGCCAATAGTGTGAATCTCATGAAACTGGTCAAGGACATGTCCATGTCAACCCAAAATAAAAAATAACTTTTTTGCTTATAAATTTAAAGAAAAAATTAAGGCTATCTTCAAGACCAGTAATATGTTACATTGTGAAATCATTTTCATTTAAGCCCCCTTTTCTCCCAAATTCTAATGTATTTCCCAAACCGGAAATGCGAAAACAGAGTTGCCTCCGCTTCTGAGACCGTCAATTCGCGCATCTTATCACGTGGCTTGTTGTGCATGACACCGTGGAGACTCACGGCATGTGGAGGCTCATGCTACTCTCCGCAATCCACACACAACTTACCACGTGCCCCATTGAGAGCGAGAACCACTAATCACGAACACTATGAGGTTACCCCATGTGACTCTACCCTCCCTAGCAACCGGGTCGATTTGGTTGCTTACGAGACCTGTCTGGAGTCACTCAGTACGTCCTGGTTTCGAACTCGCGACTCCAGGGGTGATAGTCAACGTCAATACTCGCTGAGCTACCCAGGCCCCTCAAAATGGGCCTATTATTAATATATTTAATATGTTCTTAATTAAGTTCATGATTGAAATGTACACATTCAAAGACACCTAGAGGGATGTAGGTTTATGGTTTTAATCAAGAGTTGTTGGTGGGGCATCAGGCCATAGACAACACTTCAGGCTAGGAAAATCTATTGAATTTAATTGCTGCAGATTCTTGCTTGTGTAAACAGCTGACCAGAGGCATAGCTGCAGTTAAGATGCTCCACAGGAGACATGTAGCACATGTACTTCTTAGGACCCCTAGAACAGCTCACTTCTTGTTTTGAGAGCTGCAGATGCAGTTTTTTCATTAGTGGATGTAACAGCGAGCGATGCCATTTGAAGAGCGCACTGTCACAGTTTTAATGTATGTGTCAGCATGTCTTGAGGTTTAGGGAACAGATGTGACAATGGCAGCTTTACGCAATCATGGCCATCGATGTGTCACATGCTCCAGTGTTAACCTCCATGCACCCTGCATGTGGCCCTCTCACGAATCTACAAAAAAATACGACTTCCTTTTTTTCTTCAATCCAAGTTTTGTTTTTACACTTTTGTTAGTGTGATTTTAACATAAGTCATGTTTTTCTCCCCCAATACTATACAATATTAAACTCAAAGGGGAATTAGGAAAAATATGGATGTTTTTGAAATTGCAAATGCATAAAGTGTATTAAGAAGTGATAACCTGCAGTTGTTACTTTAAGGAGCTATTTTTCTACCTGACATAATCCTTAAAAAAAAATAATAGTTTTATTGGTGAAACCTAAAATAGGCCGGTTGATTCATGTTAAATAATACTTTTAACTTTAATAAAAAGCACTATTTGTAAATGAAATAAAAAAAAACTATTAATTTTCATGTACCTGTAATAAGTAGGCAGCGCAGAGGGAACTTGTATCACCATGAAGGGGTTATTTTGCCATAATGCCTGGCTAACTATACATTGTTGCGCATTTTACACGGCTAATTGGACATATTGATTAGAGTTTAAATAATTGTATTCTGTGAGAAGAAAGTCCGTAGTGATACGAGATGCATGTAACCAGCATGCTACTGAATGTAAGAAATACTGTTGTCTGGGACAAAAGACAGCTATACAGTTTAGCGGTCATTAAACAAAAATATTTGACCACAGAATCAAGTACACCAGAGAGATGTGTGATTAAATAAATCTATGTATCTGTGGGTTTCAGATTCACAGCATGACTACAGAGGCCACAGTTACTCTGCAGGTGTTTAACACCACATACAGTGTGGAGGTCGTGGCATGCACTCAGACCGGCTGTGGGACTAAAACATCACGCTACTGGCTCTTCATACCAGACACAGGTGAGTACACACAAGATCCATTCCCCTATGTTTTCCTTTAAGTTACACATAACAAAACATTTATCATTGCTGTGTTGGCCAAAGGCACAGCAAAAAATAATAAGGGATCTCTCTGAAAGCATGTTTTTGTTTATTTTATTTGAATTTATTTTATTTTATATATATATTCTGTTTTATTTAATAAAAACAATTTTTTAGCTTTGTTTTTATGTTATTTTATATATTGTATTGTTTCATTTATTTTGTTTTATATTGTATTTGTTTTATTGTATTTTGTTGGCTTTTATTATATTTTGTTAATTTTTTTTTTTAATTTAATTTAATTTATTTTGTTTTATTTTTTTATTTATTTTTTTATAATGTTTTAGTTTTAATTGAATTAAGTTTTTTATTTTATTTTTATTTTATTTTGCTTTTTAGTTTTATTTAATTTTTTTATTTTGACTTTATCTTTTTACGCAGTCTAGACCAGGGGTTTTCAAACTTTTTGATGCCAAGGACCCCCAAACATGATGATCCTCTTGCGAGGGACCCCTTCTCAAAAATATATAGGCAGCTTTATATTTTAGATATAAATTCCCTTTTATACGGTGTGAGAAAAAAAGTAAGCGTTATATTATAAAGACAGTGTGTGGTTTGCAAAATTAAAAAACTGGCTGTTATTTTGTAATAAAAGAAATTAAGAAAATGAAAAGAAATGATTAAAATATAATATTAAAAAAAATCTGGAAAATATTACTTTGTATTAAGTTGAGTGCATATCTTTTTTTTATACCCACTGTTAGAGTAATATGAGATGTACAAACTTGAATAAAAACTTGAATTGAAATATATTTATACTCTTTAAAAAGCAGAATGAAAGAATAATATTGTCAAATTGGTTCATTTTTATTTCTTATTTTATTTTCTGCAGACCCATTAGCACCTCCTGGCAGCCCCCTAGGGGTCCCCGGACCCCAATTTGAAAACCCTTGGTCTAGACAACAAAAATGACAGCCTTCTTCAGTAAACTGATCACCAGCTTAAAGAATTTGGAAAAATGTAGCCCATGGCAATCGCAGTGCTGCTCAATGAATCAATTTTAATGAAGTACATTTTTAGTACTTAAAGTCACCGCAGGAAAAGTGAATTAGTCCCTAAAAAGCAAAAATTGCTTCCCTCCGGAAGGCATCATGCTGAATTGTGTTGTTTTGCAAACTAATTGCAATAAGTAACCTCATTTCCTTTCAGAAACGCGCCCACAGTGAAGTGGAATATTAAATATAAACTTCTTTAAAATCCAGGAAGGATGTTTAAGAAACAAACTTTTGAACAGTTCTGCCGCAATTAAATTGCCTTTTTGTGACATCAAAGTTTAGGATCCAGAGAGAGGGTCATGTGCGAAGGACACATCATCACCTATATGATGGATGAAGAAACAGAGAAAACTTAAACTGTAGAACTGGACTCTGTGCTAAAAAGCCATTAGTGGGCTATAACGGGAATACAGATCATGGATAGTATTAATACTAATCCTAGAAGTACTGTATTTTTCTACACAGTCTGCCACAGTTTAGTCCATAAAGCTAATAGTTCCAAATCTGTAACGCTTTATTTTTTCCGTGGAACACAAAAGGAGATGTTAGGCAGAATTTTCAATCTTAGTCACCATTTACTTGTAAGTGAAAGATAACTGAAGTTGTCATTCTGTCTAACATCCTCTTGTGTGTTCCACTGAAGAAAGAAAGTCATATGGGCTTGGAACAACATGAGGGGGAGTTAAGGACAGAATTGTAATTTTTGGAGATCATGTAGCACATGCATGTGTGTGTTTTTGTTGCAGAATCTACCGAGTCACCATTCACTACTCCAGTTCCCAATCGGGCAGACTCTGCTTATATTGTGCTTGGAGTGGTTTGCGGTTTCTGTCTTTTGATGATTGTGTTGTTCGTGGCCGTGTGGTTGCGCAATAGTTCTTATTTGCGGTAAGTTCTTTGCCATCTCTCCTTTTCTTACAATCACCCCAAAATTGACTACATTTTTTCTTAATACACGTTCCTGGTCTTACTGTGCAGAATATATCGGTGCACGTTATTCCAAAGAAAAAATGTTTCTCATTTGTAACCTTTCATTAAAATGTTATAACTTTAATAACTATTGGAAAGACCAAAGTATGTTGATTGCAGTGTACTTGGGACAGGAAATTGAAGGCTTCAGGACAGAGAAGTGGAGCACGAGTGTTGCTTGGTCTTTGAAAACGGCGTGACTTCTAGTAAAAACAAAACTGTTGAGGCCGGAGTTGACACAGACAGCGCTGAGAAAAGAGGTTCAAATGACCTCCAGTTGTTTGCAAGACAGATGAACAACAACAGCCCCTGGTTACCTCCCTCTTTCTCTGGAATCCTTTAGAATGTATTGGGGGAGGTGGTAGTTAAAGATCCACTAATGTGGGAGTGCCTGGGTAGCTCAGCAAGTAAAGACGCTGACTACCGCACCTGGAGTCACGAGTTCGAATCCAGGGCGTGCTGAGTGACTCCAGCTAGGTCTCCTAAGCAACCAAATTGGCCCGGTTGCTAGGGTGGGTAGAGTCACGTTGGATTAACCTCCTTGTGTCGCTATAATGTGGTTCTCGCTCTCAGTGGGGCACGTGGTGAGTTGTGCGTGGATGCTGCGGAGAATAGCATGAAGCCTCCACATGCACTACGTCTCCGCGGTAATGCGCTCAACAAGCCACGTGATAAGATGTGAGGATTGGCGGTCTCAGATGTGGAGGCAACTGAGATTCGTCCTCCGCCACCCGGATTGAGGTGAGTCACTACGCCACCACAAGGACTTAAAGCGCACTGGGAATTGGCCATGCCAAATTCATTGAATTTATTGAAACATATATTAAAGTCGTTTTTTACTATAAATCAGCCCTCCTAAGTGCTCTTCTCTCCTAAGTGTTCTTTTTCTTTTGTTTTTGGCGATTCGCATTCTTCATGCATATCGCCCCCTACTGGGCAGGGAGGAGAATTTATAGTAAAAAAGGACTTAAATATTGATCTGTTTCTCACCCAGAAGAAAGTAAGTCATACACATCTGGGATGGCTTGAGGGTGATTAAATGATGAGAGCATTTTAATTTTTGGGTGAACTATTCCTTTGAGTCGATTTTATCCATCAGGCATTGATTGGATGGTCAAAAGTAGTCTCTATGACATGTGGCTGGAGGGGAGAGGTTGAAAATTAAGAAGGCTTGGTGACATCTGCTGAAAAGAAAACTAATTTCAGAGACAGAGCAATTTATGATATTTTGGTAGAAATTACAAAAAATTTTATCTTTGGAATAACGTAAAAGTTTGAATCGTACACAGTAATACCAGGAACGTGTATTAAAGGAATGTTCCAGGCTCAATCGACAGCATTTGTAGCTTTTATAATGTTGATTACCACAAAAAATTATTTAGACTCATCCCTTGTTTATTTAAAAAAAGCAAAAATCGGGGGCCTGGGTAGCTCAGTGGTTAAAGACGCTGGCTACCACCCCTGGAGTTCGCTAGTTTGAATCCCAGGGCATGCTGAGTGACCAGCCAGGTCTCCTAAGCAACCAAATTGGCCCGGTTGCTAGGGAGGGTAGAGTCACATGGGGTAACCTCCTCGTGATCGCTATAATGTGGTTCGTTCTCGGTGGGGCGCGTGGTGAGTTGAGCATGGATGTCACGGTGGATGGCGTGAAGCCTCCACACGTGCTATGTCTCCGTGGCAACACGCTCAACAAGCCACATGATAAGATGCGCGGATTGATGGTCTCAGAAGCGGAGGCAACTGGGATTCATCCTCCGCCACCCGGACTGAGGCGTATCACTACGTGACCACGAGGACTTAGAACACATTGGGAATTGGGCAAAATTGGGTGAAAATCCCAAAAAAAAAAAAAAAAGGCAAAAATCACAGTTACAGCAAGACACTTACAATGGAAGTGAATGGGGCTAAAATTCACACAGTTTCAAATGTATAGCCACACGATGTAAACATTAATCACATTAATATGATTGTAGTGTGTTAAAATTGCTTAATAACCTTATCTGTGTAAAGTTATTTCCAATATTACAACTTTTGTTGTCATTACATAGTAACATAGTAAACCTTGTAATCTGGTAAACGCACTAACACCATTAAGTCCCTGATTTAATCACGCTAAAATCATGTTTACTTGTATATAGTCTTGTGGCTAAACTTTTGCAACATTTACACATTGGCCCCATTCATTTCTATTGTAAGTGCCTCACTGTAATTGCAATTTGTGCTGCTTCTTTTTTTTAATAAACGAAGAAATGGTCGATTATTTTTGTGGTAATCAACATAATGCTTCAAATGCTATCGATTGAGCTTAACTTGTATTGAACCTGTAATATCCACTTAGAAAGTAGATAGTGTCAGTTTTGATTCCACATTCACTTTAACTTAAGGTTACTTAATGGGATTGGCCATATAATATTATATATTATAAATGAATTCTCACTTTTGAACAAGAAACATTTAGTAATGACTTTAAAAGAAGAGTAACCCCAAGCAGTAAAAAATTTAGTTTATGTCTCTTACATATAATAATGAATCTAAATTTCAACAATTTGTGTTTATACTGTGTATTATGATGTGATTGTGCTGTTTGTGTAACCGTATAAAACTGGTGCCCTCTACAGGTTTTTATTTGGAACTGATGATAAACTTACTTCAATCATTGAGTTCAGGCCTCAGAGGACCTATAACCGCTCAGCTATCGAAATCACACGTACGTCAAGAAATATTACACTTTATTTGTATTTAACATAAAACGGCAGGATTCAATATAGATATTATAGACTTATAGAGAATTTGTTTCTCTCTTAGTTGCCAGTTTGGACATCAGCAGCGAGCTTCTAGCTAAACTCCAAGACGTGATGATCCTTAGGAACCTGCTGTCCATCGGTAAAGTCCTTGGAGAAGGTGAGAAGGCTTTCTGGTGTGTTGTCGTTGTGTTTCACCTCATGTCAGACGGATCTACTGTAGTGATCTGATGTCTGTTCTTACAGGTGAGTTTGGATCAGTAATGGAGGGACATCTGAGACAACCTGATGGAACCAGTGAAAAAGTTGCAGTGAAGACCATGAAATGTGAGTTGTGCTTTTTTTGGTTTTACGTATGAAAGACATTTAAGTGTGCATATTTTAGACAAAGGTTATTAGGGGAAAATAATATTTGCTGCCTGGAGTTGATTTTGAAGGGCTTTTTTCACTTTTATGAGAGTATGTTTTTCCTGATCATGTTAGTTCTGCATTCAGCAACAATCTCGAGTGAACTAATCTGAAAGCTACCAATAAATACAAGGTCTGCAAAGGCACTCATATTTTATGTGATGTCTGTATAACTAAATAGGCCTCTAAATATATAATATAAGAAGCTTTTACCAAAACACTGACTGCACCAACCCGAGATTATGTTCAATGTTAAAATTTTAAAAATTAAAAATTCCTCATGGGGGCATGTATACGGCCACAATTTAGAAGTCTTGGGCATTTTAGTCACTTTTGGTAGCATTTTGCCCCAAGCACCCATTGATTTCTGCCTCTGGTGATTTGTTCTTCCAGTGGATAACTTCTCTCAGAGAGAGATTGAAGAGTTTCTGAATGAGGCTGCTTGCATGAAGGATTTTAACCACCCGAATGTCATCAGACTCCTGGGTAAGTAAATCTGATTTGAAAGAAATGCTTTATTTTTTGTGTTTGTGTACCGTGTCATACTCTTAACAAGCAATTTGTCACACTAGACTAGCTAGTATTACTGAAGAACATTACTTTATGATAAATCTGTTCATTGTAATGCATTCAGATCTCATACACTGTGATTTCTACAAAACAATCAAAAACCAGACAGTACCCAGGGGGGCCTGGGTATCTCAGTGAGTATTGATGCTGACTACCACCCCTGAAGTCACGAGTTCGAATCCAGGGTGTGCTGAGTGATTTCAGCCAGGTCTCCTAAGCAACCAAATTGGCCCGGTTGCTAGGGAGGGTACATGGTGGTCATGATTAGTGGGGCGCGTGGTAAGTTGTGCATGGATCGCGGAGAGTAGCATGAGCCTCCACATGCTGTGAGTCTCCGCGGTGTCATGCACAACGAGTCACGTGATAAGATGCGCGGATTAACGGTCTCAGAAGCGGAGGCAACTGAGACTTGTCCTCCGCCACCCGGATTGAGGTAACCGCGACACCACGAGGACCTGGGAATTGGGCATTCCAAAATTGGGGAGAAAGGGGATTAAAATAAAATAAACAATCCCCCCACCGCTTAAGCATTTCTCGCAGAGCATTTTCCAAGTAAAATAACAGTGAGACAATATTAAAGGAATAGCTCACCCAAAAATGGAAGGTCTTACCGATGAACTTGAGAATTGTCCCTGAGAGTTACCCCATGTGACTCTACCCTCCTTAGCAACCAGGCCAATTTGGTTGCTTAGGAGACCTGGCTGGAGTCACTCGGCACACCCTGGATTCGAACTCGCAACTCCAGGGGTGGTAGTTTGTGTCAATATTGCTGAGCTACCCAGGCCCCAATGTGCATTTTTAGTGCTTTATTAACTGAATAAAGTAGAAATATTTTGATAATATCAGATATAGTACAATGTATTTAACAAAAAATATTAAATAATATGTAAATGCATCATATAGTCCGTAAAACAAGGTAAAAGCAACCTCTTATTGTTAATATAATGTTGATGTGTTCACCTAGGTGTGTGTTTGGAGGTGGGCTCAGGACACTTTCCCAAACCGATGGTTGTGCTCCCCTTCATGAAGTATGGAGACCTGCACAGCTTCCTGCTCCGATCCCGTCTCGGGGAAAGCCCTGCCGTAAGATGCCAATCAATAACATTACTAACTGATGAAAAGTTTAGAATGTTGTGGTGGTCTGTCAAATTACTCGTCCATGCATGAACCAAACAGTAGCGTACTCATTTGTCTGAGAGGATGTTGTGCTGTATTTCCAGTATCTCCCGATACAGATGCTGTTGAAGTTTATGATTGACATCGCTTGTGGAATGGAGTATCTCAGCAATAGAAACTTCCTACATCGCGACCTTGCAGCGCGCAACTGCATGTATGTATTTCAAAACTTACGTTTTGTTGATTTAATTTTATTTTTTGGAAATTCATGCTGGTCTATGATGGTCTTTTCAACTAGCAAGTCAGACATTAGTTTTATTTATGGGTGTCTCTTCAACTTCAGGCACTTTAAGCACTGTGGACTTCTAGAAAGTAAAGTTTCGTTAAAACATTTTTCACACTCTCACTAGTTTTTTTTGCTATTTGTCTACTAACAATGTCCAACAGTGTATGTACTTGCATCACAGGAGATTTATGACATTTTTGTCATGAACGTTTCCAACACAGTGTCATTTCAAGCACATCTCAAATTCTGTATTGTGTTTAATAGAATTCTGTGCTGGAAAAGACGCTGATGGGAACGACATTTTAACATTTGTGAAATAAAATAGCCAACGTCTTTGTCTTACTAAGGCTAATTTCATAGCTAACATTTTAAGTATCCTAAAAACACACAATTAAATAATATTTCACACTTTTTGCATAATTTGGCAAATTTACAGCTTCATTAGAAATGACGTACAATAAATATATTCTGATATTTCCCTTGATTTTTCTTTGTTTTGTCTCATATTTCATCTCAAGCATGCTCTTCACTGACACTTTTGTCCACTTGGTTAACAAGTACACTAACTTTTGAAAAAACTTTATTAGTAGACTTTGTCATCATTTTTAAAAATGGATAGAAATGATTTTCACACATTAAATGCTGAAATGGTTTGTTTATTTCACTCTTTGTTTATTATTGTTTTAAACGTAATAATTTGTATTTTATAATGGATTTTCATAGATTAATATTGAAAGTATGGGTCTGGGACAAGGCTTAAACAGCTAAATCTATACATAAAAGGCATTTGAAAAGTAACAAAAATAAATTATGAAGGCATGTTAAAAAGTTTCCCTCAAGTCAGTTTTAACCCTTTAAATGCATGGGTGTTTTGCCAAACATTATTACAAATGTCCAGATAGTGTTAAATTTTAAACACATTTTCAAGAAAATTTGAAAATAATACAATAGAATATATATATATATCAAAGAGATGATGCAACAAATATAGAACAGGATTCATTACTTCCACACTGAAATTTCAGGAGATGCAACTGGCTGTAAACACTTATTGAGCTACACAAAATCTACACACAAGCTACACATTCGTTACACCTGTGTATTTTCACAGGCACTGATTGAGTCTAAATAGATGCACAACTTACATAATATCAGTAGTACAACCAAATGACAATAGTCATATCATACTGTTCATGTGTTAAACTTGCTATAGTTTACGTCCATGTTGCTGCTTTGTCATATAGCAAATGTAAATCTAGTCAATTTTTGACATATTAGTGCCACCTTGATTAAGAAATAGCATGTATATTGTGTGTACACACATATTGAATACTGTACACGCAGTATGAATAGAGTACTCATTTGTCTTGTAATAAAGAAATATAGTAAATCTGATAGTAAACGTATATAGATATGAAATAATCATAAAAATAGGATTTATGGGGCCTGGGTAGCTCAGTGGTAAAATACGCTGGCTACCACCCCTGGAGTTCTCTAGTTCGAATCCCAGGGCATGCTGAGTGACTCCAGCCAGGTCTCCTAAGCAACCAAATTGGTCCGGTTGCTGGGGAGGGTAGAGTCACATGGGGTAACCTCCTCGTGGTCGATATAATGTGGTTTGTTCTCGGTGGGGCGCATGGTGAATTGAGCGTGGTTGCCGCGGTGGATGGCGTGAAGCCTCCACACGCGCTATGTCTCCGTGGCAACGCGCTCAACAAGCCACATGATAAGATGTGCGGGTTGACTGTCTCAGACGCGGAGGCAACTGGGATTCGTCCTCCGCCACCCGGACTGAGGCGAATCACTATGCGACCACGAGGACTTAGAGCGCATTGGGAATTGGGCATTCCAAATTGGGAGAAAAAGGGGAAAAATCCCCCCCCCCCCCCCCAATAAAAAACGACACTATTTTTTTTCTACCCAATTTGGAATGCCCAATTCCCAATGTGCTCTAAGTCCTCGTAGTGACTCGCCTCAATCCGGGTAGTGGAGGACGAATCTCAGTTGCCTCTGCGTCTGAGACTGTCAATCCACACATCTTATCACGTGGCTTGTTGAGTGCATTACCGTGGAGACTTAGTGCGTGTGGAGGCTTCACGCTATTCTCTGCGGCATCCATGCACAACTCACCACGCGCCCCACCGAGAGCGAGAACCACATTATAGCGACCACGAGGAGGTTACCCCATGTGACTCTACCCTCCCTAGCAACCGGGCCAATTTGGTTGCTTAGGAGACCTGGCTGGAGTCACTCAGCACACCCTGGATTCGAACTCACGACTCCAGGTGTGGTAGTCAGCGTCAATACTCGCTGAGCTACACAGGTCCCCCAAAAAATGACACTATTACATATCTTGAGGCTTTAATGATCCTATACACTTTTTGTAACTAAGCAGTTATAATTTTATTTATTTATTTTTTTTTTTGCAATTTTGCGCTTGTTTTGTTATGCTATTCAGAAGAGAAAGGTTGAGTAATAACAAAGAGGTGTTGGGATGAGGTACACCGGGTGGAATTAGGTCCCGAGTCACTAAAGACCCGAGGTATACATTAAAGGATTAATGTGATCTTCGTAAAACAAAAAGAAAAAAGTTGAAATCTGTTTGTTTTTAGTAAAAATCAGCTTCTAGGACAAAAAATTGCCCGAATTAGAAGAAACACTCTTATGTCTTAGTAGCATTCATTTGAGGAGATATTATTGTGATTATTTAAAGACTGGTTTAAACTTTTAAAATCTCAGTGTTTGTCCTATATATTAGACAAATGTAAATTTTTTCCATCCAGGTTGCGTGATGACATGAGCGTGTGCGTTGCTGACTTTGGCCTGTCTAAGAAGATCTACAGTGGCGATTATTATAGACAGGGCAGAATCGCAAAGATGCCTGTCAAGTGGATCGCTGTGGAAAGCCTCGCTGACAGAGTCTTCACTGTGAAAAGTGATGTGGTAAGAACTTACAGTCATTACAGCCCTCTTAGTTCTGTTTTATTAAAACCCGTGAGACTTATTGTTTTGTTTTTACTTAATCTGTAGTTCCTTTATTCGATATACTTTTGATCTTAACTGGAAATGCTTACTCATGTGACACAAACTTCTCAATTATCAGCCTCAAAACCAGTCAGGCATTTTGGTGGTTTGTTTTTGCAAGTTCTATGACATTTATTGATGTTTGATATCTTTTAATGTCTCTTTTAGTGGGCCTTTGGAGTGACCATGTGGGAAATTGCCACCCGAGGCATGACCCCGTACCCTGGCGTACAAAACCACGAAATGTATGATTATCTCCTTGAAGGCAACCGACTGAAACAACCAAACGACTGTCTTGATGAACTGTGAGTTTGTATTTGCTTCTAAGAGGCAATAGTTATCCTATAATAGATCATAGTCGTAAGTTAAATTAGCCTAAAAGTAAACACTGCAAAACATCCTGTTCTTAGTCATTTTTGGCTTGTTTTCCAGTAAAAAAGAAATAGTTAATCAAATTTAAAATGTTGTCATCATTTGCTCACCGTCTTGACGTTCCAAACTAATATCACTTAATTTCTTCAATTAAACACAAAAAGACTCTCAAACTCCAAAAATCTCATAAAGGCAACATAAAAGTATAATTAAAGTAGTCCATATGATTTGTGTGCTACATTTCAAGTCTTCTGAAGCCATTGGATAGCTTTGTATGAGATGCATGCCTAAATTTAAGTCGTTATTCACTGAAAATCTGCATGCAGTTTTCAATTATCATTCATTTATTTGCATATGTAAAATGTATATATTATTACCTGAGCAGTAAATAATTTTTTACTGAGAATGTATTTTCTATATTCTATAAACATAAACTAAATACAGTTTTGTTCTATTGGCAGATTTTTTACTTGTTTTTAGCTAAATTCCATGGAGGTTTGTACGTAAAACTAGTTAAAAATGGACCAAAAAATACTCATCAATACATTTTTATACAAAATACAAATTTGCTTATCAATAAATGTATCTTGTTTTTAAGAACGTTTAGATATTTTTACAAGAAAACAAGTAACTACTCATAACTTTAAGTAGTTAAACTACACTCAAGCTACTCTTAAAAAAAAAAGTAGTTAGCTAACAAAAAGAAGCTTAGTACATTGAAGCTATTTCAAGAAGAAAGGTGACATTAAACAATTAGGATGACAACATAAAATTGAACATAGATTTATACTGAATATAAACTAATAAAACTAGAAAATCCCCTATTTTACTGACTTGAAATATAGTCATAAACGGCAGCAATTAACTAAATATTTATCTTCAAAAAAATAAGGCAAAGACCTTTTAAAGCTACATAGGGGCTCAAGTGAATTAGTGAATCATTTTTGTGAACTAGTTCATTTACTTGAACTGTCCAAATGAACCGACTCACTAAAATGAGTTGGAGTTCCCAACGCTAGATTAAGTGAATCTTTTATTTTAAGCAGTTCAGTTAAATGATTCACTTAAATGATTTGCTTTTCCCAGTGCTACATGAGAGAGAGAGAGACAGAGAGAGAGGATGGTTTAGGTGAGCATGTTTGGTTACTCGCTTGTCTTCATTGCTGTGACGCTGCAGCACTACTCGTTGGAAAATGTAGATCATTACTGGAAAAGCTACACTATTGAGAATATACCTGAACTACTGTCAGGCTACTGAAAAATGTTGTTAAGTTAGTAGCGTAGTGCCCCAACACTGACAACATGTAACATGCTCCCGTTGTCCAGGTACGACATCATGTTCAGTTGCTGGAGCACTGACACGGTGGACCGACCCGATTTCACACAGGTGCTAGAGAGGTTAGAAAATCTAGCAGGGAAGCTTCCCGAGGTGTCCAACAGGAGAGACATCATCTACATCAACACCAGCTTCACTGAGGAAGAATTAATAACTGACACACCTGAGGAGGAACCCGTCCTTACCTCATCTCCCTCCTGTAGCCGTCAAAACGCAGACACATCCGTCGTGACGGCAGACGTTCACAAGAGCACGGATGCTGAGGAAGATGATCGTTACGTTGTTGTTGTTTCCTCTGTTGAACATGTGTGGACGGGGGCGAGCAGTGCTGTCGATACGCCACTGTTGGATCACGAACTCCTGGTGCGGGACAGTGTGGAAATAGTCGGGGAAGGTTCAGGGACACAGCAAATATCTAGCGACACAACACGTTTGCTCTAAAGAAGAGGCAAAAGATGGGTAGAATGATGAAAAGCATTAGAAAATTGGCTCAACCGATTTTTTTTTTTTTCCAGTATCCGACTTTAAAGTGTAATTTAGGTGCCCACAGTGTCACTAAATGGAACTGGAAATATAATGACTTTTCAAACAGGTTTCCCAAACATTCTTCCTGTCTTTTATTGGTCGGACAAACAGTTAGTCCACAACAAACTCACACTATGTTGGGCTGCTCAAAAAAACAGAAAACAATGTTTTGATATGATTTTATAGTGCCACAGAGCCACAGTGTTTACACTTTTTTGGGAAGTCAACCTACAAATGGCTTACTTATAGCTGACTCTGCTTATTAAGCTGGGATACAAGAAAGAATATTAACGTAAAAGAACATAATTTGGTTGTTTGTAGTCTGTACTCTTAACAACATTTTTTTTTGTTTTTTTTTTTGCTCTTACAATTTCGATCCAAATCTAATTTAGATCAAAATTATAACTTTTTTTTTTTACAAACCTGGGCCTCGTTTCCCAATAACGATTAATCTTAGCAGTTAAGTGCGTTTTCTACGAGCTTGTAGAGCCGAGGAGGGCGGGGCCGGGCTGGAATAACGCACGCCCGGTCCCCAATCAGCCTGATGGGGCGCACGAGGGATAAAGGCGGCCGGGGACGACAGTTCGAGAGAGAGAGAATTACAGGCAGCTGTACTGTGTGTTTATGGTTGTGTGTTTTTGTTAAGTTGTTTATTAAATTATTATTTAAGTTGTCAAGCCAGTTCTCGCCTCCTCCTTTCCACTGAACCCCCTTACACTGGTGCCGAAACCCGGGATTGAAGTTTGGTTGAAGATGGATGGAAGTCACCCCTTAGAGTCCTCCCAGTTGGCGGAGATCCTCCAAGCCCTCGCTGGCCTACATCAGAGCCACCAGCAAAAACACACAACCATAAACACACAGTGCAGCTGTCTGTAATTCTCTCTCTCTCTCGAACTGTCGACCCCGGCTGCCTTTATCCCTCGCGCGCCCCATCAGGCTGATTGGGGACCGGGCGTGCGTTATTCCAGCCCGGCCCCGCCCTCCTCGGCTCTACAGAGCTGTTCTATGAACGTTCGTTTTTTTTACTTAAAATGCACAAGCGAGGACGCGCTTTAAGTGCTACTTAAGAGAGTCACTGTCCCCGCGATAGTGCTGAAATGTGAATGTACAGTGCTGCTCGTCATTGTAACTTTACTATATTTGTGCGTAACTTTACAATAAATTGTAATTTACCTCGCTAATATTTGTTTACAAATATTTTTTTAAATATTCAACCTAATTAACTACATATTTACAAATTTTTTACAATCATTTTATGCAGAAGGATCTATTTCTTTTACACAGTCTGCTTCCATAATCAGGTATGCATGTGTAATATTTCGTTTTCTCAAATTTCCATCGATATGAAAGCTTCCAGGATTAGTGAAGACAGCAGAGGCCCCCTGTATGATCCTGCTAATTACAAGCATTGAATATTACGAGGTTCAACGTGTTATCACACAGCGCAAAATATGGAGATGTTTAGAAGATGTGCTTTATGGACATTCACCAGTAAAATGGAGGTCTGCTCTTTATTCCCAAATTGATAATGGTGACAGCAATGCTGCATGTGTGGTGCTACACAACTTGTAGTGCTGGCGAGAGCGCCTTTTGGGTGTCAGATAGGAAGAGGAGACAAGGATAAACCAATATATACTGCGATTTTCATGCAGTTGACTTTTTTTCTTTTCTCTCTGATTTTAATTTACACAGTTGTCTGCATCAATCATGCCACCAATTTGCTGTTACCAACTAGGCCACACAAATAACTTAATTTGTTTTCTAATGAATCTGTTCATCCATTCAATCTATAGTATTATTATTATTATTATTATTAGACTCGTCTGTTAAAATGAAATAAACCATATCCTGATATTAAAGTTTTAGCATAAAGTGTAGATATTTAAAGTGTTTCAGGTGTAATTGCGCATTTGTCCTGCAGGTGTCTGCATAAGTCTGTGTGCTTACGATGCTCTTTGCGCTGTACGATTACTCCAGAGCACTCGTAAATCTACAAGCATTTTCAAGTACTACAAGTTACGATGCTTTTGGGAAACGGGCCGCAAAACTAAGATGGATCGTAAGATGGATTCTGCGATCAGATTTGGATCTAAATGTTTACATTAAAAAATTACACATCATTTTGTTTTATGAACAGTATAAAATGCATGACATTGGAATTTTACAAACCTGATCCACGTCAGAACCACATCAGATTTGGATCTAAATTGTTACAGCAAAAAAAAAAAAAAAATAATAATAATAATAATTGCATAATTTGGTTGTTTGTAGTATGAACAGCATAAAACACATACAATTTATTTTAAAAACCCAATCGACATCCAAATTAGCTCCAAATATTTGGAAAAAAAAATACATGCATCATTTAATTGTTTGTTGTGTAAACAGCAAAAAAATGAATAAAATATGATTTTTACAAACCTGTTTCAAATCAGATTTGGAACAAAATTCTAACATCATTTGGTTGTTTGTTGTCTTTAAAGGGACAGTTCACCCAAAAATGTAAATTCTCTCATCATTTATTCACCCTCATGCCATCCCAGATATGTATGACTTTCTTTCTTCTGCAGAACACAAACTAAGATTTTTAGAAGAATATCTCAGCTCTGTAGAACCGTATAATGCAAGTGAATGGTGACCAGAAATTTTAAGCTCTAAAAAGCACATAAATGCAGCATAAAAGTAATCCATAGGTCTCCAGTGGTTTAATCCATGTCTTCTGAAGTGATATGATAGGTGTGGGTGAGAAACAGATCAATATTTAAATTGGTTTTATGATCAATCTCCACTTTCATTTTCTTCTTGTTTTTGGTAAAAAACAGATTTAAATATTGATCTGTTTCTCACCCACACCTATCATATCCCTTCTGAAGACATGGATTAAACGTCATTAACGAGTCATATGGAAATTGGATTTTTACAACATGATCCACATCAGATTTGGATCCAAATTGTTACAGTGAAAAAATAACATAATTTGGTGGTTTGTTGTCTGAACAGCATAAAATTAATGAAATTGGAATTTTACAAACCTGTTTGAAATCATGTTTGATTTGAGATCAGATTATTGTCTGTGTTTCACAGCGTGTGAAGGGTCAGATCAGATTTGTATTCAGGACATTTAAAGTCATACAAAATGCACAGCAGTTTCTATAGCTGTGTTTGAATTCACTTATGTCCTAATGCCTTAATGTATGTTAATGCACAGGACCCCAAAACTGTGATACTACAGTTTTCCAAGATGAACAAGAGACTGTTCCCATTTTGTAACACAGTAGAATGTAATTGTCTTCGAAATGTTATAAAATTAAGCTTTATTATGATTTTAAGCTTTTTGTGATCTTTGATTTAGAAAAAAAATAATGTGTACATAGAATCAAATTTGTATATTAGAAGTGCATTTTGTAAATATATATATATATGTATATTTACATTTTAACTTAGAAATTAAACTGACACAATGTAACTCAAAATCTGTACCTCTGATTGAGGTACACTTACAGTATCTCTGTTTATTTGTGATTGTTATAAAAGTGTGTAATTAATTACGG
Organism: Myxocyprinus asiaticus; assembly: GCF_019703515.2. Taxonomy (NCBI): domain Eukaryota; kingdom Metazoa; phylum Chordata; class Actinopteri; order Cypriniformes; family Catostomidae; genus Myxocyprinus; species Myxocyprinus asiaticus. Next base: position 4,493,515 of record NC_059364.1, on the reverse strand, counting down.
AATTTGAAAATAAATCCAGTTGAATTTCCCCACAGCTCTATTCATAAATGTGATGACAACATCTGACACTGTAATTACTACCTATGACTTAAAGGCAAGAGGACAGTGTCAGTTCAGGGACAAACCAAGGTTAAGTTTACCTTTGTGACACATTTAAAGGGTTTATATTTTGTTTTTCATTTTGCATGAAAGATTTGTTTGTAACATAGAAATTAACATTATATTACATTTTCTTAACCTTCTTCTCAATCTTATTTACATGGGATCAGGGAGACAATAGCATCTGGACATTCATTTCAGTTATTCATGTATAAGTTAAATATGCAAAATATATTGCACAAATATATATATATATATACACACACACACACACACACACACACACACACAGAGTGTAAGTTTAATATAAAAATTATTTCAGGAAGACACTTAAGCGCTTATTTACGTACAGTTATCTTCAAATAAACCAAAAAGTACAAAAGACACAAACTGCACACACACACGCTCAAAAAATCATTTAGCCTATTTTTTAGATTTATGCATTTTGGTTGCATAACATAATTCCATCAAACTGAATTGTGTGTTAAAAAAAATAACACTTTTTTTTTTCATTGTATTTTGTTAAAGATTACTTAATTTAGTTTGATGGAATGTTGCTATGAAGTTAAAATGTGTAAAACTTTAAATATTTGTTTTTAATGCATCTGTCTGTTATTTATTTGTCTGTATCAATAGAAGCAAAACAGAACAGACCATCTCCACATGCAGACACAATTTCACTGTAGTATCTGATCTGATTATGTGATTAATGAAGTTGCAATTGAAAGAAGAATAAAGATGGATAAGAACAAATGAAATAATACATTAATTTTCACAAAAGGGTAAATACATTTTTTTTTATTAGATTACCAAATATAAATTAAACCATTAAATTTATATATATATATATATATATATATATGTAAAATCATACTTGTTGTTAAGATCCTTTTATGTAAAAAGATATATTATTTGCTCAGTCATTCACATTAAATAGAGGAAGAGGTAAAAAAAAAAAAAGCCATTTGTAACGTATAAAAATATTAAAATTAACAAAAATGTGTTATTCTTGGAATTATTTATGAATTTGGACATTGTATTTTTTATTTATTTTTTTTATTAAAGTTTTAAACATTTTAACAATAGAAAGTATGACAAATGACCAATTTACAAAGTTTCAATTAAAGAAACAATATTGAACAAAATTACATTATCTTTGTACAGAAAATAAAAACAATTACAAATATAAAAAAATATATACATAATAAGAGGGGGAAAAATAGATTATAATAGGAGGCAAATTTAGCGGCTTTCAATACAAAGAATTTGTCAAAATTTAATCAAGTGTGAGAAAGTGTGACGTGTCGTGTCACGCTCATAGGTGAGTGTGCCCGCGCATGCGTCACTGAACAGTAAACATGGCCGGTAGTATCCGCTGGTGGACTCAAAACTGCAGCTGTTTGCTCTGTTTAATATTATTTATTTTCATCAGTTCATCATTAGATGGTGTTAACGCCGCACCAGAGACGGGCCTGTGGACTATTACAGTGCTTAATGTGAGTGTGGATGATGGTTTTAATTATAAATACACGAGATTTAGGGACGAGGCTAAATGCTAACAGTTAGCATCACAAATGAGCACATCTGGGTGTATTATAGGACTAATGCGATTTTTTACTCTGCTGTTATTAGGACAACATTTAAAAACCAGTGGCACATTAATATCACGCTATGAGACGATTATCGAAGTCGTGTATTTGATCCAATACCCCTAAACTGTTAAAATATGATTCTGTCTATGGGGACTCACACTAGCCTGTTAGCTCAATGCTGCAGCTTTTCAAAATACCGAGATCTAAACAATGTTTACTTATTTAACTTTTCAGTGATATAGATTATGAGCAATTCTGAAACTCTCAGCCTAAAACTGCTGGAAAAAAAACAAAAACATTTGAGCCAAAAATTTACTTTTTTTCTTCTTTTTCTGATTTGACATGATATATCTCAGGGTGTAAATAAGGTAGCTCTGAAAACTTTTGTTTTGTTCCCAATCGTGTCAACTGTACGCGAGCATGAATTTTGTTTTGATCTGACAAAGCAATCAAAAATTATAGCATTACAAAAATAATTTATCCTAGTGTCCAAAAGCCTCTCCAAACAAATAAAACATAACAATTGTACATAAGAACTAATTACACATGCAAACACAATGACTAAAGGTTTGCTCTGTCTCCAGAACATGCAGGCATGAGTAAAGAGATTTCATTCAGTTCCATTCTGTGTCATTTGTGTCATCATTAAAACTGTGTCATGTACTTGGCGCCGTCTCCTGGAGGCCATATGTAATTACAGTGAACGATCCTCTCTGCCCATATTTGGATGACTTCCACCTCTGGGCTCGTTTATTAGGATACTCGCGCTTAAGTAATGCTATGTGATAATTTATGTTCTGTTTATTTTTTGTAAAGTTATAAGCGAAAACGTGGCAAATAAGCAACATATGTCAAAGACATATACATGGCTATTACTCGCTTTAATTTTGTTTGTGAGTAAAACAAGTAGTCTGGTTGTATTCTACTCTTTGAGAACTTTCCAATGACATATGACACATGGCTATTTGATCAGTTTGATGTTTTTACTGATTACAATAATATGTGCAGTGCAAATTTTTAATAAACTATCAAAACGGAACACTTCTGATTTGTCAGCAAATTTCAAAGCACTCGTCCAGTTTTGGTCATACATGCACTGAAAAGTACAGCTTCTAAGCTTACAAATGATACCTATTTTGTGTTGTTCAAGACTGTAGTTAGTAATTTTATTTGGGTGGGCCCATCCGAGTTTAAAGGGATAAATAGCTAAATTATTTACGTTATTCAGTTAACCAGAATCAGTTATGTACAGTTTTTCTGACCAATCAAGGTGCTTGTGATCTGGTCAACACCTATGATTGTCCATATGATCGGTGTAAGAATATGAGGTCTTTTCAAATATTTAAAGCTGGTCTAATTTTTCCACTGAGGTTTCCAGTGGCTGGCACTGTAAGACAATGCCATATCGCACCTGTTTAGTTTACTAGTGAGCACTTCCAAGAAGAAAACCAAGAAAGAAAGATTTTAACATGAAGTGCCTTCTGTTTGAGTCATGGTATAGTGTATCAGTGCCTGTGTTTTTAAGGGATAGTTCACCCTAAAATGAAAATTCTGTCATTTACTTTCATCCTCATGTTGTTTTGTGTGAACTATTCCTTTAAGCCACGATTTGGGTCTTTGTTATGTTGCTTTGGAGTGATTTGTACTGAAAAGTGCTGTGCAAATAAAATAAAGTTAAATTGTGTTTTCTCTTCTCCAGACATCAAGACCTTTATTATTAAAAAAATCCATGTACAAGGACACTGATATTCAAGTGAGAGGTATCAAATATGATTATTTCTACATAGAGTAGAGATGAAGCCTAATAAACATTTCTGTTGAAATTGACTGACCTATTTGTGTCGTATCTCCTTGTAGTGTCATCCTTTGGTTGTCCAGAGGAAGTGACGTTCACAATTCAGTGGTTTTTGAAGTATTACCAATGCCACAATGAGTACAACAATATTGAGGTGAGTCTCCCTTGTCTGCTTCTAAACTGTATAAAGCAGATGTTTGTGATATTGTTTGTTTATCATTTGTCTGTTTGTTTACTCAAACAGGAACTGTATGACAAGACGCCACTGAGTCGAGGTGTGAGTCTAGACCCGAACCCTCTTGGACCGGGAGAGTATATTCAACACAAATACAGTGGATTACTGTGTCAAAGCGACATGCACTTCTTCCCTATGCTCAATGTACGTTCACAACATCTGATTTCTGTTAATAATGTAGCAGCTTATTGGTGTTGCCATATTTGTCTATGAAAAATGTCACTTCATGACAAAAATGACACATTTTGACTCATCCGTCTGTATTAAAAAATGAACAAATCACTTGTAATACTCGTAGAAGGAAAGTCTATGTGGCAAGGCATAGTTAAATCCAATATTACAACATTGTTTTCATGACACTGCAACTTTGTAATCCTTGTATTGGATATACTGTAGCTTTACACAGATAAGGTTACTGAGCATTTTCATCACACCAAAATCATGTTAACATGTATAATGTTTACATCTGGTGGCTATACTTTTAAAACGCTGTGTATTTTAATGTTTATTCACTGGCCCCATTCACTTCCATTGTAAGTGTCTCACTGTAAAAGCGATTTTTGCGTCTTTTAAAAAAACAAAAAAAAACAAGGGGCATAATCAACATTATGCCACAAATGCTTTTGATTGAACATGTAATGAACCTGGAACATTCCTTGACATGTTATTAGTGGACTGTACTTTTCTCAAAATAATACGTTTATCTGCAGAAATCAAAAGCAGAGCCAAAACCTGTGAAAGGAACTGCGGTTGAAGGCGAGTTACAGGTAGAAATATTGATTGGCAGACCTTTTTTAAAAGCCTTTTTGTACTCCATACATTTTAGATAAAGCTTTTGTTTATTTTTAATATAAGGCTGAGGGTTCCACAAGTTCCCCTCTTGCTGACACTGGCACATCTATAGCAAAGGTAAGAATATTAAATATCCCAGGATATAATTTATGAAGCACCCTATATTTACAACTGGTAGTTTTGTAATGACCATTATTTCTTTCTTTTGGGAAGGATCATGTGATTGCTACAACCTGGAGAGATGGGCCGTACCTGCTTGTGGTTTTGATTCAACCAAGCAAACAAGATGTCAACTGGAATTTAACCTGTAGGCCTCATTACTTTATTGCTCTTATCACTTGTGTGTGAACACATAACGTTAAGCAGTTAAGAAAATCTTAACAGTGTTTCTGGGCTGTTATGTCGTCTATACCAACGTTATCTGATTGTTTCTTATCTCAATTGTGTATTTCAGTCAGTGTGGTGATGAAGGGGACCCACGGCTATCTCTCCATCACAGAATGGCCTCTTATGATCGTTAGTGTTCAGTTTCTTGTCATCTTTGTTTTATTTGCTAAAGATGCTTATCTGATGTACAACATTATTCGTTGATCCGATTTGGCAAAACATTTTCAAACCTAGTAAACCATTTTTACTCAACACAAAAAAATCGTTAGTGTGTGTACTAAGTAGTGTTTGACAAATGTGTGTGTTTTTTTTTTTTTTTTTAATGGCCGATATCCAGAGAGAAGGGTGGCCAATAAATATCACACAATTTAATATAGGAAATAACATATACATAAAATAAAAGATAAAAAAAAATTTACTTTTATTTAGCACTATGTTTTCTCAAAATTTCACACAAAACTTTGTAAAAAAAAAAAAAATACATAAAACAAGATAGCAGTTTTTTGTGGTTTCTGTTTAGTCATCCAATTTTAGAGCACTTTAAATATCTTGAGCTCCTGCGCATCTGTTGACGAATTGGGATTGGTCGTTTACATGTCTCAGACGGCTCCTACACATACAAGCAGGCGATTCTCTGCGCCCTCGCAGCTTTTAGAAACTGGCCAAACGTGAAAATGTATCGGCTGATGCAGATCATTTAAAATTTCGGTGTAACGCCTGATCTATCATCCTTGGCGATATGTCAGTCGACCACTGGTGCTTAGTCAAGAATCACTGTTACTATTGCTCTTATTAAGGGGTCGGGGCTTTTAAAAATAACTCGACTCGGACCAGTAAGCAACTACGTAGCATCCACCTAGAACACCCAAACAACCACCTGGCAATGCCATAGCAACTACTCAGAACTCCCTAGAAATCTCCTAGCAACCCCTCTGTACATCCTAGCAACTGCGCAACGCATACCAATGCCCTGGCAAGCACCCTAGCGTGGTGACAGCAGGTTTTGCATCACTCACCTTTTCTTCACATAGTGTAAAAATCTAGTTTACTCTTCTGTTCTCTTACTCTTCTATTTCTGTAATCATCAGAAGGGATGTAAGTATGCACATATGCACAGTCTGTGAATATAATATGTTTCTGTCTCCTCTTCAGTTCTACATGGTGATGTGTATGGTGTACATCCTGTATGCTCTCCTCTGGTTTGTTTGGTCCTCCTGTTACTGGAAAGACCTGCTGAGGATCCAGTTCTGGATTGCAGGCGTGATCTTTCTGGGCATGATAGAGAAAGCCGTCTTCTGTGCTGAATATCAGAACACTAACACTTTGGGCTCAGCATGTAAATCAAAATATATACTCTTCCCAACTGTATAATTGCATTGAAAACTGCATTAAAAACTCTAAACAGTTCTATTGGAATGTTTTGTAATCATTGTTATCTCTCCAGCTCAGGGTCTGCTGATCTTTGCCGAGCTCATCTCAGCTCTGAAGAGAACTCTTGCCCGTCTGCTTGTCATCATCGTCAGTCTGGGCTATGGAATTGTTAAGTGAGTAAAAAGCATTGATTGGCAGATTGTGTCTTTAATGATACAAGCAAGGGATGATGTTGTTTTTTATGTCCGCTTAGGCCACGTCTAGGTACAGTCATGCACAGAGTGGTGGGGCTAGGGGTGCTTTACTTCGTATTTGCCGCCATCGAGGGAGTTCTGAGGATCACTGGGGTAAAGATGCATTGTAAACCCTAATCAAGTTTTTTTTAAATTAAACATTACTTGAGTATATTATGTTTTCACTTAAATATGCATTGGTATCATTTGAGTTTGGGAGATCTAGATTTGTGGGACTGTCTGTAATGAGACATTAGAATATTTGACCTCAAAATGAAAATTCTTCCTGTATTCACCATCATGTCATCCTAAACGCGTATGACTTTCATTCATGGAACACAAAACAAGAACTTTTGAAGAATGTTGTCACTGCTCTTTTCCATATATCAAATGTGGATAGTGACCACAGGCTGTCAAGCTCCAAAAAGGACATAAGAGTTGTCCATATGACTTCTGCACTGTATTCCAAGCCTGCTGAAGCCAATAACTTTGTAAGAGAAACATACAGCAATTTAGGTAACACTGTAATAAGGTTGTATTCAATAACATTAGTTAAGTGCATAAGATTACATGAACTAACAATGAACAATGCTTCTGATGCACTTACAGTATTAATCTGGGTTCATTTTAATTTCAACATTTATATTTTTCAAATTAAAAGTTGTGTACACTGACATTTAGTTAATTCAGTATGAACTAATTATCAATCGTATTTATATTAAGAAGTATTTATAAAATAATATATTATGTTTAAATATATTAATTATATAATTAATATACTATATATTTATATAAATATAACAAATAATATATGTATATAATAAATTATTTAATGATATATAAATAAAATATTCATTGATAAATGCTTTAATTATTGTTCATTGTTACTTCCTTATAACTAATGCATTAATGCAAATAATTTACATTTACATTTATGCATTTGGCAGATGCTTTTATCCAAAGCGACTTACAGTGCACTTATTACAGGGACAATCCTCCTGGAGCAACCTGGAGTTAAGTGCCTTGCTCAAGGACACAATGGTGGTGGCTGTGGGGATTGAACCAGCAACCTTTTGCTTACCAGTTCACTGCTTTAGTCTACTACGCCACCACCACTCCTTGGTGGTTAATACCTTATTCAGAAAGTGTTGCCAAAAGTTGTTGTTCACATAAAATCTTTCATTGTCTCCTTTTGCATTCCAGAATGTAAATTATTTTCAATTAAATTTCAATTTTGTGTAAACTAGCAGTTTAAGAAATTTGATATGCTCCGTTACATCCATTATGATAAATTGACAGTGGTTTCACCGCTTGCTGTAAATAATGGTGTGTTTCTTATATGTTGATCTGTAAGGGTCGAGATAATGGACCAGCCCTCATCACTTACGTGATACTAGCCGTGTTTGATTCTTCTGCACTCTGGTTCATATCCTTCCATTAGTTCCATCTTACAGCCTGTTTGATTATAAAGACTTCATTTGATAATGCAGTTTTTTCTGATCAGGGTTTGTTATAACTAATTGTAACATTATAAATATGAATTATCTCTTAAATGCTGTATGTACCACACTTCAGGAGGGGGAAGAAAGATTATTTTAATTTAAATGTGATAGGTTTGTTTACCAGTTTCTAGTTTTCCTTAAATTTCATCGTTCCCTTCATCCCTAACCTCCCCTTTCTCTATTGCTCCCCCCGTCTCTGTGTGTCTCTCTCAGGCTAAAGACTCTGACCTGGCCCTGCTGGCCAACATTCCACTGGCTCTGCTAGACTCCTCTCTCTGTTGGTGGATATCCTTTTGGGAAGCCGTGTTTGTCCTGTTTTTTGCCCCTGCACACCCTGTCCAATGGGCTTCAGTGTTCGTATTTTAATTCCTGCATGTTGCCTTGTTTATGGAGAGACTTATTTTAATTTGCCAGTTAGATTTGATGACATCTAGGCTTTTTTGCTATGCAGTATTCTTATAAGGAATATTCTGGGTTATTTATTCTATCAATCTATCAATTGTCCATATTCTGCATGTTTGCCATGCTTTTGAATATCAAAGACAATCATTTTGACTCAAAGTGTGAATAAACAAGTGGGGAATGTGTTTTTAGTGCAATACAATTAAGGCTCAGGTATCCTTCGTTTTTCCATGTGCCATTCTGTCTCACACATGGTTGAGTGCTCAGCCTTTCAAAGTATTCTCATCTGACTGCGAACCCATATGGATGCGTTTGACAGATGGGCAATACGACAGCTTTCTTATTTGATTTTTTTTCCCAAAATTTTTTATTTTAATTTTCCCCCAATTTGGAATGCCCAATTCCCTATGCGCTTTTAAGTCCTTGTGGGCGCATAGTGATTCGCCTCAATCCGGGTGGCGGAGGATGAATCCCAGCTGCCTCCGCGTCTGAGACCGCCAACCCGCGCAACTTATCACGTGGCTTGTTGAGCGCGTTGCCATGGAGACATAGCGCGTGTGGAGGCTTCACGCCATCCACCGCGGCATCCACGCTCAACTCATCAAGCGCTCCACTAAGAACGAACCACATTATATCGACCACGAGGAGGTTACCCCATGTGACTCTATCCTCCCTAGCAACCGGGCCAATTTGGTTGCTTAGGAGACCTGGCTGGAGTCACTCAGCATGCCCTGGGATTCAAACTAGCGAACCAGTGAACTCCAGGGGTGGTAGCCAGCATCTTTTTTCACACACAACAGTCTCTAGAATTTACTCTGAATGGTGCCAAAAACAAAAAACATCTAGTGAGCAGCAGTTCTGTGGACGGAAGTGTCTTGTTGATGAGAGAGGTCAACAGAGAATGGCCAGATTGGTTTGAACTGACAAAGTCTACGGTAACTCAGATAACCACTCTGTACAGTTGTGGTGAGAAGAATATCATCTCAGAATGCCAGTCTGAGATGTGGGTTGGCGCTGTTTTGGCGGCACGAGGGGGACCTACACAGTATTAGGCAGGTGGTTTTAATGTTGTGGCTGATCGTTGTATATATTCGATTAAAAAATGCAATCGATTGACAGCCCTATTATTAACACATCTAAATTATTTTCTGTGATGATCAACAGCAGGCTACGCATTTGGTACATGGGCACTTGCTTGAAATTCACTCTAAATATTCCTTGTAGAAATCGCACTGTAAGTAATTGTCCTCTAAGCCAGTGGCTCATTTCCTTGACTATATCTCAAATATTTGTAAGTCTAGCACAAACCATTAAAACTCTAAAACTCAGAAGAAACCCAGTGAAGTTGTCTTTGTACAGACACTTCACAAACACACTCATCTTTGCTGTTCTTGGTGAGTATGAGGCACGCATTTCAAAAATGGGACTCAACAACTTAGCTCGTAAACAGCTTAAATCAAGACTACTAATGTGGCTTTTTTCAGCCTCAATCATTTTCATGGTGTGGACGACAAAGAAGTTCCGGTTAACAGATTGTCAGGCGGTGAGTATTTGAATATTCTCAGGTTCCAGTTGTCTGCTCTGAGTCAGCATAGTCTGAATGAGTTGAATGAAGTCATTGAGAGACGTGTGTTTGTGGGCAGGACTGGATGGAGTTGTGGGTGGATGATGCGTTCTGGAGGTTTCTCTTCTCCATCATTCTGCTGGTTATCATGTTTTTGTGGAGGCCATCAGTCAACAACCAAAGGCAAGTGTGAAGATAATCAATTTAAGAAACAATGTCACCGTATCAAACCCTCATTACATTCTGTCTGCATAGGCAGCAACCTTCTTAGGCAGCATCCTAACTGAAAAGGAACCTCATAAGTGACTGATTTGGAACTCTTTTTATGAGCAGCCATGTGCTCACCTGGGACAGGACCAAAATGTTGGGACATATAGTTCAATGTGTCTTGTGTGTAGGTATGCGTTCACACCTTTGATGGATGACTCCGATGATGAGGAGATCGAAGAGTTCCTGGTGTCGGCAAATATAGGTCAGTCACATTTTTTCTGTCTACATATCTGAGAATTCTCACAGTGAGCCAGTGCTATTACACGTGTGTGTGTGTGTGTGTGTGTGCTTCATTTATACTAATTATTTTGTTATCAGCTGATGGGATAAAGTTGAGAGCAGCCAAGACAGAAACCAATGGCACAATGAAACCTGCAGCAGCTATTCCGGTCAGTGTGAACATGTCAAAGAACTGTCCGTTATAACTATATAAAATATATTATATTATTTTGCTAAAATTTCAAGCAAACCATTTCTCACATCATTTCCATTTCATTTTCAGGATGAAGACTTGAAGTGGGTGGAGGAGAATATTCCTACCTCTCTCACTGATGTGTAGGTCTCTTTATATTTGACAGTAACACTCACAAACATACTGACAGAGTTTAGTTATCCACTGCTCTGCAAATGCTGCAAAATGCTTCAAATTCTGTACAAAGTAGTTTCTCCCAATGCAATGCAGTGCAAATTTGTCTGTCTCTTTTATTTCAGAGCGCTTCCTGTTCTTCTCGACTCTGACGAGGTATGTAAGAGATTCAGATCCTTGTCCATAGTCTTTCTGTTTATCCCTACTGTATTCCCTGCAGGACAAAATAATGGAGATGTGAAATAGCAGTATGTGTCAGCTGTAACAGAAGTCTGACAATTTCATATACAAGTTTTTTTTAAAGAAACGACCTAGTAGAAATCTGTCAAAGGGTAAAATGTTTGAGTATCACTTCTACCACCTCATGATAGAGAATGGGCATGATTGTTCATGCATCCTCCGTTATATGGAATTGACCCTCTGCTAAGAGACTTTGTTGCTGTCTCTGCTAGGCTTTACTGCTAGCACTTGCTTTGTTTCTGTCAAACAAATGAATTTAAAAATAATTAGATTGAATGAATTTCTAAATAATAACTGGATTTACCAGATAATGCATTGAGATATATATATATATAGTGACAACATATAGTTGCCAAAAACAATATTTGTGTTAGACTAAAATGTAATATAAGCTCTTGCTTCAGTTGCCCACTGTGACACTCTTTCTGTTTTCTATTGGATCTATTCGTTTTTTTAAATTATTTTTATATAATTTTTTACAAATCAAACATGGAAAAAACAAATCATTTTAATATTTTCTTAGTGTAACCCTAAGAAAACGTCTTTAAATTCATGATTCAAATGTAATCAAATTCATGAAATTTTGAAAAAACAAATAATAATAATAATATAGAAACTTTTTTTTTCCTCGATGATGGCAAGCGGCCCCCAAGCAGCAAAGCAGCCCCAAATCATGATGCTCCCTCCACCGTACTTCACCATTGGGATGATATTTTCATGTTGTTTGCAGTGCCCTTATTACGCCATACGTAGTGCTGTGTGTTCTTTCCAAATAATTCAACCTTATTTTCATCAGTCCACAAAATATTTTCCCAGTAGCATTGTGGAGTGTCAAGGTGGTCTTTGGCAAACTTCAGGTGCGCAACAATGTTTTTGTTGGAAAGCAGTGGCTTCCTTCATGGTGTCCTGCCATGGACACCATGCCTGTTTAATGTTTAGAGTAGTAGACTCATGAACAGAGATGTTAACTTGTTCCAATGATCCTTCAAGTCTTTATCTGTCACTCTAGGGTTCTCTTTTTACCTCATTGAGCGTTCTGCAGTGTGCCTTTGAGTCATCTTGGCTGGACGGCCACTTCTAGGGAGAGTAGCTACAGTACGGATGAACATACAAACTCTTTGAGATTACTTTGTAACCCTTTCCAGTTTTATGCAATATCTCTTTTTTTTTTTGCATGGCATGGTACATGTCAGAAGATGCTTCTTTTGAATAGTAAACTCAAAATGTTTGAGTGCTTTATATAAGTCAAAGTAGCTCTAACCCACACCTCTAATCTCGTTTATTAATTGGATGCCAGATTTTCCAATTCCTGACTCTAATTAGTTTTTTTTTTTTTTTACGTCATTAGCCTAGTGGTTCACATACTTTTTTCCAACCTGAACTTTGAATGATATATTCAATATGTACAAGAAACAATATGTACTAAGATGAAGATCAAACCAGATATATTAATTTATACATCAATGCAGGTAATTCCAAAGTGTTAACATATTTTTCTTGATCTTACCGATCAGCCACAACATTAAAACCACCTGCCTAATATTGTGTAGGTCCCCCTTGTGCCGCCAAACAGCGCCAGCCTGCATCTCAGGTTTACATTCAGAGATGCTATTCTTTCACAACAATTGTACAGAGCGGTTAACTGAGTTACCGTAGACTTTGTCAGTTCGAATCAGTCTGGCCATTCTCTGTTGACCTCTCTCATCAACAAGGCATTTCCGTCCACAGAACTGTCGCTCACTGGATGTTTTTTGTTTTTGCACCATTCTGAGTAAATTCTAGATACTGTTGCGCGTGAAACCAGACTGGTTTGAACTGACAAAGTCTACGGTAACTCAGATAACCGCTCTGTACAGTTGTGGTGAGAAAAATATCATCTCGGAATGCTATTCTGAGATGTGGGTTGGCGCTGTTTTGGCAGCACGAGGGGGACCTACACAATATTAGGCAGGTGGTTTTAATATTGTAGCTGATGTGTGTGTGTGTGTGTGTGTGTGTGTGTGTGTGTGATGATATATATATATATATATATATATATATATATATATATATATATATATATATATATATATATATATATATATAGAGTTGAAGTCAGATGTTTACATACACTTAGGCTGAAGTCATTAAAACTCATTTTTTTAACCACTCCACAGATTTAATATTAGCAAACTATAGTTTTGGCAAGTCATTTAGGACATCTACTTTGTGCATGACACGAATAATTTTTCCAACAATTGTTTACAGACAGATTGTTTCACTTTTAATAGACTATATCACAATTCCAGTGGGTCAGAAGTCTACATACACTTAAGTTAACTGTGCCTTTAAGCAGCTTGGAAAATTCCAGAAAATGATGTCAAGTTAGGCTATTAGCTTCTGATAGGCTAACTGAAGTCAGTTGGAGGTGTACCTGTGGATTTATTTTAAGGCCTGCCTTCAAACTCAGTGCCTCTTTGCTTGACATCATGGGAAAATCAAAAGAAATCAGCCAAGACCTCAAAAAAAATTGTGGACCTCCACAAATTTGATTCATCCTTGGGAGCAATTTACAAATGCCTGAAGGTACCACATTCATCTGTACAACAATAGCACGCAAGTATAAACACCATAGGACCACGCAGCCATCATACTGTTCAGGAAGGAGACACATTCTGTCTCCTAGAGATGAACGTAGTTTGGTGCGAAAAGTGCAACTCAATCCCAGAACAACAGCAAAGGATCTTGTGAAGATGCTGGAGGAAACAGGTAGACAAGGATCTATATCCACAGTAAAACGAGTCCTATATCGACATAACCTGAAAGGCTGCTCAGCAAAGAAGAAGCCAATGCTCCACAACCACCATAAAAAGCGAGACTACAGTTTACAAGTGCACATGGGGACAAAGATCTTACTTTTTGGAGAAATGTCCTCTGGTCTGATGAAACAAAAATTGTAACTGTTTGGCCATAATGACCATCATTATGTTTGGAGGAAAAAGGGTGAGGCTTGCAAGCCGAAGAACACCATCTCAACCGTGAAGCATGGGGGTGGCAGCATCATGTTGTGGGGGTGCTTTGCTGCAGGAGGGACTGGTGCACTTCACAAAATAGATGGCATCATGAGGATGGAAAATTATGTGGATATATTGAAACAACATCTCAAGACATCAGCCAGGAAGTTAAAGCTCGGTCGCAAATGGGTCTTCCAAATGGACAATAACCCCAAGCATACCTCCAAAGTTGTGGCAAAATGGCTTAAGGACAACAAAGTCAAGGTATTGGAGTGGCCATCACAAAGCCCTGACCTCAATCTGATAGAAAATTTGTGGGCAGAACTGAAAAAGTGTGTGTGAGCAAGAAGGCCTACAAACCTGACTCAGTTACACCAGTTCTGTCTGGAGGAATGGGCCAAAATTCCAGCAACTTATTGTGAGAAGCTTGTGGAAGGATACCCAAAACATTTGACCCAAGTTAAACAATTTAAAGGCAATGCTACCAAATACTAACAAAGTGTATGTAAACTTCTGACCCACTGGGAATGTGATGAAAGAAATAAAAGCTGAAATAAATCATTCTCTCTAATATTATTCTGACATTTCACATTCTTGAAATAAAGTAGTGATCCTAACTGACCTAAGACAGGGAATGATTTCTATGATTAAATGTCAGGAATTGTGAAAAACTGTGCAAGAATTATTTTAATACCTTTTACTTTGTACATTTTTTAAAGTTGCATTATGTAAGATTGTTTGGTTAAAAATGATCAGATTGCCATTATTGATTGAGTACATAAACAACCAGTGTTCAAAACAGCAATTGTTTTACCTTACCCCGATTCACTACGGTAAACCTATAAATATTATTTAGATTTTGAGCAGTCGGTCAGATTAGGTGCGAAATCGCTGGCTTATGGTGTACATCCTTGCGTCGTTACGTTATGTCCGTGAACACAGGAAAAAAGAACTGGCTGTCTCGTTCTCATGTAAACAGTAAACAGCGGTAATGCACTGTTTTAGTTTGCGAGTAGCCGTTAAAAATAAGAAAGAAACTACTGTTTAGTCAGTCACACTCGCACAGTTCAGGACAGCAGTGTAGATGGATGTTTATCTGTTATCCGTTTGGTCAAGTTGTTTAGCTGCTATAATGCTTGGATATGTTTTCTGGTAGGGTTGTTGAAGCTTATATTGCTTGTCATGCTTGTATGAATCGAACATTACTCGTGTTTTAAGCGATCGCTATGTATCTACATTGTCGGGGGAAGTTACTGTGACATTTACTAATATTTATGACTTCTTGTAACTGTTATATTGCATTTTTACGAATATTATTTTCGTGTTTAATAAAGTATATTTTATCCGCATCATTATTGAAACCTTGTTTTATGATTTTAGTATACAGTGTTATTGTGAGCATTGCATAGACACACTACTTACTGTAGTATTACGGTTCACTTGCATTATCAACTGAGGCTGTACAATGTAATATAAAAATAATGAAGTCTTCCATTGAACTCGTATCAGCCATATCATGAGTATCACCTCTTAAGTTGATAAGTGTAGTACAATACAAACATTAATAGTAGAAAAAACACTTGAAAAATTACATTAAAATATTCTTGTAGTGATTGAGTCCCCTGTTCTGTGTGTAAAAGCACTTTGAGTGTAGTGTCAGAAAACCGCTGTAAGTATAAAATTCATTCATTTAAAATATGTGAATACGAGTGTTGTTTATCTTCATCAAAGCAAGTAATATTTCAGTTTTAAATGTTTAATCATATAACATTATATCAACTTGAAAATAGCACATTATGACTCCAGCTCTGAATCTCTCCAGTTATGATCACACACAGGCAAAGCTCAAATCATGACATTCATCTGCCAGAAGAGCAGTGCCGAAACACAGTTCTCGTAAAGTGTTCTTCCACAGATTTCTTGTGATTTTACGTTTCAACCACAGACGTTACGTAGTGCAGCTTTAAATACATTTATTTTTTGGGAGAAAATGCTATAAATAATTTTCAAAAATGTATGAACCCAACATGGACAGATTACATTTCCATAAACTTGACATGCGTTTTAAATTAGATTTTTAAAAGATCTCGTATTTTTATCATCTCAGCCAATCTTATTTGTCAATGACCCATGTATTTGAGTACAATGTACATATTAACCTGTTATGAATCAATCAGTTATTTCATACATGATTCTCTTAATGATATTTGCACAGGAGATCATGACTACAAAGTATGAGATGTCTAAGATGGAGTGAGTTTGAGAAAATCCTGCATCTACAGCGAGCTTCCAGAGATCAACCAAACCGCTGTTCCTCAAACTGGCATCTGACCCTCGCCAGAGAGAACGACAGAGACGGTTTTCATCCATCGGTCTGGTTGGTTGGCTGGCAGCATTTGGGTGCGGAAATATTCGAGCAAATTTAGACGCCGTACTACCTGAACTCTTTTCTCTGAACTCTTCAAAAATCCAGCAGACATAATGTCAACATTGATCTGTATAAAGAGAAGATGGGTTATGATTCTAGACTTTTGTGATGCCATACCTGTTTAAATTGTGAGTGACTAATCAAATGCAGTGATGGCTCATTTTTCAGATGGGTTTAAAACAGTTTTTGTTTTCATTTTTGTTTGTTTGTTTGCTTCTCACTCAAAGTTGAACTTGAAAAACATAAATATTGATAAGGAACTTCAAGTTGAATGACCAAAGCGTCTTCTCCAACCATTAGGACCCTGTCTTTGGCTGTATATAAAGTGTTATTTATCTATTTCATGCTGGTCCATCATTTTGTCTACAATTTCAACACATAATGTGAAATGTGAATAGTGCAATGACTGTAGGTGTGTTGGATTTGTACTGGTGTGTGTCCAGGAAGTCATTAAAATAGTATTCTTTTTCTTCATAAATATTCTTCAAATTCAAGAGATATTTTTTATTAAATTATGTTTTTGTTTTGAGCATGTGTCCTGTTTAAAGGACTAGTTTACCCAGAGGTGAAAATCCTTGACCCTCATATCATTCCAGACCCATATTTCAGAGAACACAAAAGGAGATGTTTTGAAGAATGTTCACGCTTCTCTTTTTCATACAATGAAAGTGGATGGTTATTCATGCCATCAAGCACCAAAAATGACAGGAAAGCACCACAGAAGTACCATTAAAAATAGTTCAAGCTGTGTGAAGATTCCTCAAAAATTCTCATTGTGTTCCATGGAGAAAATAACAGCATACGGATGTAGAACGTCATAACAGAATTGTAATTTTTGGGTAAAGTGTTTCTTCCTGTCTTTTTTTTTTTTGTTGAGGAAAATCGTATGTATCTTAATCTCTGTGTAGATGCGTACTAAAGCCTAAACACTTCTGTTCTTGAGTTTTGTTATGGGTTTGGCTTTATCACAATCTGTGGTTCTCTCAGATTGTCACTTTTGCCTCTTCTGCCCTGGTCTTGACATTCTGTGAAATGTCTACTAAACAGAACAATGTGTGCTTTAACATGAGCTGCAGTAAACAGGATGACTGTTAAACTTCAGAAAGATGTCCTTTACTTTCATTTATATATATCAAACAACTGTATAATATGAAGTGCACTTTAAGTAAATGTGATTTATTTGACCATAGGATGCAGTGAATTGATTTGTCAAGATGATGCTGGCCTTGTCTTTTTGTTTGTCACATTTTTGTTTCCTTCATAAAAATCTTTTACTTTCAGCAGTTTACTTTACTTTTTATTTACAATCAGGTGAACTCCTTAAATGTAACCTCAGTCTTTATTCAGGAAGAAAGCACACCTGAAGTCCCACAGTCTGAGCTCAGGTTCTGTCTGTTATCTGTCTTCATGCATGTTTATCCAACCTTAAACAATGTGGGTTTCAATAAAGACTCTTTATTACGGTCTAATCGACAGCTCTCGAGAAAAATGGCTTTTACAATAAGATGGTGTCTTCCTGTGTTGCCATACATTGTGCATTTGTGAAAGCGAATAATGTTCTGAAGGTAACAGAGTGCTCCTAGTGCATGTTTGATAAGACGGATGACCATGAAAGTGTAATTTCACTCTGTCTCACTGTTCTGCTAAAGATTGTTAGTTCTTTAATATCTCTGGAACGCTGTCTAAAGTTATTCGCCCTGAAACATGTCTGTTTTTACACTGGACAACATCCCAGTTTTTGTCATTTTTGAGAATGTGGGATTTGTGGGTGGTTGCCAAGGCAATGCTATGCTGGTTTATAGTGTGTTGCTAGGTAGTTACTAGGGTGTTTTTGGGTGGTTGACTTGGCCCAAGTCAAAAGAGTCCACACAAGTCTGGCCTATTTGGGTTTAAAGATTTGGCTCGACTCCCTAAATCTGTGGAATTTTAAGCCCATTTTATAATCCACCAGACAAAACTTGTATGTCTGATCACTTAGAACAGTACTTTTCGAAGTTTAATACTTAAGGTTAGGGTGTGTGTTCAGATCCCTAATTGTAAGTAAAAGCAATATAGTGATGCAAACCTTAGCAAACACCACTATAAAGAATATTTGATTACCTGATCTCTCATAAATTTGTTTAGCATATTTAACAATCACCACCTTAAAAGAAGATATTACAGTGTATAAGTAAAACAGAGCAAAGTTCACATCAAAACCACATAACGACAGTCACATAATGTATGTAGCATACCAAAAACCTAATGGAAAAAGTAATAAACTTTATTAAGAATAAAATCGAATATATTGTTTTTTAAATAGGTTATAGCATGCACGGGTAAAAGTCCATTTGAAAGTAAATGAACCTACATGCTTTGAATTGTTTTTGAATGGCACATTTTATCGGAGGTCAAGAGATACCCGGGAACCAATGGCTTTTGAAGAACGCGTTTTACGCGCAAAGTTTGAAAAAGCGCGCGAAAATACATTTCGGCTAATAACCACTTAAATTTCGGTCCGTTTCTCACAGAAAAGTTTCTTAAGGGGTTTTAAGTTAGAGGAATATAGACCTCACATCGTTTAGACTACTTATATGGTGCTGCCTTTGTCCACTTTGGAGCTTGGCCTTCCCACACACTTTCATTGTGCAGAGAATTTTTCTCCTTTTGTGTATTCTCTACATAAGAGACCAAGTCTGGTTTGGAACGACATGGGGTGAATAAACGATTTTAAATTGTATGCAAACTATCCCTTCTACTGGACCTGACAGTCTATTTCCCATTTTTCAGTTGAGGACACAAGGGGGCGTCCCAAACCAATTGGTAAAACAAAACATTGGATTAAACGCAGTTTATTTCTTGATGAAAATATGTTCTGTCAATTTTGTCCCCAAACATTAATGCGAAATTAAGGATATGCTACGTAATGATTTAAGTCATCATAAACAGTTTGCCCAGCACTTGCTCCAGTTTTAAAGAAGGGTTTTATCAAGAAAACCTTCACCCCAGCACATTTGCCTATCTTTGCAAATTCAGCATCAGATTGTTCTGTTTTAACAGTATCACAGATAGCACGCCTACATCTCCTAAATATGTCTGTTTTAGATCTTTTCATCTGTAAAGCATCCCAATCTAGTTAACATCTGCTAAACATCTTAAAAAGATCTGATTTACAAACATTCTGAATCATAAACGTCTTAAAGACATCTGCTGAATGTCTTATCGACATATGAGATATACTTATTGACATACATCTTATAGACGTAGCCTATTGCAGATGAGCAAACAACGTAAACAATGCATCTTCCATATGTAAACACACACATCAAACAGACATATGGGTGATGTAAGTGTGCTATTAGGGTAACGAGAAAGTAATGTGAACATTTCTGTTTCTCCCCACAAAATTCTGATAAAGCCTATAAGAGTCTTTCAGCTAATCCACAAGCTTTGAACCCTCAGTCATGGAACATTACTAACACAAAGACAAACACAAAGAAATACATGTGGTTTTGTCGATGCATGACATATTTACATTTTTCAGTTGGTCTTATTGCACAGTCCAATCCAAAATTCTGACTCATTTACATCAAAACACAAACCCAAACTCTTTAAGATACACCATGAACTCCTCAGATAAACTCTGTCACCTCACACTCTCACAAGTGAATTATATTCTGATTTGCAGAGGTCAATGGGTCAGAGGTGAGTTTTTGTCCTTTTAGGTGCTTAATAATATGAAGAAGAGTGCGTTCCATGGAAGTGGAACGGTTTGGAACAACATTAGGGTGAGTAAATGATGTCAGAGTTTTTCCTTTTAGGTAAACAATCCCTTTAAAGTGTCTCTGACCAACATCACAGCACTTGAACAAAAAAGTTTGTAACCTTCAAACTGGGCCGGTGAACAGAGAATAAAGTTAACTTTAAAGTTAAAGCAATAATTTAACAAAGATTTCACAGTTGAAGTGCATTGTCATTTTAGGATTGGACCCGATCGTCATGTGCTTCTGGAAGCTTGTGGTTCTTTTGATCTGCTTATTGCACATTATAGCCACAGAGAGAGAGAGAAAAAGAGGGGGGAAGCACCCACATGTGGTCAACATTACTTTCCTTTTCTCTTTCTAGCAAATACATAATTGAAAATCACATTGAGGAATACACTTTAATTTCCTGATAGTTATTGTGTCTGGCATTCTTCTAATTTCTAAGGTCATATATGATCATGAGAACTTCGGAATTGAGTTTGAAGAGAACTACTTCCCGAATTCACCATTAAAGATTTTGGCTTCTTCAATACATATTTAAAACGTGAGATCATACCTGTGATTCTACTGAAGAAATACAAGTGACATTATGATAACATAAGGCCTTAAAATCGAGGTTACAGTGAGGCACTTACAATGGAAGTCAATGGGGCCAATTTTTGGAGGGTTTAAAGGCAGAAAAGTGAAGCTTATAATTTTATAAAAGCACTTACATTCATTCTGTTAAAACTGGTGCATTATTTGAGCTGTAAAGTTGTTTAAATCTTTTCTAGTCATTTTAGGGTTTACAGCATTATGCTGTCATGGCAGCGAAGTTGTAAAATTGGATTTAACTTTACACAGAAAAGGTAAGCGATTTTATCACATTAAAATAATGTTAACACATTGTTTACATCTTGCGGCTATACTTTTGAAACAGTGAGTATTTTAACGTTTATAGATTCACTTCCAATGTAGTGCCTCACTGTAACACAGATTTTTGCTTTTTTAAAGAAAAGGAGGGATTAAATTTTGTGGTAATCAACATTATGCCACAAATGCTATCCTTTAAGATACACGCGTGCACAAGATAGAGAAATAAAATGCAATAATATGTAAAATAGCCATTGAGTTTAATATAAGATATCAAACCTAATATACACTTAAATGACAAGGCAGACATCAACAGCTATATATGTATTATGTTTAAATGCAGAATTTATTAAAAAAAAGAAAGAAATGTTCAGACGTTGTTCTTAATTAAAACATCCAACATACATAAAAATAGGCAAGTTTTTAATGTAGGTAGATGCTGAAGTGCTGTTGTTTATTTCAGTCTGTTTGACCCTTTCACCTCATTGATTTACAGTAATGCACATTTACAAGCTGAAATTAACTCTTTCCACAAAGGTGATAAAAGCAATGTCTTAGAATTATGTTCAGGTTTATTTGATTGTTGTGTCTTTAGGCATTTTTAGGCAATAACCATTTTTACCACTCCATCATGTGTTGATTTATCATAAACGGCATTATACATTTACTGCACTGTATTCCTCCACTTACATTAACCTATTTTGGCCAAACAAATTTTTTTTTTCAGCCTGATTTCATGGAAAATTACATGACTGTGGCGACATTATTGCAAAATTACATTATGTGGTTCCTTACACATTGGCAGTTCCAAGTTAAATGTTCTCCCAAACAAATTCGTTTTTTTAAGGAAAAATTCTCTATCGCTGGGGGTTTCAAACTGGGGTCAGGGGACCCTCAGGGGGCCACAATGGGGTGCTAGGGGGTCCGTGGAAAATTTGAGATAACAAAAAAGTGTAAAAAAGTTAAAAAACAAATTCGACATTATTGCCATTCATTTTGCTTTCTAAAATCTACGAATAAATTTCAAGCGAATTAAAAATTCCAGTAAAATTTCTCCTCAGGTTTATACATCAAACATTACTATAATAGTGGGTAGAAAAAAGATAAAAAAAGATACACTGTCAACTTAATACCAAGTAAACATTTACCATATAATATTTTGGTTTATAATTTCTTTTGGTTTTAGTACAATGACAATAAAAAAGCCAACTATTTAATTTTGCCAACAATGTGTTTTCTTTATAATGTCACGCTTTCTATTTTTCAAAATATAAATATATTCTCTTTATTCATGAAAATATATAACTGCCATTATATCATCGGCAGGGGGTCCATCATAAGGCAGTCATCATACATGGGGGGTCCTTGGCATCAAAAAGTTTGAAAACCCCTGCCCTATTGAGTTTTAAATCAACAAAACCGACCTTCCTACCCTAAACCCTAAAGCCAAACCTAACCAATAGTGTCATAAAAAGTAAATGTGAGATGAAAAACACAATTGCTGAAGCAACCGCGTCATTTCTTGGTGCTTCTATGACACTGCCTCATGTGTCGACTCGTGTGCTTGGACTCGTACCCCGGTCATTTGCATCGGAAGTGCAACGCTCTATCAGTTGAGCACTGTGCAATTTGATCGCACTTAAACAAGCTTGTTAATGTACAACCCCAATTCCAAAAAAGTTGGGACAGTATGAAAAATGCTAATAAAAATTGTAAATTATATTCACCCTTTGCTATATTGAAAACACAACAACTAAACATTATATGATGTTTTACCTTGTTTTTTTTTCATTTTTAAATGTACAGTAATTTCAAATCAGAAAAGTTGAGACGGGCAATTTAAGACTAATACCAATTTGACGAGTTGAAATAACAAGGCAATGGGAAACAGGAGATGTGAGGCAATTGTGTCATAGTATACAAGGAGCCTCCAAAAACAGCCTTGTCCTTCAAGAGCAAGGATCTTTCAAGACTTGTCAATTTGCCAACAGATGCTTCAGCAAATTATCCAGCACTTTGAGAACAATGTTCCCCAAAGACAAATTGGAAGGATTTGGGGCATTTCACCCTCTACAGTGTACAATATAGTTAGAAGATTCAAGGAATCTGGTCAAATCTCGATGCGTAAAGGGCAAGACGAAAAACACTTCTGAATGCGCGTGATCTCTGATCCCTCAGACATCACTGTCTTAAAAAACATCATTCATCTGTAATGGATATCATGAACACGGGCTTGGGGTTACATTAGTAAACCTTTGTTAGTCAACACCACTCGCCGCTGCATCCACAGATGCAAGTTAAGACTTTACTATGTAAAGGAGAAGCCATACATCAACACTGTCCAGAAGCGCTGCCGACATCTCTGAGCTCTGTTTCATCTTAGATGGAAAGTAGAACAGTGGAACCACATGGGAGTCCACATTTCAAATAGTTTTTGAAAAACACAGCCATCGTGTTATCCAGGCCAAAGAGGAAAAGAAACATCCAAGCTGTTATCAGCGTCAGGTCCAAAAGCCAGTGTCTGTATGGGGCGTGTCATGGATAACTGGCACATCTGTGAGGGCACCATTAATGCAGACAGATATGTACAAATTTTGGAGCAGCAACTGCCATCCAGCACTGTCTTTTCCAGGGACGTCCCTGCATTTTCCAGCAGGACAACTTCAAACCACATATTGCCTGGATTTTAAGTCCATGACTGTGTAAGCAGAGTGTGTGGGTGCTAGATTGGCCTGCCTGCAGTCCTGACCTGTCTCCAGTTGAGAATGTGTGGTGCATTATGAAGCACACCATACGGCAATGAAGACCCTGTACAACTGTGCAGCTGAAGACCTGCATAATGGATGATTGGGGGAAAATTCCACTTATTAAACTTAACAAACTTGTATCTTCAGTGCCTAAATGCTTAATAAGTGTTAATAGAGTGATGTTTCACAGTGGTAAACATTCGACTGTCCCAACTTTTTTGGAGTGTGTTGCAATCATCTGATTTGAAATTACTGTACATAAAAAAACAAAACAATGAAATTCACAAGGTAAAACACCATATAATGTTTAGTTGTAGTGCTTTCAATATAGCAAATGGTGAATATAATTGACAAATCACTCCTTTTTATTTTTGTTAGCATTTTTCATACTGTCCCAGCTTTTTCCATATTGGGGTTGTAGCTAGTTCTGTTGTGAATATGTTAAAATGTATCATCTTACAAGTCATGTGCTACAGTAAAAGTGTTTAGTTGTCATAAGATAGCATTGTGTGAGGAACAGGGCGAAAAGTAAATGTTTATGAACCGATAATCTGTTGTTTTACTCATGATTTGTTTGAAAGTAAATAAAAGTCATTATTGCTATAGCGCCTCTAGTGTTCATTTCACCTTGAAACTGCCGCAATACATTCGAGCCACATAAAAAAACATTGTGCAGAAACGTAGGTATAGTAACGTGATTCTATAAGTCCAGTTTAAATTTTTTTTAAAAAACAACCCTGCATATGCTTCATATTGGCCATAAGTGTAATTTATGAATCAGCCGCGCACTGGTGAGTTGCAGTTTGTGTTGGTACTTTAAAGATGAAATGTGTAATTTCTGTGCCATTAGCAGCACCAAATGGGATTGCAAAAGTAATAATTGTTTCCAAACAGGTTTCCAAAACACTCCTACCGCCTCTTCTCTTCTATTGTATGTACAAACAGGTAGTCCCGCCCCAAACTTACACCATTGGTCGAACCAGAAGTTGACATGTCAACAGAGCAATGTTTTGAAAGTGCCACGGTGTTTACACAACTTACAAATGGCTTACTTACCATATTTATTTAATCTAAATAAGTCTTTGCACATTAAACCATGATAAGTGAAAGTATTTTAACATCTAAACAATTACACACTTCCCTTTTAGCCAAAAATGTACCGGCAGTTAAAGCAAAAGCATTTTTATATGAGTCGTTTAGAGTTATTAACTTAAATAATTGTAATTTCTCTTCCATCGAGCATGACTTTCCACTGTACATTTTATATCTTTCATTTTTGACGTCAAGATCCGAGCAGCCTCTAAGAACAACTCTTTCATTGAACCTTAGCAATAAGGAGAACATTCTCTTCGCCTTTTCCGTCACCAAGTCTAAACATCAACACACAATTTGCATACTTTACAGCTCAATTAGATAACTCGCCCTCTTCAGAACTCGTACGGCGAAACCAGAATGTTGACTCGCGCCAGATGTTTGGCTTGGAAGGTGCGGTCAGCGTACTCGGCCATCTCTACTTCCACACTGAGCTCTTGTGGGCCTCGCAGTGGTTGAACCAGGATCAGCTCTCCGGTTTGACGGTCTGAGCGCTGCATCACGAACATGCTCCGGGCGTCACCTCCACTGGCGATGCCAAAACGGAGGCTGTCCGGGCCCGGCCGACCCGGAGCGGTTGCGGTGGCCATTCGGAACAGGGTGGTTGGTGTGCGCAGGTTCGAGGGCAGAGATAGGTAGTGGTAAGAAACGGTCTTTGCGGCAAACGGACAGGCACGGCTCTCCATTGGGCAGGGATTCCTTTCACATTGGCTGTGGTAGAGAAAATGTAACAATAAGGGCTAACACCAACTAAACCTTTGGTTTATTACACCCTGTAGTGTTCTAAGTGTCTTACTATGCAGTTAGAAAGCCATTACATCAGTACATTTTTTTAAATGCATTTGGAGAACAACAGCTCGGATACAAAACCTAGTGACCTGCCTAAGTAGGCAACATATTTATGTGTCTGAACTTTTTTATTTTTTTATTATTAGACTATGTAGAAATGCAGCAGATAAATAATTAAGCATAGAATATGCTTAATTTTCATAAAATTAATGCAAAATATATTTATGGTCTTAAATATGTCTAATATTCTTTATGAAAAGTCTATAGTAATTTCTTATTCTTATTCTTTTTTTTTTTCTTTTTTTTTTTTTCTTTAAAGTGTATGAATAATTAAGCATAGATTATGTTTAATTGCCATGACAACAATGTGTAATATTATTTATGAAAAATTTAATTTCTTATTCTTCTGATTTAAAAAAAAAAAAAAGCTGAATAAAAATAATAATCATAGAATATGCTTAATTGTCAAGACATCAGTATAAAACAATTTTTATGTTCCTAAATATATCTAATATTATTTATGAAAAATATAATTATGTATTAATCTGTCGATATTTATTTGTATGTATTTTGTTTTTGAATAAAATATTGCAAAAAATCTTAATGGTCCTAAATATGTCTAAAATCTTTATGAAAAGGTTAATTTCTTATTCTTTTTTTTTTTTTAAGCACGAATAATTATGCATAGAACATGTGTAATAGTCATGACAATAATACAAAAAAATCTTAATGGTCCTAAATACTGTATGTCTAATATTCTTTATTAAAAATAATTTCTTATTCTTATGTTGATTGTTTTTAGAATAAAAGCAGAATAAAAGTAGATGAATAATCATAGAGTATGCTTAATCGTCATGACAACAGTGCAAAAAAAATGTTATGTTCATAAATATGTATTATATTATTTAAGAAAAATAGTTATTTATTATTTTGTCAATTTATATATATATATATATATAAAAGCAGATTAATAATTAAGAATATAGAATATGCTTAATTGCCATGAAAATAATGCAAAAAATCATAATGGTCTTAAATATGTCTAAATTCTTTATGAAAAAATATAATTATTTATTATTCTGTTGATTTTTATTACATTTTTTATTGTATTTCTGTATAATAAAAGTCAGACGAATAATTAAGCATAGAATTGTCATGACAATAATGAAAAATAAAATCCTTATGGTCCTAAAAATATCAGATATTTTTTATGAAAAATATTATTTCATATTCTTCTGATTTTTTTTTTAAACAGAATAAAAGTAGATGAATAATCATAGAATATGCTTAATTGTCATGACAATAGAGTAAATAAAGGTTCTTAAATATGTGTAATATTATTTATGAAAAATATTATTATTTATTATTCTGTTGATTTTTATTGATTTATTTATTTTTTGGAATAAAATCAGATGAATAATCAAGCATAGAAAATGCTTTAATTGTCATGAAAATAAAGCAAAAACTCTTAATGGTCCTAAATATGTCTAATATTATTGATAAAAAATATTATTATTTGTTATTCTGTCTTTTTTTTTTTTTTTTTTTTACTAAAAGCAGAATAAAGGCAGACAAATAATTAAGCCTTTTTTGTAAGATGCACCAAAATTACAACATCTTATTGTGAACCATTCCAGAAAGTGACAGCAGTACTTTTAAGTGTTTCTAGTTATGTTACAGAACAGCTTGTGTGCCTTGTGTGACTAGCAGATTACTGCTTCTTACATTTAGCCGGACACAAAGGGGCTGTTCACAGCTCACGTCAGCTTAACAAACAACTTACAGTATATAATAAACAAGAATCAAAGTGTCATGCAAGAAAAAATTATTGTAACCTACTTAAATTATACCACAAGCAAGTAGCAAGTGATTTAAAGAGGCCATTAGCGGGCCACTGTTTAAGACTCCAAGAGACAGACATGTGTTTACTATGGAAACACACCCTGAACAACATCCTTCACTCCCTGTTTTCTCTCATGTTCAAATTAGAATCATCACAAACAAATCTAACAGAAGCTTTGACAGCACTAAGAGTGGCACATAAACCTCATTAAGTGAGTTATTCACTTTGTTGCAACACTTAGTGAGCTGTCTACCTATACTGTATTTTAAAGACAACGTCAAAAGATAAGACACATTCTTGGCATTATTGTGAACGATACGTTGGTGCACGTAATTCCAAAGAATTGTTTGTCCTTTATAATCTTTTGTTCTGGCTTTAAAACGACTATCCTGTTTGACTGATGTCAGCAATTCTTCTTATTTTTCAACCCCTCCCCTCCAATCTCTTGTCATATAGAGACCACTTTTCACCATCCAATCAATTCCTGATTGATAAAGTCAAGTCCAGCCCTACTTTTTGTCTTGTTGAATGTCCTGTTATATCCATGGACTATGAACCCCAAGATCATGGGTTCAATTCCCAGGTAACATACAAACTGATAAAACGTATACCTTGAACGCACTATGTCGCTTTGACAAAAAGCATCTGCCAAATGCAGAAATGTAAACTGATTAGTGTGGATGTGGCATCTTTAGAGTGTTGCTGCTATGTTTAGCGTTCCAAATCAGTCACTAATGAGGTTCCATTTGCAGTAGGGCAGCAGAGAGCAAGGCAACTCGCTAGGTTTTGGAACGTTTTATTTAAATTTTTTGTGTGTGCATGTGCTGCTCACTCACAAAGGTGAGGTCCTCACGTAGCTGACGTTGCCGTGCGAGCGCGGACACTCGGGGTTAACGCACTGGAAACCTCCTCCGGTGTTGATACAGGTGGTGCCACGACTGCAGTTGTGCTGTTGTGTAAGGCACTCGTCCACATCTGGAGCGCCCAGAGCGAAGGAGACATTAGAATTAGAGAGGACGGGAATAACAGAGCGAGAGAAAAGAAGTGAGTTAGGAGAGGCGGGACTGTTTGGACTTTTGATTTGCATTCAGATCTCTGATATCTCACTGCACTGCCATACTTTCTAATAAAAATATATAC
This sequence comes from Myxocyprinus asiaticus, assembly GCF_019703515.2. NCBI lineage: Eukaryota > Metazoa > Chordata > Actinopteri > Cypriniformes > Catostomidae > Myxocyprinus > Myxocyprinus asiaticus. The sequence continues at coordinate 4,464,820 of NC_059364.1, read as the reverse complement.
ATCCTTGAAAGAAGAAAAAATTACTTGCGAAGCAGAATGACATTTTTTGTTTTCACAGAAATCTTACAAAATTAAGCATAAGCATAAACTGAATTTTGTTGGATTTCCCTGAAAACATCAAATCATTTTGCTTCTCATGTAAAAAATGTACAGCTTAAATATCAATTTTTCATGATGAGAATATATAATGAGCATCTTGTTTCGCATTGCTGTTATGAGAATTGGCGGGTAAAATGTCAAGAAAGTAATGTCACACATTTACAAAATGTGAATGACTCTAAAACAGGCTCTAAAAAATTTGTTCACAGAGAAATCTAACAAAATGTACATTTTCATAAGCATAAACGTTACTAAATATTGTTGGATTTCTCTGAAAACAAGACAAAATACCATGTTATTTTGCTTCTCAAGTAAATTGATCTTGTTTTAAGAATTTTTGAGAATGTTTACTGGAAAACAAGATTTTTTTTCTTCTTACTGAGTAATTGTGTCCAGTAAAAAAATCTTAAAACAAGATAAATTTGGGGGCCTGGGTAGCTCAGCGAGTATTGACGCTGACTACCACCCCTGGAGTCACGAGTTTGAATCCAGGGCGTGCTGAGTGACTCCAGCCAGGTCTCCTAAGCAACCAAATTGGCCCGGTTGCTAGGGAGGGTAGAGTCACATGGGGTAACCTCCTCGTGGTCGCTATAATGTGGTTCTCACTCTCGGTGGGGCGCGTGGTGAGTTATGCGTGGATGCCGCGGAGAATAGCATGAAGCCTCCACACGCGCTACGTCTCCGTGGTAACGCACTAAGATGCACAGATTGACGGTCTCAGACGCAGAGGCAACTGAGATTCGTCCTCCGCCACCCGGATAGAGGCAAGTCACTGCGCCACCACAAGGACTTAGAGCGCATTGGGAATTGGGCATGCCAAATTGGGAAGAAAAAAAAACAAGATAAATTTACTTGAGTAGCAAAATGACATCATATTTTGTCTTGTTTTCAAAGAAATCTAACAACATTTACATTTTTATAAGCATAAGCATAAACATTACTAAAGTATTTTTACATCATAGTAGTAAACGATGTACTCACAGAGTATTTTTGTCTCGTTTTCCAGTAAAAATTCAAGATCAATTTACTCTGAGAAGAAAAATTACATCCAAAAATTAAATCCAACTAAATTTAGTAACGTTTATGCCTATACTTATAAAATGTCAGTTTTGTAAAATTTTTAAATGTGTAACATTACTTTCGTGAGTTGCACTCATTTTACCCACCAGTTCTCATTACAGCAACGCAAAACAAAATGTTCATTATATTCTCATTACCGCAACATGAAAAATGTATATTTAAATTGTAAAGTATTTATACATCGTAGTAGTAAATTATGTACTCACATTATTTTTTTTTTCTTGTTGTCCAGTAAAAATTCTAAAACAAGATCAATTTACTTTGAGAAGCAAAATGACATGATATTTAGGATTCCTCTGGTAGGAGGAAACCTATTGTTTTTGTTAGTATTCTTCTTATTATTATTATTCCTGTAGCTCTAAATTGCCCAATAACTCAAGATCTCCTTGGTAAAAAGTTTTGAAATTTGGCACATTGATACTACAGGCCATGAGTAACTACCACACCAAAAATGGCCCATGTGAGCCTATAGGTGGCGCTACAGGCCACGCCCCAATTTGTCCATTTTCAAAGTAATGCCATTTCCACCCCATAAGTCCAAAAGTTCTGATCCTGGTATATATGCCTCATTTCTCATGAGGAACAAAATAGCCTCCAGAACCCATAAAGTCCACCATGATGGATTTTCCTGTACAATACAAATTTGTCCAAAACTACAAAAATCTACTCCTCCTGAACCATAGCTCCAATTGACTTGAAACTCGGTGTGTATGTGTAGGATACATGTCTTTCAATTTGATATTTAGCAAAAATGAATACAATACAAAATGGCTGAAAGGTGCGCATTTATGTAAATGTCCACATTGTCTCAATATCTATATGTCCAAAAAAATCTAATGCCATTTTAACTAAAGTTTTTTCCAACCTAACAGGCTTCAAGATGACATCACTCTGAAGTACTGTGCAAAATTTCACCTTGATATGTCAAAAGATGACAGAATTACAGTTTACTGTTATTTATCACTAACGCTAAAATAATGCTTTACAAATCCGCTAGTCATAAAACCGATACTTTGATTCAATCACCAGTTCATATGAAGACTCTTGCAATGATTAATAACAAATTAATGAAATGTTGTGTTCATGTGTGAAGTACATGTCTCTACCATGTCAATTTTTACATAATTTGCAGTTTTGAGGAGGAATCTGCATTGCTGCTTGCAGCTTTAATTTGTCTTGTTTTCATAGATATCCAACAAAATGTAATTTTGCTCTGAAAGCAAGACTTATGTCTTAAAAAATGTCTTACTCGGTATTTTTGTATTGTTTTCCAGTAAAAATATTGAAACATCCTTAAAACAAATACATTTAACTGAGAATAAAATGACAAAAGAATATAACCTAGTGAGTTCTGTGCTTTAAAAATGAAAAACGACTACTGTCATAGTGGTAAGAAAAATAAACTTGTTTTCCATTTGGTTTATTTGTCTTATTTTATTAGCAAAAAGGTTTTTTTTCAATCTTAAATCTCACTAAATATTGTTAGATTTCTCTGAAAACAAGATTTTTTATAATATCTAACATCATATATATCTCGTTTTAAGGATTATAGGATATTTTTTACTGGAAAATAATACAAAAATACCCATTTCGAATATACTGTAAGTTTTTGCAGTGCAACCAGCCGCTCTGAAATACTGCCCTAAAGAACTCCCTCACATTTGCTTCCAAAACGTTCCTCCAAGTCACCAGCCAAAAACTGACTCACTCAATTCTCTTCCACGTCCTCACTATTTGTCTTCATCTACCCATTTTATTTACCCCTGGAGATCTTTGTAAGGTGTCCAAAAGTGTTTAAAAGAGTATGTGCTTTTTTCAATCTTGATTCAAATTACTAGGTTTGCCACTCACCCTCACAGCTTCTTCCATCAGTGAGCAGTTTATATCCTGTGGGGCAGGAACAGTAGTACGATCCCGGCACGTTTATGCAGGCGTGGCCACACAGAGGCCCTCCACGATCAGCCTTATAAACCTCACATTCATTCACATCTGTATAAGATATATAACAGCATATATGGAGCTTTAATATCAGCTTGTAGCTTTAATATCAGTGTACAAACATCTATTACCTGGCTTTTACTTCATTTGTTTACTCCATTTTTTCCTGCACCTGTAAACGACTTAGGTTAGGATGTGCACACTACCCGGAAACTTCTTTAAAATCAAAAGTAATCTAAAAAATAGATGTTTCTCTCAAGAAAAAGACCCCAGTAATCTCACGTGCCTCCTGTAGATTTTCAGGTCTGTGAGACTCACCCTGGCAGATGCTGTTGTCTGACGTTCCGCTCATGTGGAATCCAGCGTCACAGCTACAGTGCTGGGCCCGGTCCACTTTAGCACAGCGAGGTTTACGGCTAAAGGCTGGATCGTTCATGACGCTCCATTCTGGAGGGGCTGAAAGAGAGAGGAAAGGTCTCACTGGGATCATATTTTAATGTAAGTCTATGGAATTCTTTTCATTCGTTTTAGTGTCTGCCAGGTGAAATATCATCAGATCGCTTAGTCAGATTGTAATAGCACACCTCTCCTGAGCAAGAGGTTGAATGAAACTCACAGACACGCTGATATGAGAACAGACCTGTCTGCGTCTGGTATTGACAGTGGCTCCCACTCCAGTTGTGTGGACAGGTGCACTTGTACTGGTTAAGACTCTCCACACAGGTGCCACCGTTCTGACACGGGTTACTGGAACACACACTCACATCTGTGTGCAGAGAGAACTTTATAAAAATAAAATAATAACAAAAATAATATTTAATTCATTTAAATTCAATTAAATCATATTGAAAAAAATGTAAATTATTTAAAAAAAATAAAATAGCAAAATAATAAATAAATAAATAATATTTAATTAATCTCTTCTGGGAGAATGTCACAAAAATATAAGCATATTTAATCCCAAAATAAAATGATAAAACAAATGATAAAAAATTAAATAATAAAAAAAAATAAAAGGTAATTATTTTAATTATTTATAGTTAATAAATGTATAATAAAAATATATATATTTTGCCTTAAATTAATAAAACCTATTGTTAGGGCCATTAAGATTTTTTTCTGTAAATCAGCATAAATTAGAGCCATTAATATTTTTTACATTGTGACTACTTTCATGACAGTTACACACACGGGTTACACCCACCAGTTCTCATTACAGCAGCTCAAAACAAGATGTTCATTATGATATTATCATTACCGCAACATGAAAAATCTATTAAATAGTAAAGTTTTATACATCACAGTAGTACTCCCTTTCATTTTCGCTTACTTTAATAAAAATAAAAAATAAATCATTGTGCAACAGCATTTTTTTATTTATTTATTAAAATACAGATATACAATGGGAATAATAAAAGTAAAACATCCGGACACGTTGCGGTAATGAGAATTGGGGATAAAATGTGTTTCTTTATTTTTAATTGTAATTTTTACATTTTTTTATTTGATTTGGGGTTAAATATGACCAGGAAATTTTCTTGACAGATTTCGTGAGAATCACTAATTGTTCCACATGGAAGTAAAGAGAATAATATTTGTATTTATTTATTTTTTGCAGTGAGAACTGAGGTGGGAAATGTGTTCGATTATCATGGAAATAATGTAAAAATCTTGAAGACCCTAAAAATATGCTTCATCGGGGCCTGGGTAGCTCAGTGAGTAAAGACGCTGACTAACACCCCTGGAGTCGTGAGTTTGAATCCAGGGCATGATGAGTGACTCCAGCCAGGTCTCCTAAGCAACCAAATTGGCCCGGTTGCTAGGGAGGGTAGAGTCACATGGGGTAACCTCCTAGTGCTCGCTATAATGTGGTTCGCTTTCGGTGGGGTGCATGGTGAGTTGTGTGTGGATGCCACGGAGAATAACGTGAGCCTCCACACACGCTACGTCTCCGCGGTAACACGCTCAACAAGCCACGTGATAAAATGCGTGGATTGACGGTCTCAGATGCAAAGGCAACTGAGATTCATCCTCCACCACCCGGACTGAGTCACTACACCACCACGATGACTTAGAGCGCATTGGGAATTGGGCATTCCAAATTGGGGAGAAAAAAATAAAATAAATAAAAAATATATGCTTCATTTTCTTTAAGCAAACGTAATTTCTAATTTCTTTTTTTATTATTATTCTGGGCTGAAATATGACCCAGTCATGCTTTTACAGTTTCTTGAGACATTTTCCCTGCTAACATTTCAAATATTTAAAAGCTCGTGACTGGAGTGTTTATTCAACATGCCTTGAGAAAGGCACTAAATAAGCCTTTATTCTTGTTTGGATTATATACCGTCTTTTTCATGGGGCCTATTATCCTCATTAATCCGGAAGGAAAGAAATACTTTAAATATTCCAGATTCTTACCTTCTTGTCTGTACTAAGCTGAAGACTATGTGACCATGGAAAACACCTGAGTTGTTGTTGGAATTAAACAAACCCACATTCTTCCCTATTTCCCATACAGAATGGCACAGTAAAGTGTAAAAGATACCCTGGAATGTCAACAATGAAATGGCGAAACTGAGAAGTAGTCTAAGAGAATGTCGAGCAGCCTCTAAAACCACAGTTAAACCAAACTGCGGTTCTCTCATTTGGCCACCGTCACATTCACAGTATGTTGTGTGTGGTGTTTGAATCCATAATCGTTAACGGTTGAAGGTCGGTTTAGTTTACAGCAGCTACTGTGCCACACAACATCTGTCTACAGCAGCTGCAGGCGGCAAAACTTCCGTCTGCTCTCGTGATGGGAATTTACTGCCATTGCTGTAAATATCTCTAATGGACAGGACGAGAATGTTTGTGAGGCCCATGCAAAGAAGAAATGCTAACAGATGTTTGCTAAAGAAGAGCAGATAAGATTCTGTTGGCTACACATGTAAGGGCAAAGATCCTTAACACCTAGCTTTTAAGAGCTGTCTCACCCTCTGATGCAATGATCCTTGGTATTTGATTTGTGTTCATTTCTGGGCTAAAAGAGGGTGTGTTGCAACAAAGGGTGCTCTGACAATGATTCGGTATGAATGCTATTCTTTACTAAATGTTGCGATGAAATGAACGCCTAATTATTTTCATAAACATGCAGAAGACACAAACGTAACTCAACAGACAGACAATTTATGCCGTAGTGGAATATTGACAATACACCAAGAATTTATTGGATTTTGGATAAGAAATGAATGCCTAATTTGGTGTTATAGTCAAGTTGGGCATATGTTATAATTAATGATTAGACAGCTCTCTAATATACTTGATCAATTCTGATAAATTCTTTTCAACATTCTGTGGTCAAATATGTGAGAAATAATCTACCGTCAGCCGGCCATTATCGCAAAATAAATCTTGACAGGGTGAGGGGTCTTGTATCACCCTGAAGGGGTTTATTTTGAGAAAATGACGGGCTGACTGTAGGTTATCCCACTTATTACACTGCTACTTACCGAGTAAATAACTAACTGGACATGAAATATTGATATGAGTTGGAATTATTTTATTAGCTTACTTGTAACGATTGTAGAGTGATACTTCAAGTAGGAAAGATGACTCAAAATTTCACCTGATAATCAGTGAAATATCACTTTATTTGGATGTGTGTCATTATTTAGAAATATCTGACTGCAGGATGATGCAATTAAACAATTAGAGTCAAGTATTCTATAAAGCCGTGCAATCATTTTGTTTAATGACTGCTAAAATATATATCTGACCTTTGTATATTTTCTACTTAGCTATTATAGTTTAATGTCTCATGTATCACCATTTCATCTCACATCAAAGTAAGTTCGAATAGCTAATTAGCTATTATAAAACTCCAATTATGTTTAAATAATATTGTATATGTTTACAATCTTATGATGAATAGATTTTTTTTTTTTTTCTAAATTTATAAGCATGTAATTCAGGTTCTGTTCACTCCATCTCCCTCCAAAAAGTCTTATTTTATCCCACTAGATGACAGCAAGTACTAGAAAAATTTATTTTATCTCTATCACCTTTCATCACAAAATGCTGATCTGAAATGTAGGTGGGACTCTAATGCATTTTAGCCCTCACAGATGTGTTCGTCCATTGACATTCAGTCTAATTTTCAGTTCACGCACCACCCTTGTTGTTTCATCTAATATCTCAGCCTCTGAGTGGACTAGAAGCACAATCTAGGTGTCATTAGAAAGCTTAGAGCCTCCCCTTTGCGATGATGTATTTAAAATGATTATGATAACATTTTATCATCAGTAGTCAATAACATGTATATTCTGATGATTTGTTTAGCATGCTTGTCCTGCTGGACTACATTTTTTTATTCTGGACATCTAAGATATAACATTGGAATATTTACACAAGCAAGTTCACAGACAAGCAAATATTAGCAATTTTTTTAGAAGACTGCCTAAGGTAAAGGAGATATAAAAATTAGTTATTTGTGGCTTACAGCAGCAGTGATTGGTGCATAGAGATGTTTGTCTTACAAATATCATATTTCACTTTGTGATCCTTTTGAAAATCTTTTAAACTGTACAGTCGCACTCCTGAGAATGGGAGCTTTCATTTGATATATGATTTGTCTATTTAAGTGCTATTTGAAAGACTTTTATATTTATATTAATATTTCTACCACACGACCTCTAGGTGGCGCTAATTTATGACGCATATGTTTTCAGCCCTTATGCAAAAGTGAAGGTTATCTATGAAAAGTTCAGATTCTAAGCATTTAAATGATATCCCAAATGCATGACTTATGTATTCCGAGAATTGAACATTTTAAGCTTAAACTTTTTTTGCGACATAGCGCCCCCTTTTGGAGTTGAAGAAGTTAAGCTATTTTAGAAGTGAGCTAATAAAATAGTTTAAACTAATATCAATATTCATGTCGATTTATTTATTACATTTCTATGTAGCCATGTCATAAATAGGGTCCTGCTTTGTGCCTGTGTTAATTTTGCGATAACAACTGGCATACTGTACATCAGTGCATTGAATGTTCATTGTCAGATGCATTTTTGCTCTCCTTCAGTTGTAGTAGTAACACTGTGTTTAAGCAACACTGGGGGATTCAATATGAAAAGAAATGCACCAAAGTTCCTCAAAATGTGGAGAAGATCGGTTATCCCAATTGGATGTTAGACATCAAGAAATTTAAGTCGAATGACACATAGAGTCAGTGAGAAAAACAAGGTATAAAGTATTAAGTTTGGGCTTTCTGGCCAAGGAATTATTCTTTCAAGATCAGCGCTCGCAATCCTTCTCTTGTTTATTTTCTCTCCCAGGAGGCTTAAGCGCGAGAATTTGCAGATGTAAATGGTTCTCTTCAGTTGCCAAGATATTTCTGAACTCCCCATGAACACATTTATGTTTTTTCACCCTCTCTCAAAGGTGCTTTCGGAAGCAAAACTCCCAAAATAGACTCACTTACACCCACCTGCTTGAATACAGACATTACACTGTCTGTGCTGTCTTTATAAACTTGAACTTTCCTCTTAAGTGCACACATACACACTCTTTTTCAAACACACTGCAGTATGCACACTCCTACCTGACTGTACCACTTGGAATGTCTCAAATGCTGCTAGCAGCAATATTAAAGGAAGTCATCAATAGCATGCTTAGAATAGTTGTGTGCTATCAGGCCATGGGCCAACTTTAATGAGATGTGAGCATGTGTTAACCTCTGCCTACTGAGACTTTACACAAAAAAACAGAGAATTAACCTGCCAAAGTTCTCGACTTCAATATTATTACAGATTTCAACATTTTAGAGTAACAGTAAAGTCATCAAAACTATGAAATAACACTAATGGAAGTATGTGAATTAACCAGTAATCAGTCCTGCTAGACCCGCTACGAGTGGGATTCGAACCGGTGTCTCCATCATGGGATGCGGGCGTGCTTACAAGGAGGCTGAAGGCTACAGCCACAAATGTGAGTCGCTTATGCACACTGCACAGCTATCATGCACCAACTGGCTCCTGTTACATACTGTATGTAGTGATCAAGAAATGTTAAATGTCAATTAAAATAATTGACAACTAATTTAATGATCAATTAGTCAGATCTGTTCACCGTGCATGGAGATACTCTGTCAGTGACGTAACTTTACAGTAGTGAAAAATGCTTCTGCATGATAAAAATTTTGTTGAAGCGTTAAAAACACTATCCAAGCTGTTCAGCGTACAAGAGCACAACACTTCAACTCATTGTGAACCTGTTGCCGCATCACGTGCGTTACGGAGTGCTTGTGCTGTTTTGATGCATTTGAGTTGTTTCTCTTCTGCGCATAACTTAGTTTTTACTGTTATTTTCTACATTTTATAATGTTTAAATGTTCTTAATTCAAAATCAGGTGTGTATTTCCATTTCGCAAAACTGTTTGGCTTTACAACAAGTGAGTCTCCATTAGACTTCACTGAGCAAGCAAGCACACATGCATCCACGTCAAAGTGATCGCAACAGAGAAAGATAGCGCAGTCATTTTGATTGAACTGTGCTGATTGGTTTTGGGCATCAAATTTAGGTTTAAATGTAACCATAATTGAAATCCTACATAAAATGAATGAAATAGCCAAATAGTTTAGAAGAACAGTAACTGTACAGTCCCTTATGTTTATAAAGATGTTACAACATTCTACACTCTTAAAAATGGCTGTTAATTTACTTCAAAATATCAACAGTATAATCCTGTTATTTTTAAATGCAGTACATTACTGTTAATTTTGGTTGGTTAAATGACTTAGACATAATATTACGGTATTTTACAGTATTGATTGCTCAAAGGAAAGAAAACAGTACTTTACAGTATTTTTTGCATTGCATTTTGGGAACACAAGGCTACAGTGAGCCCACACGTGTTTAAGGGGTGATTTTTTCACCCATCTTCATCTTCTGAATTAATAGGTGAGTACCCTTTTGATTTGCTTTTTAGCATAGCCATAAAACATTAAATTTATATTCAACTCATATTGTGCTGTGATAATGATTTTGGTAGCCTACCTGCCATCAGATCCCAATATCAACTAAATAAGCTGTTTGTAACGTTATATTTCTGTCTTTAAGCCCAAGATCTTTGTTTCTTTTACTAAAATTGTTTTCTTTAAGTGATTTGCTGTCAGATTGAATAATGCACTGGATTTGGGTTAATTGGTTAATTTGCATGTCAGATTTGAGATTGGAGTCTGAGCTGACACACATAACAGTGCAGAAACACCTCACTTAAGCGGTCAGTGTAGTCAGATAACGTTAACAACTTTAACGTTCAGATCTGGGCTGCAAATCGCAAAAGCATTGTAAGATTAAATAGGTTGTAGAAACCATTGGTGACAATACTTTCTACAATCTACTTACGACGAAGTCGAAGTATACAACGCTTTTGGGAAACGCAGCTGTACAGCTGATAATGTTAAGTTTTATGCAGGGATGCATGATATTCCTTCTCTTTTAATCTGAAAACACTGGTGATACTGGAATTGTATCTAACTTTTTAAACACTTGTTTCAGTGGGAAACCAACTGTAACTGTGACACCGAGTACAGCTGGATTTCTGAAACGGATCTTCCATATTACAGGGTGAGATTCATAAAAACGTAACTTCTTTTTATTCTGCGAAGTGCAGTCTTCAAACAACGTTGCAAATTTGATTTAAATAACGTTCCATTGTTGTCTCTGTAGTGTGCTGAAATGACAGGCATCTTCGTTTGTGTTCTGATGATGATAGAAAATCATACACATCTGGCATGGCATTAAGGTGAGTAAATGATGATTGAATTTTTATATTTGGGTGATCTATTCCTTTAAGAAAGCTCTCCTGACACTAATTATGAATACACACATTTGTTTTTCAGGAGTTTCATCAGGATAAATTCTGAGAGAGGCACCAAGGCTGGATGAGGCAAAGTCCTGTCAAAGCATACGGGGAAAGTCGCCCAGAAAAAGATGACATCAGTCAACCCTCGTGTCTCCAGTCTACTAAAGAAACTAATGGACTTTGAGTGGGACTTTATATAAGTCAGTGAACCCAGTCATTCACACACACACACTCACTCAACTCACTCAAACTCACACAAACACTCACATACGAACACTATCTCACACACACACACTCAACACACACAAACTCACACAAACACTCTCTCACACACACACACACACACACACACGCACTCAACACACATAAGCACTCTCACACACACACACACACACACACAAACACTCTCTCACACACACACACACACACACACGCACTCAACACACACAAGCACTCTCACACACACACACGCACACACACACACAAACACTCTCTCACACACACACTCAGTACACACAAACTCACACAAACACTTTCTCTCACACACACACAAACACACACACACACACACACACACACAAACACTCTCTCACACACACACTCAATACACACAAACTTACACAAACACTCTCTCACACACACACACACACACACACACACACACAAACACTCTCACACACACACACACACACAAATACTCAACACACACAAACTCACACAAAAACTCTCTCTCACACACACACACACACTCAACACACACAAACTCACACAAACACTCTCACACACACACAAACAGTCTCACACACACACACTCAACACACACAAACTCACACAAACACTCTCTCTCTCTCTCACACACACACACACACACACACTCAATACACATAAACTCACACACACACACACACACACACACACACACACTCACACACAAACACTCAACACACACAAACTCACACAAACACTCTCTCTCTCTCTCACACACACACACACACACACACTCAATACACATAAACTCACACACACACACACACACACACACACAAACACTCACACACAAACACATGCACACACACACACACAAACTCACACAAACACTTTCTCAGACACTCACACACACTGTTTTAGTCATTCATTCAGCCACTTTCTCAGTTATTTACTGAGTGTTTGTGTCCAGAGTTCAGTGTTTGGACAGACAGAGATTTGTTATTATTTGTTATAATATGTATTTATTATTTATCTGGCTGAAATGTAAGTTTATTTACCCAAATCAGCTTTGGGCTTTGTTTTACCAATTGCCTTATAATTTTGTACAGATGTTTTGCAAGAATGGGGTTTTGCAAATAAAGAGAGACGTTTTGAAAAGACACTTTGAAGCTGTATTATTTGTCTTAAAAGTTTAAGTCACTATTTCAAAGGCTACATTTATACACTATTAAAACATGGTATTTGTTATTGCAAGACTAAGGAATAATTTATGAAATCACAAGGTTTAGAAAAAAGTAAACACATTGTAGTCCTTTTTGCTAGCAGTCCATTACTCAACAGCTTATACAGTAGCATGTAGTGTATTTTTACTGTAGTTTACAGTAAAATCCTGCAAATATACCTCTTGTGAAAAAGTGCAAATAAACAGTAATTAACTGCTAATCCTTTTGTCAGTATTTTACTGTAAAGGTAGTAAAATAACAGCTTTATGCTGTATTTGCAAAAACAGTAGCAAACTGTAAATTTCAGCTACAGCAAGATACTGTTAATTTTACAGTAACTTGCTGGCAACCCTGCTGCCAGTTCTTTACTGTTTTTTTATGGGAACATTTTTAACAGTGTAGAAAGCAGTTTTGTATTTCTTTATTATCATTTATAATTGAGTGGTTTAAGTTGTCCTGCTACTTTCAAACTAAGGACAAATAGGTTTTAATTTTTGAAAAAATGAATGCAACTTATATTTTAACATTTATATTCAGGTTTAGCGAGTAACTGAATACATGTAACGGGATTACGTATTTAAAATACAAAGTATAAGTAACTGTATTCCACTACAGTTACAATTTAAATCACTGATAATCAGAATACAGTTACATTCAAAAAGTATTTTGATTACTGAAGAGATTACTTTGCATTTTATTGTCATTTGTTTCATTTAATATTTAGTCCTTTCAGATGGAAAACATTTATACATATAAATGATGCGATCCAAAGTGCATTTGAACAGCGGTGAAACACTTTCTTATGATGTGTTACATTCATACGAGCAGACAGAGAAGTACGTTTGAAGTAAGTTTGGAGCAGAAGAAACAGAAATAAACCTTGTGTAAATTGTCAGCTTTACGCTAAGCTAAAATGCTATTTCTAGCCATTTTACATGCATGTTACCAGACACGATCATATTTTTTTATCAAGAAAATTCACGTTGGATCATCATTTCTTTTTTACTAGAAAGACCTTTGATATTAGAGCAATAAATCATATTCTTGATAATAATTTTAAATACGTAATCCTGTTACATGTATTCCGTTACTCCCCAAGCCTGTACATACGGCATTCTATGTTATGTGTCCTATTTTTTTGGGATGTCTATTTATACTCTTACCTTGTTTTATATTCTGTGTCTCACTGTAATGTTCTGTGTGCACTTGTTTCTCATTTCACCAAATAAAATTCCTTGTGTATGTGAGAACACTTGGCAATAAAGCTCATTCTGATTCTAATAGTGCAACGAGTTTTGTGAATAAAGCATGATCTATAATGAGCCTAATTTACATAGAAATGAAGGAGGAGGCTTGTAGTTAAAAGAAGAAGAAAACATTTTTTGGGAATACACCAAAGTGCTATTTCAGCAGATTCCACTTGATTGCAAGTGCTTAGTGAATAAGACAAAGACATATTGTATGCAAAAGTAGTGCCATTGTTTAGTGAATTTGCCCCTTAGGTTTTGTAAAGAAATTCACATGTATGCACAATTTATTTTTGTCTATAAAACTAATTTGAAGCATTTAACGATAAGCCTTGAAATCAAATGTTTTTGTTTTTTTTGGGGGGGGGGGGGGGTATTTTTCCCCTTTTTCTCCCAATTTGGAATGCCCAATGTGCTTTTAAGTCCTCGTGGTCACATAGTGATTCACCTCAGTCTGGGTGGTGGGGGACGAATCCCAGTTGCCTCCACATCTGAGACAGTCAAACCCCATGCATCGTATCTCATGGCTTGCTGAGCGTGTTGCCATGGAGGCATAGTGCGTGTGGAGGCTTCATGCCATCCACCGCGGCAACCACATTCAACTCACCACGCGCCCCACCGAGAACGAACCGCATTATAGCAGTCACGCACATTATAGTGATCACGAGGAGTTTACCCCAAGTGACTCTACCCTCCCTAGCAACCAGGCCAATTTGGTTGCTTAGGAGACCTGGCTGGAGTCACTCAGCACGCTCTGGGATTCGAACTAGCAAGCTAGCGAACTCCAGGGGTGGTAGCCAGCATATTTTACCACTGAGCTACCCAGGCCCCCGAAATCAAATGGTTTTTTAAGATTATAAAATAAAACATAAATCCAGTCAAGTGTGTCCAGACATTTGGCTGGTAATGTAGTGTCAGTCCGAGTTGAAACATAAACTCTGAGGCTGGCTCTTTTTACAGTATCCCATCCAGCTGACTGGACTCGAAGCATGAAGGCCATTGAGACGGCACCGTGGACAGGAATGCAAGAACAGGTGTTTTCCTGCGTTTCGGGACATTTAATGCTACTTTAACGAGAGCTTCATTCAGTGCAGCTCAATGGCGAAGAATGCCCCTCTTTCTTTATGCACAGCTTATCTGTGTGTGTAACTGTGTGTAGTGTACCTTACCCAAGCAGTGCTGTTCATAGCTTCTTTCACATGCACAGGTATTCCGACACTATCTCAGTAATGTTGAATGGGATTTTAGATTACCAGCTCACAACAATAAAACAGCAGTCTCTGTATCTTAGTCCAGGAATTCCACGTATTCAGTAAGATAGATATAGTTACATGTGCAGAGTAGTTATATGGCAGAGAATTTGTATGCCATGTATGAGGGTAATACACACTGTTTTATCTGACTACTGTAAATTTAAAGGAGAATTGGTGACCAAAATCAAAATTTAAAAGTGGCCCAAACTGAAGAAATTCAATTCAGTGTTGTTGTTGTTTGCAAGCGTGCAACATGATCTAATCTATGCCAGAAATCTGTGAAAAAATTTGAATTGGTTGTCAGTGGAAATGCAGCCTATGTAAAGTGTTTAGTTGTTTTCTGGCCAATCAACAGTGGTCTTGGTCTTTATACTGATGCCCATTGGCACTACTGCATCATCATGCATAAGCAAAAAAGCATTAATCAATTTATAAACATTTGTCAAAAGTACTATACATTTCTTTAGGTGTAAAACTTTAGTTAGTGCACATTAATAGCCAATGTGAGACCAAAGAACATTTTTATATCTCCAGCAGTTAATGATATTCACTCATTGAGGTTCCACAATTAAAAGTGTATGATGAATGTCAAGTTGAAGCTTATTGACACACCTTTACAGACGACACTGACTCCACTCCAGGTGCCATTCTCCTGACACACGCGTGTCCCTGGCCCCACCAAGCGATAACCCTGAGAACATGTGAAATGGACCTCATGTCCCACCAGGTACTTGGAGCCAAACTTCCTTCCGTGGGTTGGAGCCATTAGAGATGGACATGAGAACTGGGCTGGAGATAAGATGAAAAGAGAAAGAGAGATAAAGTAGCGGGGTTAAGGCGGAATGTCGGAAAAGAAAGAGGTCACTGCATGCAAAAATGTTGGGATATTTTGCCAGAAGGCAAGCATATGTTCCTAAGTGTTGAGTCCGTCATGGGAAAAGATAGGAAATGCCTCATTTCAAACAGACAGCTTACAAACAGGGAAACAAAAAAACATGTGCCATGTAGAAAAACAAGGACCAGCGCTTGTTTGTTGTTCATGTCTAATTGGTCAACATGAAATGTCATAAAATAAAGAGGGTAAATTTAGTTGATTTTCATGTTGACTTTATTTACCCTCCTATTGTGTTCGGGTCATTTTTGACCCTGGAGAGGTAGATAATAATTATTTTATTCCACATCGTTTTTAGTATGGAAACCAAACACTGTGACTTTGTCAAGACTATCAAAATATACATAGTAATTTATTTATTTTTTATTTATATTTTTCAGATTTATTAATAAAATTGTTCATGATTGAGCTGAATTGTCCATTAAATTTTTTTTACATCTTTTGTGTTCGCGGGTCAATTCTTACCCGGACATCAATTATGGCTTTGCACATGATTTATGTAGATTTTTTTGTACATCTACGAATTAGATTTTTTTACTTATACTTTTTCATTTCACTTACATTAAGCCTCTTTCCTAAACTCACTCACACACTTTTTTTTATCTCTCACTGGGACTGAATCTTGTTTACAAACATGCACACACACATTCATGTACAGATGTAACAAACATAACCAATAAACTAAATCAAAGGTACTACTGTGTAAAGGGGGTGTGACGAGAGCAAAGATTCATGCACACATTAGTCTAAATTGGGCTTGAAAGAGGAAACTGTCCACATTTTACTCCGTAGCCATCTGATGCCGAACCAGCTTACATCATACTCACACATCAACATTGAACAGTTCATGCAAGTTAATAGAATAGATTTTGCTTTAAAACATAGTAAAGAAGTATTAATGTTGTATACTTGAGTTATACAGTTGCTTTGATGATGTTTAGTTGATAATGAATATGTTGGTATCATAACTTTTGACCACCAAGTTGTATTGAGCAGTTATGAGTAATAGGATATTAATTCAAATTACTAGTAATTCTCAATTAGATGTTAATATAAATTGTAGATTATGTTATATTTAGATAACATTTCACAGAAATGTTGATAAAAAAGATGTCTTCACATGTATCACACTGGTTTTGCTGTAATTAATGTATATTTTGAAATGTCAAAGAAGTTCTACATTTTATTATTTCTAAAAACAAAATGGCATATTAATTAATAACTTTTATATTTGTCAGTTAACATGCCAAAAATATACATCTTTTTACATGTATGAACAGTTAAAAATGTATTAATGACTTACAATATAGTTTTAGATGAAAACCGTAGGGTTATGAGTTCATACAAAATCCTTTTTTTTTTTAACACCGGCCCTTAATACTTACTTAGTTTACTCATTTTAAACCATGACCTGCACTGCACATAAATAAGTAATATTGGCATTATATTCATGATGTTAGTCAGAGGGGAACTGGCCCCCACAGTGAGCCTGGTTTCTCCCAAGGTTATTTTTCTCCATTAACCAACATCTTATGGAGTTTTGTGTTCCTTGCCACAGCCGCCATCGGCTTGCTCACTGGGGTTATAAATACAATTATTATTTAACTATTTAATTATTTATTTGTATACACAATTTACAATTACACAATGATGACTCTTAAGACTTTATAGATATTACAGTTTCATTTTCTGTAAAGCTGCTCTGAAACAATGTGTGTTGTGAAAAGCGCTATACAAATAAAAATGACTTGACTTGAATGATTTATAAGCTTAAATTCCACAGGGTCAAAATTGACCCGCAAATATAAAAGGTGCATTCAGATTCTGAATACAATAGGAGGGTTAAAAATGTTTCCTAGTCTTACAATTAGCTGATGCACATAATTCCAGACTAAAAAATGTTGTCTTTTTTATTATCATGAATTGCACCGCCTCGGAAATGACTTTACTTTTTCGGCTGACATCACCAAGCCCTCTTATTTTTCAATCCCTCCCCCACTGTCATATAAAGACCACTTTGCACAATCCAGTCGATTCCTAATGAAAAAAATTCTGCAATATTTTTTTAATATCCTTTTAACACCACAAGTATGTAAAAGGGGTTGTGAAAGCTATTTTATGTTGACCTTATACTTAACCTTTAAGCAATATACGATACTCATAAAAAGAAACCAAAAATGGCCAATGTCAATATGTTGGTCCTGCTCTATAAAATGCTCAATTCATCTTGTCTATATTGGTTCAAAAATTACCTAGGAATGATTACCATGTACAATGGTAAATACAAAGAATACCATGGTATTACCATGGTATATGTTTAGAAAACATGGTATTATCATGTTAACATATAAAAAACCCATAGTAAATAAAAACTATTCTGCATTTATTATAAGTGTAGCTTTTCAGAGTCACATTTAAATTCACAAGCCCCATTGCCTTATGTAACATACTGTGTGCAAGGGAACAACTAACGCATGTTGGATTTGTGGCAAAACTTTGAATAAAAAAAGCACACTTTGAGAATGTTAATTTAAAATGCCTTTATCTTTATGGAGTTGCTTTTAGAAATGGAGAACTGCACATTTCGGTGCTTCAGTATAGAAGATGACCACTGGAATCTGCTCAATTTTTCCCTGTCAAGCATTAGCCACTACAAATAAAAGTAACACTTGATCATTCCTGCAGCCAAGCCCAGTTCATGAAGCCTTGAGCACTTTCAACTTGGGCCAAATGACACAACTACACATGCCCTTACTTCAGCTATAAAATACTGAGGCAGTCAAGACCTTGGTCTCCTTTCCGAATGTCAAGAACTAGCCAGACCATTCCTTTTTTAAGGAAGGAAGTCATTTCATACTTATAAAAACACAAACAGTTCCAGATTCAGAGAGATCTTTTATTTGTTGGAGTTTTGCAGCATTTCAGCTCATTTATTAGATTTATAAAGACTCCATGCAGTAACTACTTGCCAAAAACAACTTTGTTTATTGACTGAATACTTATGTTGGCATTTATTTGGCAAATCATTTGAAAATACATGATCATAAAGCATTTCAATGGTCACCAACTGGATATGAGAGAAGGCCCTTAAGTGTAGCCCCATTGATTTTCCTGATTTAAATAATTTATTCCAATAACTCATCAGCCAGTTACGCCAATTGACCCTTCACTAAGCCTCACCTTAAGAAATATTACTGACCAATCCAACCTTTGCAACGGTTGCTGTCTGCCATATTATCTGACAAGCTTTTGCTCTCTTCTAATGTACAGTAAGTCTATGAAAGTTCTGTGTGTCTGGAGAGATTTAAACAGATTTTTACTAAAATTATCCAAACAAATGATGGTAAAAACACTGTTATCCTTTTCCAAATCTTTAGAAGTGCATGCTATGGATTATATTTGCCAGCCCTTGTTCGCAAATGAACATGTATTACATGCTCTTGTTGTCACGGTCCTGTCACTCTGTCAGTCTGGGTTTTGGTCTGACAGGACCGTGGCATCATCGTCCCATGTCAGTCAAGTCAGATCAAGTCAAGTCATTTTTATTTGTATAGCGCATTTCACAACACACATCGTTTCAAAGCAACTTTACAGAAGATCAGGCATTAACAGAAAATGAAACTGTAATATCTATAATGTCTTAGAGTCATCATTGTGTAGTTTGATAAAATATGATTGTGAATTGTGTTTAAAAATAAGTAATTAAATAATAATTGTATTTATAAACCCAGTAAGCAAGCCGAAGGCGACTGTGTCAAGGAACACAAAACTCCATAAGATGTTGGTTAATGGAGAAAAATAACCGTGGGAGAAACCAGGCTCACTGTGGGGGCCAGTTCCCCTCTGGCTAACATCATGAATATAATGCCAATATTAGTTATTTTTGTGCAGTGCAAGTCATGGTTTAAAATGATTAAACTAAGTAAGTGTTAAGGGTCAGTGTATAAACAAAGATTTTGTAAGAAAAGTAAGATTAATGACTAATGTCTTTGAAGTCCATCCTGGATTAACTGCAGAAGTTCACATAGATGCATTGTTCTTGTTAGTTCCCTGATGAAGGGTTTTGTTGGCAATTAATTGATAGTCTATGTATTCCATTTCAAGAGTATAGTCCATCATTAGACCGAGATGATGCAGGCAGAGATCAGTTTGGTGCATCGCAGTTCAACCGGCCGGTAATTTCGGTGAGTTCTATCCTAAGTCCAAGGTTCAGGCAGTGGCATATGAAGTATCCCATGTCTTATGGTTGGAGTTGGCATCAATTCATCCTCTGAAGTCCATCGTAACAGACTGAAGTGATGTTAGGCTGGCACCGGCTGCTATTAGTCTGTCTTGTGTTCTGTTGTCTGTCTTTGTGTGAGTGTGCGGTTTCAGTTGTATTTTCCAAAGTTAACCACTAACCCAAACCCCAAACCTAACCTTGGTTGGTCTCTTTGGGAATAAAACTTGTGCGTATTCGTACAAGCCAAGTCGTCCAATATTTTACTATTTCATCATATTGTACGAATTATTACGAGTTGTCATGAAACTATGTTGGAAAATACTGCTGTTCACGGAAATGTCCAATTAATTTCCATAAAGTTTGTCTGAGCGAGCAACAGTATTCAAAGCGGTGGAGCTTACTTAATGATTAGTTATGAATCACAAGAATCACTTTTGTTTCAGCCCAAGAATTTCAATAATTTTTGGTTTGCTTTCTTTGATTTTGAATGCCAAAGCACTCATTATAACCTCAAAATGGCTCCAGCTCTACAGAATGGTTTTCCATTGCCATTAAGATTACTTGAGAGATGAAAATGGCCTGTACCAATCTAAACCAGCCTGCAGGTTTACATTTTTCATATAAGACTTTGAAGTATGTTTTACAATGCTCGAGAGCTGAGGTCTATGAAGCCAGCAAATCCAGATGCCCAAATTACATCATAAACACCTGCTCTGAGCGGAAACATTTAGTCAGAGTTCAGAAAGTTAAATCTGAGGAGTGGACATGCAGGTTATGAGGGTTTAGTCTTAAAGAAAATGTTCCTAATACATTTAGTGAAGACTGAATACTTTACGTTCAAATGGTCCATGGAAATAATGTATCCCGGTCTCATGACCAGTCGAAGAAAAAGTAGGCTATGAGATGGGGAAATTGTAAGAATTGGCTCATACAAAAACATACAAATTTGTACTCACGTAGAGAAAAATAAATTAACCAACAAATGATTTTTGGTCATTACAATTTTTTCTAACTTTAACCCCTAACCTAAACCTAACCATAAAATCTAACCCCTTACCCAAACCTGAAAAATTACCATGATTTAAATTGGAAAATATCTTTTGTACACCACGGAAGATAGATAGAAAACGAGACTTTGAACGAGGTTTGGAATAAGACAAGGAAAGGGTATTAGAGGTTATTGACATACATCAATCATTTGTATTGCATAAATTCTTAAAATAAAGTGTTGGATAGGAGGCTAGCTAAAATGTGATGCCTGTATTGGATAGATTGGAAATTCTGTTGGTTGATTGCTTGCATTCTTTGGAAATAAGAGTCATTCGTTTTCGTACAATCCAGTTTTAACGCAGCAGAAGTTAATAAAGTTAATCGTATAAGTGCTGTACAGTGTAAACAGTCAACAGGCTTTATGACGTGATCATATATATTATAAGTGGCCTTTGCCTGCTTTAAGTAAAGTTACAAAAGCAATATCTTCTTATAAAGAGCCATAACATAAACATGTAACATACAATACATTACAAGTCAGAATTATATAATGGAAGTTATTTAAAAAATAAGTCTCCAAATAAGATGCAGTTTATTGAATAGAGCCCAGTATAGAATCAGTTTGATTTTTATTATTATTATTATTCTTGGGTGTGTTTACACCCACGAAGATTGGCTACATGTGTGATCAACATACAATTTGTTTTCTCAAGAGGGAATTTCTGATATATTTTAACCCTGTAGCTTTACAAGTGTTACAAATTCACATTGAATATGTGTTATTTTGTATTTTGTGCATGTGTACTGTATATAACATCCAGCATTACTTGTAATGTCTTATAACCACTTAAAAAGATCTTATGAATGTTCATAAGAAGACATTGCTTTTGCCACTTTACTTAAAGCATACCTATTATATATATATATTACAAATATATATAAAACATTATAACTTCTGCAGATAAAATTGAATGTTGCTTGTGTTATAATGCATTATACTGTAATGTATAACTATGAATAGGGAAGTATTATAATGTATTATAATTGTTGTTTTATTTATAACAAGTTATAACATATTATAAGATGTATTATGATACATTACTAATGCATTATAATGCCTTTACAATGTATTATAAATATGGGCTTCATAGAAAATGTTACTGACATTTTAATCTAAGGTTTGTGATAAAATGCTTGAAATTAGTGTTGTAGACAAATAAAAGTTTTGCCTATGTATGAATTTCTTAACAAAACTATTTGTTTCATTTAATATATATATATATATATATATATATATATATATATATATATATATATATATATATATAAGTATATATTTTTTTAAATGGATGAGTTTGACCAGATAGCGTCACCAACAAGTGTCCAGCATACATGGGAACTCCAATACTTTTTAAAAGCCATGTGAAGTTGATTGAAGAAGCTAAAATATAAGGTAAGTTTTGATATATTTAGCATTGTTTTTTGATCACTACCTGATTTCCATATTTTCATTTGTATTACTTCATTGTTTTGATTACTTTAAATGTGAATAATAGTAATCAAGAATGAGTAAAGCTTATTGTTTATTCTTTCGATCTTTCATTCAAAATGTTCACAAAAATCTATTCTATAATGGAAATCAAACAATTGCAAAAACAACTCAAGTTTTATCAAAAAAACTAATATTTTTGTCAAATATATGTGTGGCATAATTATTGGCACCCTTTTATTCAATACTTTGAACCTCCCTTTGCCAAGATAACAGCGCTGAGTCTTCTCCTATAATGCCTAATGAGGTTGGAGAACACATGGCAAGGGATCTGAGACCATTCCTCCTTACAGAATCTCTCCAGATCCCTCAAATAACTGAGGTCCACATGCTGGACTCTCCTCTTCAGTTCACCCTACAGGTTTTCTATGGGGTTCAGGTCAGGGGACTAAGATGGCCATGGCACAACCTTGATTTTGTGGTTAGAGAACCATTTTTGGGTTGATTTTGATGTGTGTTTCGGATCATTTTCCTGCTGAAAAACCAGGGCCCATTTTAAGTTTCTGGCAGAGGCAGTCAGGTTTTGATTTAGTATCTGTTGGTATTTGATAGAGTCCATGATGTCATGTATCCGAACAAGATGTCCAGGACCTCTGGCATAAAAAAAGCCGCACAACATTAAAGATCCACCACCATATTTAACCTTGGGCATGGGGTACTTTTCCATATGGCTACATGTGCATTAAACCCATCTCTGGTGTTTGCTGCCAAATTTTTGTTTTATCTGACCACAGAACCCGGTCCCATTTGAAGTTTTAGTAGTGTCTGGCAAACTGAAAAGTTTGTTGTTGGGTGAGAGCAGAGGCTTTTGTCTCGAAACCCTCACAAACAACTTGCGGTGATGTAGGTGACATCTGATTGTAGTTTTGGAGACTTTCTGACCCCAAGACCCAACTAATTTCTGCAGGTCTCCAGCTGTGATCATTGGAGAATTTCTGGCCACTCGTACCATCATCCTCACTATTCGTGGGGACAATATAGACATACGTCCTCTTCCAGGCCGATTCTTAACATCTCCAGTTGATTGCAACTTGTTAATTATTGCCCTGATATTGAATATGGGTATTGTCAATGCTTTAGAAATGTTCTTATAGCCACTTCCCATTTTGTGAAGCTCAATAACCTTTGTGCCGCACATCATAACTTTATTCTTTGGTCTTACCCATAGTGATGGATGGCTAAGGGAATTTGGCCTTTGAATTTTACCTCATATTTATACCCCTGTGAAACAGGAAGTAATGGTGGAACAATTTCATCTTCCTAGTCACCCAGATGTACTAAAAAATGTAAAATATGAATGGGAATATACTTCAGATTAGTGCTGTCACTCGATTACATTTTTTAATTGCGATTAATTACATACTTTTTTGTAGTTAATCGCGATTAATCGCAGATTTTGAAAGTGATTAAATTTGACACTATATATACTTCATTTCTTGTCAAAATGCATTTATTTCCATCTTAGGAAAGAAAACAAAACAATATGTAACAATATAATGCTTTATTAACATTTTCCAAACAAAGCTTTCCACAAGGAATGCACTAAAATAGCACCAATTTGAGTAAAATTAAAAGTTTCCCAAAGTCTAAGTGGAGTTTGACTAATTGAAATAACTAGTCTCCACATAGGTTGCATATTCATTGCAATGGGCATTAAATCTCTTAAACTCTCATCCTCCACAATATTAATCTGCCGGTAGAATGTGGCTATCCGCTTTGTTACAGCAATCGTGAAGCTGCGTTCATGATTCGCATCAGTAAGCCTCTGAACTTACCATGAAAAGTGCTTCCAGACAAAAACGTCTCATTCTGCATTCTGGTGATAGTTAAGACTTGACTTGCTTCTGTGGTAATTAAAATGCGCCTTACAAGTCCCACCTGGGCTATTGTCTTGTACATCATACAGTGCTTAGAGCTCCTTTCTCCATCATTGTATCGCTGACAGGGAAGCGCTGTCAGAGATTATTTTATTTACTAAGATAACAACCTCTGTGGCTCTATCATAGGAGAGGATTACGACAGTACCACCCATAGAATGTCAATGGGAACTCCACGTTATGCTATTTTATGCTAAGCTTGTAGGCTCCTTGGTAGAAGAGCTCTGGCACTGTCTGTTTGTGAAGTGTGCGTCAGTGTAATGACTCCGGGGGGACACATTGCAAAGGTTCCGCCCTTCACATAAGTATTTATGCCGTATTAACGGTAAATGCGTTAATTGTGATTTAAGAAAAATTAACAAGTTAAACTTTTTAAATTAATCGCATGTGTTAACGCATTAATTCTGACAGCTCTACTTCAAATACATTTTACTCATAAGAATTTCAAGGGGTGCAAATGATAGTGGCAAATGTGTTTTGGAGAAAAATATTTATTTAATTATGAGATTTGTCCCCCACCCCCCTTTCAATTAGTTTACTTCAATTAAAGGTTTGATTTATGTGAATATTTTGAATGAAATATCAAAGAATAAACAATAAAAACATATTTTTTCACAGCCTTCTTTGCTCACATTTACCAAGGGTGCCAATATTTTTGGCTACAACTGTATATAATATGTCATGTGTTATGTCACAGCGTACTTACACGAGGACTGGTCTGCTTGTGGGAACTTGGACACAGAGTTTTGAAGATTGGTGAGTTTGGACTTCATAATCCGAAGCCCTTCCAGGAATCGGATCTCTTGTCCTTTTAGAAACTTCTCCATTTGACGCAATATCCCCATCACTCTCTGCTTATCCATACAACCCTAAGGCATAAAACCCCAAAGTCCAGTTAGGCAACCAACAGAGCACCTGGTTACAATTTGATGGCAAGGAGTTATCCCTTAATTACAGAGTCGCTTGATTCAAAGAGCACAGCCTCATTTGAAGGAGATATTGGACATCAAAAACTATTGCAAGGAACATTCCCACTAAACATCAGCTTTGTATGAAAAAGAAAAATGGCACATATGAATTATCAAGGCCAGATGTTGTGGGTGATGTCATGCATAAAGGTTACTCCAATGGAGTATAACATGAAAGCTCAGGCCAATGTTTAGGTGGTAATCAACGTGCCAGCATGCCAGAGAACTAGGCAACCAAGTTCCCTTAGAAACACAAATATTACTCCAATTAAGATCAATTTATCCAAATTAATGTTGTCCCAAATGCATTTGGATTGTGCATTCGGTCAGTGGGCAACCTCTACGGTCCACTCAAGAAACCACATGTAAGAGTCTAACCTTTCTTTTTTTTGCCACAGTTTCATGGCAGTTTGACAAGAAGCTGTTAGGCAGATGTCTCCAAAGGACTTTTGTCCAAAGGGTCGGTCTTCCGTTTGTTTATCATTGCAGTTACACTCTCGTTGGAAGAGAAAGGAAATGCATTGGCTTGAAAATTCACCAAGCTTTTGCCTTGGTAAATAAAGGCAGTTCTTTACAAAAAAATGCATCAAACACATTTAATGATAAAGCTTTGAAGGTCTCCAACAGTTAAGAACACATCAAATCGTGTGGCTTATGAATGTCATTGTATTGAAATATCAATCTAAGAGGCATTTCTTTTTAAAAAGATAGCAAAGGCACACTTTTCAAGCAGCTTGATGGGTTTTAAATGGTAGAACAATAGCTATACTGTTCAGACAGTTGGACACTTTCTGGTTGTCAAACTTGAACTACACCTGTGGTTACTCTGCACAGACACCTGCGTGAATGTGAACTTGAGAGGAACTGACTTCATAAATCCACTATTAAGTCCACAGGGACACTAGAAAAGTGAAGTGTTTACAGATGCCACTTGCCTTGATATTTTGTTATGTAATGTAATTGCATCCATACAGTTTAGTGTGGCACAAAACTTTTTATGGACACTTTTTTATGGAGTTATATATGTGCCACAGTTCTGCACGCGCAAGATGATATTTTGAGTGCAAAAAAATAAATAAAAATTCTGCACGGGCAATATGATATTTTGAGCGCAAAAAAAGTTATTTTGCACGTGCAAGATGATATTTTGAGTGCAAAAAAAAAAATATTCTGCACGCACAAATGATATTTTGAGTGCACAAAAAGTTATTTTGCATGCGCTTGAACTCAGTTTTGTAAAGCAATGTATCTTCTTGTAAAGATACATTCATTCTGAGCCAATGAAAATCAATTTTGCGCTTGAATAAAGTTTATTTGAATGTAAATTTGCTCAGAATTCTTAAATTTAGCTTTCTCCTCCTACCCACTCCGCGTGCAAAATACCTTTTTGCATGCTCAAAATATCATCTTGCGCACGCAGAACATTTTTTGTGCGCTCAAAATATAATTTTGTGCGCGCAGAATTATGGCACAATTATAACTCCATACTTTTTGGGTATTCAGATAAATGTAGGCTACTAAGCCACATTCTTATCAAATGTTAGTCCAACTAATTGTTGTTGCTTTCATTGCCAATGCAACATTCCAGATGTTTTGCAACCCATGGAAATACGTACATATTTATGTAGGTAGGCTATTTAAATGCAATATGATGCATTATATAAATATATTTAATCAATTATTAAAAACAAAAATACTATTATTTTATTATAAATGCCCACACTCACCTGTATCGCCTCGTTACAGCCATACATTGATAAAACGGATAGCAAAAGACAAAGTGTGTATGGATATGATAAATTCATCCTTCAAATGTCTGAATCTTTGTAAAAGCCGCCGGTTTTCTTCTCGTATCAGTTTTATAATCCTCACCCGTGTTTACGGTTCGGAACTGTAGTTAAACACTCGACGAACCAAACAAAATGAAATGTTTTTAAGCCTGTTCAGAAGTTTGTAAAGATGCTCCCACATGTGTTCCTCATGAAGACTCAGCTGAGAGCGCCTGTGGAGTAGAGATGTACGATTCGCGAACGAACAATTCTTTAAGTGAATCGGTTCACTCGATTCGCAAAGCGTTTGTGGATCACTCGACGGTAATGAGTCTGTTTAGGAGTAGGGTACAACGGGGCTAAAGTCACACCTTCAGGAAAATTAGATTTTTTTTATGCTCACAGAGTGTATCAAAATTGGAAAAAAAAAATAAATAAAATAAAATAAAATAAAATATATATATATATATATATATATATATATATATATATATATATATATATATATATATTATTATTATTTTATTTTATTTTATTTTTTTTATATTGATGGACCAACATAATTTGTGCAAAAAGAAATAGGCTAATAATGGATGGTTGTTTGATTAAAATGAATTCAAGTGAGTCATTTGACATTTTATAGCATTAAAAGTATTCAACAAACAAATGAATCTTCATAGTGATTGGATCAGTCAATACGGATCAGTCGGTTTCGATCATATTCGTCACACTTCAGAAAAACAATGTGTTTTATGGTCCCGTTGGGACAATATTGCTCACAACATTGGGAATAGTTTATGTTTAATAATTAACACTTTTATGAATATTGCAATGGGAACAGTGATGTTTTTAACAATAACAATAAACAACACAACGTTTGACGCTATCTTGTAAACAACATATTGATAAACAGCAATTTTACTACAAAAATAAAATGTTAAACGCCAACCGGAACTTCTCGGGAACATTTTTGAGGGATGACTCGGTTGTGGACAGGTTCTTTGAAATGAACAGCCCAAACGAACCGATTCGCAAAGGTAGCCTACTCCCAAACGCAGCTGATGCTGTAAATACCTCCTACTAAAGCAAAAGGCACATTAGTGTAGTCTACTAATGCAGGGTACTCTTTTTTGTTTTGTTGATTTTTCTCCGCTTTTCTCCTCAATTTGGAATGCCCAATTCCCAATGCGCCCTAAGTCCTCGTGGTGGCGTAGTGACTCGCCTCAATCCGGTGGCGGAGGATGAATCTCAGTTGCCTCCGCGTCTGAGACCGTCAATCCGCACATCTTATCATGTGGCTTGTTGAGCACGTTACTACGGAGACCTAGTGCGTGTGAAGGCTTCACGCTATTCTCCGCGGCATCCACGCACAACTCACCACAAGCCCCACCGAGAGCGAGAACCACATTATTGCGACCACGAGGAGGTTACCCCATGTGACTCTACCCTCCCTAGCAACTGGGCCAATTTGGTTGCTTAGGAGGCCTGGCTGGAGTCACTCAGCACGGCCTTGATTCGAACTCGCGACTCCAGGGGTGGTAGTCAGCGTCAATACTCGCTGAGCTACCCAGGCCCCCGTCAATTATTTGGTGTCTTCCTAAACACATTTAAAGACTTCTTTTTACTGGATTTGAATTTATTGAAAATGAGACTGTGAGAAGTGTTTACAACCAGTGTTGGGTGTAATGCATTACAAAGTAATTAATTAATGTAATCAAATTACTTTTTCATTGATAAAAGTAAAGTAAGGGATTACTCTTAATTTTTTCAGTAATTTAATTACAGTTACTTCTGATGTAATTGCGTTAAATGCTGTATAGACTCTAGAACAATTCTATATAAAACAATAGTGAATTTAAAATTGAAATTTAATGTCTAATGTTAAAATAAATGTTTTCTAATTTAACGCTGCCCCCTTAAATTCTTTGGCCAGTTCATGAATAATTTATTTGATTTTATATTATTTATTTGAAAGAATTAAAAGAACATTTTCATGTCTATCCTTGTATTGTTCATCTGGTCGAGGTTAAGGGTTTTAGAAAGTAATTAGTAATAAGTAATGCAGTTACTATTCAGACAGAGTAATTAGTACAGTAATCTAATTACACTGTAGAAGATGTAATTAGTAGTTAGTATTTAACTACATTTTTTAGAGTAACTTACCCAACACTGTTTACAACACATTCATCAGATATAGTGAATTCTTATGGTTTTGCTGCCACTAAGTGTTCAATGTGGGTTATGCACTGGTAATATCATTTAATAACACCTGTTAATAACACCTCCATCAAGAGAAATTATGATACATTGAAAGTATTACATACTTTATACAGACTCAAGTATTCAGAAACAGAAATTAATATGTAAGCTTTTTTTATTATTAAAGGAAGAGTACATAAATTAGTTTGAGTATATATTTATGGTAAACTGATTTTAATTAAAAGGAGCGTTTTACATTTAAACCAAACCAAACAAAGAAACAATATTTTTACATTTAACTTACCAAACAGTGTACTTTGATGCTTCACAATTATTTATAGTGGCTAATCAAGGAACTCTGATGTACAGTCAGTTCACAGGTAACATACACTTCTTCTAAACACCACTATGGTTGAGTGTTCCATTTCTTTCTGAAAATGAGGACAGATACAATGATGCCTAACAGGAAACCAGCAGATAGTGTGTAAGCCCAATAGTGGTGTGATTCAGATAATTCAGGCCCTTGAGAAAAGTACAAGAGAGGTTAGATGCAGATTTATTTATGTTGTTATTTTACTGCTTTCTGAACACAATTCATACCATTATTAAAAAAATAATGATAAATACTCACTCCACACAGTCTGTTTGGGTTCTGTCATACTGCTGTGTTTCACTTCACATATATACTCGTCTCCAGGCGTTGGGGTGATATTCATATATTTGTAAACTCTAAAAGTCCAATCTTTCTTATACATTAAATCAGAAGTCTCTCCCTTCACCATGAATCCATTTAAAAAAAAGTTAATTTCTATGTCACCAGGGTAGAACTCAGTTGCATAGCAGTAAAGCATGTTTGTTTTTCCTTGCTCCTCAGGAAACTGGGTGTACATATTAACTGAAGGGCGTGCTGTGAAAAAAAAAAAAACATAATTGGTTTTAACATAGATCTCATTGCAAAAAATGGACTAGTAAGTTACTTGTAATTATAATTACCCAAAAGGGGCTTCGATGATCTTGTTCCGTCTCTGAACTTTTTCAAATATTCAATTTGTCGAGTGAATCCCTTTAATACCTCCCACAGGCAGAATTTGCTGTCACGTGTCTCCAAAACAGAGAATCCTGCAGTTGCACTGGGGCGTAGGACAAATGTATTTTTTGCCTGGTCGAAGTATGCAAATACGGTCTCATTCACCAGTACAACCACGGCCTGGTCCATGGAACCATTTCCTGTCATCCGAGTATAGGCTAGGACATTTACTGTACGGTAGTCTAAAAAAGATCAATCATCAATGTGCTAAGCATGTGTAGAAGAGCATCATACACAAGCATGGACTTTACCTATACATAGATACAACAGAGAATATACTAATACAGCATGTTAATACAAAGAATTTAATAATGAATATAATAGTGTATTGAACTCTTTTAATGAAGGATGAAGAGTCAATGACGCTTTGTCTGGATCGATTAAGTTATTCGAAAATACATACGAATTCAAATCATCCAGACAATGACTTGTTTTTTTGATTTCAGACATCCTTATTTGCCATTGACCTATTAAAGGGATATTCCAGGTTCAGTACAAGTTAAGCTCAATTGACAGCACTTGTGGCATAATATTGATTACCACAAAAAATAATTCTGACTTGCCCATCCTTTTCTTAGGAAAAAAAAAAAAAAAAGCAAAAATCAGGGTTACAGTGAGGCACTTACAATGGAAGTGAATGGGAGCCAATGCGTAAATGTGTGATAACATGATTTTATTGTGATAAATTCACTTTCTAACCTTTTTTGTGTAAACTTATAGCCAATTTTACACCTTCATTGCCATGACGATGTAGTCAGCAAACCTTAAGACGCTGAAACGACTAAAAAAATACGATTACATCTCAAATAATACATGAGTTTCAACAGAAGGATTAATGTAAGTGCTTGTATACATTTATAAGCTTCACATTTCTGCCTTTAAACCCTCCAAAAATTGGACCCATTGACTTCTATTGTAAGTGCCTCACTGTAACCTCCACTTTCGCTTTTTTAAAGAAAACGAGGGACAAGTCGAAATTAATTTTGTGGTGATCAACATTACACAACAAATGCTTAACTTGCTTAACTTGTATTGAACTCTGAATATTCCTTTAATTGTTTACAATGTTTTTTTTTTCTTCTCCACATTTCTCCCCAATTTGTCATGGCCAGTTCCCAATGCGCTCTAAGTCCTCGTGGTGGCGTAGTGACTCGCCTCAATCCGGGTGGCGGAGGATGAATCTCAGTTGCCTCCACGTCTGAGACCGTCAATCCATGCATTTTATCTTGTGGCTTGTTGAGTGTGTTACCATGGAGACCTAGTGCGTGTGGAGGCTTCACGCTATTCTCCGAGGCGTCCACGCACAACTCACCACACGCCCCACCGAGAACAAGAACCACATTATAGCGACCACGAGGAGGTTATCCCATGTGACTCTAACCTCCCTAGCAACCGGGCCAATTTGGTTGCTTAGGAGACCTGGCTGGGGTCACTCAGCACACCCTGGATTCGAACTCCAGGTGTGGTTGTCAGCGTCAATACTCGCTGAGCTACCCAGGCCCCCGTTAATTTGTGCATCCTTTTGTTCTGTTGTTCAGACGTTTGGTTTCAGGAAATGATGACAAGACTAAACAACATTAAATGAGTGAGTTTTGTTTTCGATATTCCAGACACATTCAGAGATAAACGGCGATAACTCCTAAACGGCTTATTAAATGCTTTCCAAAATAGCATTACCGTAAAACGTGGAAAGCTAATAATATTCCACATGCTTGTTTTCATTATTTTCACTTGATATTATGAGCTCTGGCCTGCAAAAGCCGTCGCAATGTGTGTTTCCCCTGCAAGAGTTCCTCATTTCGTAGCTGAAAGTAAGGGACCGTGGAGAAAGTGCAATTCTCCTTTGTTTTTTTTTGTTTTGTTTTTGTAATAGCTTGGTGTGTGAACTACATGTCCAATAGAAACCTTCCTTTTGTAATAGCTTTTTCGTTGAAGAACACAGAGACACGAAACCAGCGTCATTCAACAGAAGAGGACAGTGGGCAACTTTCACAACCTTTCATTGTACCCCTAGTGGTTGAATAGGGAACTGCATGTCCAAAACTATAAAAACAAGGTTAATATTGGACATGCAGTTCCCTATTCAACCACAAGGGGTACAATGAAAGGTTGTGAAAGTTGCCCACTGTCCTCTTCTGTTGAATGACGTTGGTTTCGTGTCTCTATGTCCTTCAACAAAAAAGCTATTACAAAAAGAAGATTTCTATTGGACATGCAGTTCGCACACCAAGCTATTACAAAAACAAAACAAAAAAACGAAGGATAATTGCACTTTCTCCACGGTCCCTTACGAAAAGAGGAACTCTTGCAGGGGAAACACGCATTGCGACGGCTTTTGCAGGCCAGTGCTCATAATATCGATTGAAAATAATGAAAACAACCTTGTGGAATATTATTAGCTTTCCACGTTTTACAGTAATGCTATTTTGGAAAGTATTTACTAA
Source organism: Myxocyprinus asiaticus (assembly GCF_019703515.2). Taxonomy (NCBI): domain Eukaryota; kingdom Metazoa; phylum Chordata; class Actinopteri; order Cypriniformes; family Catostomidae; genus Myxocyprinus; species Myxocyprinus asiaticus. Next base: position 4,431,927 of record NC_059364.1, on the reverse strand, counting down.
GCCGTTTAGGAGTGATCGCCGTTTATCTCTGAATGTGTCTGGAATATCGAAAACAAAACTGTCTTAACCTCCCTCATTAATTGTCATTTTTACCTGTCCACATTGTGATGGTCTGTGGAAAGAGCAGAAGAACAAACACGAATGCTCGAACAGTTAATATTTCCATGTCTGCCATTTAGACACTCGTCTTATCTACTGTAAATGTCAAGCATTCTTCTCTTCTTCTGTTGCCTTTATAAGATGGTCATGCGTCATAATTTGATGCAAGAACTGTTCCCTCGACACTTTCGTTTTCACTTGTTTTTCACTTGATTGTGTTTAATTCGACAGTCCAGCCTTAGCATTCATAATTCAGCATTACATTGCACATCTAACCACTTTCATCTAAAATTCTTCTCATAGACTGAGGACTGTGCCAGAACAAATGCAAGCTTTTCTCCTTGGTGTTGCACTTCTTGATATCGTTCTTGGTGCAGGTAGGACTGTCCTATATATATATATATATATATATATATATATATATATATATATATATATATATATATATATATATATATACACACACTTATATATATGCTGTATATAATACAATATTCATATTAAGTCAAACATAGGGAACATTTTGTAAGTATGATATAATTGGATGCATTTGCCTTTTATATATAATTTGAAAATCATTTGTTGGCCATATGGAGGCTATCTTGGTGTCTACTGTACTGTCCCAAATAGTGTAGCATGGACCTCTGCTAGATGCCATAAATACACCATGTGGATCCATAAAGCAACTTTCTTTCTCCATTCTGTTGTGACAATTTTATTTAATTTTATCTGCAAACAAAACATAATTCACATTTTTTTTTTTTTAAATCATATAATAGCAAAATTTTTACAAGTTTAAGCCAATTTTGGAGGGCTTTTAAAAGCGTTAAATTGACGCTTTTAAAATCTTATTTCCCTGTTTACTGCCTTTTTTACTTAAAAGCATCGTATCGGAAGCCATGGGTTTACAAATGGCACTGTTTCCTAAGAATGTCCCAATAACAATTTTCTCAAATTAACTGATCTACTGAGAGGTAATGAAATATAATCATGCTGATGTTTAAGGTCTTTGTTAATTGTTTTACTTCAGAAGAACATGCATATCAGCAGTTCATTGAGTGTGCATTCAATAGTGAAGCGCAAGATGAACAATTATGGAGCTATGGATATGACGGCAAAGACATCATGCATGTGGATTTGGAGAAGGAAGCTGTGGTTGCTACCAGTGAACCTGGCCAGCTTTTAGCAGAGGAGAGAAAAAGCAAAGAATACATTAAGAGAAAAGAGGAAAAACTACAGAAGGTGTGCTCTGCTGTAAAAACTGTCTTCTTTGCATCCAACAACTCTCTCTCCAAGGCAGGTAAATATACATCTTTATAAATTAAAGTCTTTATACACAGTAATATTGCCAGATCTCCAATAAGGACATAAAAGTGCAATATTTTTAACACAACTATGTCACAATAATTGATTGTATCAGTTACAAACTGTAAAACTGACACAACCCATGTTCTGACACTTCTCATTAGGTGCTTGTGTATTTATTATTATTATTATTATTTATTTTTTATTTTTTTACATTTCCTTGTACAGTAAATATCAAACGTGCAGAGCAACATTTGCTGAGATATTTTATATAAAGTCAAACTTTTGCTAATCATTTAGTAATTAATACTCTTTTCAAGATTGTTTTCATTTGGAATCTTACCTTTAAAAGATTTATTTGTATTTGAACTTTACACTGAGAAAGAAAATCTTGCTAAATCATTAATTGTTTTTGTCAACGTAGCAAAACCAACAGTGTATGTTTCTTCCGGAGGAGAAAAAAAACAGGAATATCTTAAATGTGTTGTGCATGGCTTCTATCCAAACACCATTCGAGTACAATGGACCCATAATGGAAGACCCATCTTTTATGGTGTATCAACTACTGGAATACTGCCTCACATAGATGGCACATTCCAGATGACCTCCTTTCTTAGTCTTGATAAGGTCAGTGCCCACGATGTTACCTGTGAGATTGAACACTCAAGCATCAATGGGAAATTAAGGAAAACCTACGGTAAGTCACTTGGAATGACAAGTAATTAATTTAAATTTAATGATAAATTATGAGAAATCTCAATTATCTTGCTCTGTCTCTTTTCAGAGGAAAAATCATCTTTGTCACAAATCCCAGAACCTGTTCTGGCAGTGTGTACCTTTATTCTTGGGTTTGTTTTACCAGTGGTCCCAACTGTAATAATTATATGTATAAGGCAACGAACAAGAAAGCCAACAGAGGATGAGATTAAAGACACAGCAAGTGACGAGTCAGAAGCATCTCTATCAATTAATTTAATGAACATGTCACAGGAATCATAAAAGATTTGCGGCTAATCTTTTTTTATTATACTTTTTCGTACTCATGTAACGGTTGCCAGCTGGTAGGTAGCTGTGTGGTGTGTAAACCTCAGTCTTTAGCATGCCCACCTCCCATGCCGAGCGGGATTCAAACCGGGGTCTCCAGCATGGAAGGTGGGTGCGCTAATGAGGCTAAAGGCTACAGTCTATAACATCAGTCGCTAGTGCACTTCTTGAAGCCAGGGGAGTGAGGTTTACACACTGCACAGCTACCTTCCAGCTGCTCGGAGCAGGTTGAGCAGGACTGTTTACAGTGGTGCCGTGACCCGGAAGGGAGTGAGGTTTAGGGAGGTGAGTGTAACGGTAGCCAGCTGGAAGATAGCTGTGCAGTGTGTAAACCTCACTCCCCTGGCCTCAAGAGGTGCACTAGCAACTGATGTTAGAGACTGAAGCCTCTAGCCTCCTCATTAGCGCACCCACCTCCCATGCTGGAGACCCTGGTTTGAATCCCGCTCAGAGTGGGATGAGCAGGACTGGTTGCAGGCTCAGACAAATACTTTCTTTTCATATTATGTGTAGAATTGTATCATAAGCATGCACAATTTTTGTTTTGTTATGTATCTATCTCTAATAGGCAATACAAGTATATGCAAGTGATTTTTTTTATACTGCTTGATGAAAAGTAAGCTTGATGAGTTGAGTTTATACATGTAGCAGAACCTTTTGTAGAGCTACTTTGTATTATAGTCTTGTCTAATTTACATTGTATTTAAAGTATAATAAATGTTAATACTTGTATTTAAGATCAATTAACATAATCTGCAACCATTTACACACAATAAACTGGTTGCTGCTGTAGTAAACTGGAATTGCTCTAGGAATGTGAGTTATTCCAGAAACACTTCAAGCTTTTTTCCCCCTTGTTAAATCTTTCTTTAATCTTCACACTTGTTTTAAGTAGCTTGACAATTCACAAAAATACTGTATAATATACTATAGACAGGCCAACATGATTTGATCCCCATGTAATAATAAAGGGTTTACTAGAACAATAAACAATGTTCTTGCTAAATACAGCTAAAACAAACATTTTATCACTAGCTTTTTCAAAATTAGGTTATTTATACTTCCAATGGTATTAACTTAAAAACAACATTTACTGAAATTTGGTAATTAGTATTATTAATATAGAAACAGTGTTGGGTGTAATGCAATACTAATTAATGAATTACTGTAATTAAATACTTTTTCACTGATAAAAGTAAGGGATTACTCTTAATATTCAGTCATTTAATTACAGTTACTTCTGATGTAATTGCGTTAAATACTATATAGACTATAGAACAATTCTATATAAAACAATAGTGAATTTAAAATCTAAATTTAACGTCTAATGTTAAAATGTGTTTTCTAATTTAACAATTATTTGGCCAGTTCATGAATAATTTATGAATTTTATTTGATTTATTTGTATTTGTTTTACTTGTATTTTTCATCTGTTTGATAAGTGTATTAGAAAGTAATTAGTAATAAGTAATGCAATTACTTTTCAGACAGAGTAATTAGTACAGTAATCTAATTACACTGTAGAAGATGTAATTAGTAGTTAGTAGTTAATTCTCTTTTTAGAGTAACTTACCCAACACTGTATATAAACAATAATAAAAAAAAAAAAAAAAAAAAATTGTATACTGCAATAAAAAACGCCAAAATATAAATCACGTGTCGTACTAACGTGGCATGGCGTCTCTCAAAATGATTGACATCTTAATCAACCAATAGCTCAACAGCAAATTGCTCCCCGCGCTTAGGCGCCATCGCCTTAACCAATAGAATCACTAGTCATTGGAACTTCACTTCGGTCGGAAACCAGTGATTGGTCCTAATTACAAACTGGGCGGGACCACGTGCTTCTGCACGATCCTCGCAGCCATTTTCACGAAAGTGTTACGTGCGCCATGTCTGTGGAAGATCCCGAAAAAGGCGTCGAAAATAAATACAATATTCTGCATCTGCGAGCTCGCACCAGGGCGTCTGTGAAATCGCCGGGGACATAAACAAAGCTGGGGGTATCAAAGCTGTGTTGAGACAGCGTTAAACATGACAGAGGATATATAATGTCTGTGAAGCGTCTCATGTGTTGTTGAGACGCGTAAACCGTGAGTGTTTTTCTCCAGACTGTAAATATATCCAAATCTTCAGCCAACGAGTGACTGATGCATCTCACTCGGGTTGCGGAGCAGGGCCAGTTCCGTTTCCAACCATCATGGCTTTTGTGAGCCTCTTCTCAAGTCCCCCAAGCCCCGTACTTGACAAAAACATGACAGACTGTGAGCTGGCAGGGGAAGAAAGGTCGAGTAATCAAATGTTCTTATCTGCAAATGCTTCATCACTGTGTGCTTCTGTTGAGTGAATGTGTTTATTTTTTTACACCTATCTTGGTTGCTTTCCAACGTCAAGGACGTTTGGCTTGTTTTGGGCTCATTTGGACAGGCCTCTCCCCCAGTTCACTAAGTAGTGATCATATTTTACTGCATGCACTTTCATTTTTAATATCTGTTGCAGAGCAGAGCAAATGGCACACTTCACAGTGCTGATGTATATCCATTTTCATCGCTTTCCCCCGTATAGCTGTGCTTTGCACTCATATCTAGCTTTCCATGTGATATTTAAAGGACATTTGGGTTTTTGTGGAAGGTTTAAACCGGTTATTATTACATTCATGATAAGATGTCGTTTCAAGGCTGTTGAATATGTAAATAGCCTAAAGGCGCGTTTTGCCCCGCCCACTCACGTTCCATTTGAACGCCCCGCCCACCTGGGAAAGGAAAATATGTCTGGTAGGAGATTCATGGCAGGACTGCATGTTGAGTGCTTGTCAGAAGACAGAATAACTATTAATTGTCAACCAATGATTGGAGCAAAGGCTTTGGCACATGCTTTCATTACACTACCAGTCAAAAGTTTAAAATACTAGCAAAGTTATCCAAACTTTTAAATAACTCAAATGGAATTTATTTGGTAATTATTTTAAATAGAGATACTGGGCACTGTTTCCCCCAACTATCTGTCTTTATTTTTTGTCCTTGTTCAATACAAGTTAAGCTAATTTAACAGCATTTGTGGCATAATGTTGATTACCACAAAAATAAATTTCTTCCTTTAAAAAAAGCAAAAATCTGTGTTCCAGTGAGGCACTTACAATGGAAGTGAATGGGGCCAATCCGTAAACATTTAACTACTCACTATTTTAAAAGTATAGCCACAAGATGAAAACAATATGCATATAAACATAATTTTAGTGTGATAAAATCGCTTGCTAACCGCATCTGTGTGAAGTTATATCCAATTTTACAACATTGTTGCCATGATGACGTAACACTGTAAACCCTTAAACCCTTAAACGACCATAAAAGCAACGATTTAAACAACTTTACAGCTCAAATAACACATGAGATTTAACAGAAGGATTAATGTAAGTGCTTCTATAAAATAATAATCTTCACATTTCTGTTTAAACTCTCTAAAAACTGGCCCCATTCACTTCCAATGAAAGTGCCTCACTGTAACCTCGATTTTTGCGCTTTTTTTTAAAGGAGAAACTAGTTGAAATAAATTTTGTGGTAATCAACATTGTGCCACAAATGCTGTCGACTAAGCTTAACTTGTATTGGACCCGGAATATTCCTTTGATTCAAATTTGACATGCAATATAAAATTGTTTAATAATTATGCATAAGCACAATTTATATTTATCAGCTAAACAAGCATAAGCCGTAAGATGTTTTTAAAGTCATGAGAAACATAAATTCAGTCATGTTGAAACTTTTAACTCGTAGTGTATAAAAATACTATCGTGCATTATTGAATAAGACGTTGAGATCGCTCGCAGCAAAAAGTAATTTTTTGTAAAAAAACTAGATAAAGCGTAAAAGTAATTTTACATCAGTTAACGTCAGTGCTCATACTTTGACCAGAAAACAAAAGCAAATAACCACATCTAGTCCATTGAGTTTCATTCTAAATTTACCCACGATTTCATTGGTCAGTACTGAAGAACGATGTAATTCGCTGCTGAGTTTTGCTTCCAATTTCCTTATCTGTGCCATCTCAGTTTAACACAGAAGACACCATGTTAGTCATCAATCCACTAATCTCACTTTTACATGCAAATAAACACTCATATTATCCCATGTATTTTTAAACCCAGTAAGAGGTCATATTGACAGCTTTTGTGCAATGCTAGGCCACTGTAAACGCTGGTTATTTGGCCACGGTACCCAGATCCCATTAAAACCCCATCTGTGTTGTCATGGTTGACTTTGCTCAGAGAACCAAACACTAAGATAAACCTTCAGCCCATCAGAGTTATTTTGCCCTTGTTCTCACTTGGGACCCACACTTGGAAACTGTTTGGAAGTTGACACCTGGCAAAATATAAACATTCATGCCCATATTGGTTTAAATAGATTAGGCTGCTCAATTCAAGTTGCATTGAGCATTTAGAAAGAAAAGTCCAATAAAACTGTTATCCCAGAATTACCCCAAAGTTTGTTTATTCTAAATTGTATTCTAAACAGCAAAGCAAAAAATGTAGCGTTTGTATCTGAAATCCTTACTTATTTCTTTCTTTTATTTTTAGACCTAACCCCCTAACAAACTTTGTGTGTTAACATGAAAACAAATTTGACCCTAATTACTAGAGGTCGACCAATAGTGGATTTTGCCGATACGATAACTTAGGTGGTGGAAAAGGCAGATTAATCGGGCGATAGTTTTTTAAAATCAATTTATAGAAAGTCACAAAATATTTTCTTATGATAACTGCCACAAACATGCTACAATATTCCAAAATATGGATGCAGTTTATTGTTCAACCAAAATTCCAATAATTACCGAACAGAAAAAATGGATTTGGAGCATAACGTGGGATTTTTAGCTATAAACAAAGCCTGAAACACACTGGGGACTCTTATTTTGAAATGACAGAGACTCAATTTAAATGATCTATAGTTAAGTAGGATATTTGCCAAATTAAGCTTTTTATAGATTATATATATTAACAAGTTGAAGGGTTTTGTATACACACTGGTGGCCAAAAGTTTGGAATAATGTACAGATTTTGCTGTTTCAGAAGGAAATTGGTACTTTAATTCACCAAAGTGGCATTCAGCTGATCACAAAGTATAGTCAGGACATTACTGATGTAAAAAACAGCACCATCACTATTTGAAAAAAGTCATTTTTGATCAAATCTAGACAGCAGCCATCACTTCAACATCTTATCCTTGAGTTATCATGCTAAATTGATCATTTGGTACTAGAAAATCACTTACCATTATATCAAACACAGTTGAAAGCTATTCGGTTCATTAAATGAAGCTTAACATTGTCTTTGTGTTTGTTTTTGAGTTGCCACAGTATGCAATAGACTGGCATGTCTTAAGGTCAATATTGGGTCAAAAATGGCAAAAAAGAAACAGCTTTCTCTAGAAACTCATCAGTCAATCATTGTTTTGAGGAATGAAGGCTATACAATGCTCGAAATTGCCAAAAAAAACTTAAGATTTCATACAAATGTGTACACTACAGTCTTCAAAGACAAAGAACAACTGGCTCTAACAAGGACAGAAAGAGATGTGGAAGACCAGATGTACAACTAAACAAGAGGATAAGTACATCAGAGTCTCTAGTTTGAGAAATAGATGCCTCACATGTCCTCAGCTGACAGCTTCAGTGAATTCTGGATCTGGATTCATTGGATCTGCAAAGCTGTCATTGCTGCACGTGGAGGATTTTTTGATGAGAACTCTTTGAAGTAATTTAAGAAGGTCTGAACATTTTTTTCAAATTGTAATAGTAATTTTTCACGTTATTAATGTTCTGACTATACATTGTGATCAGCTGAATGCCACTTTGGTGAATTAAAGTACCAATTTCTTTCCATAAGAGCAAAATCTGTACATTATTCCAAACTTTTGGCCGCCAGTGTATGTATGTATGTATGTATGTATTAGTAAGGAATACGTTTTATTATTATTCACAAGATATGAAGTTGGAGAAAACAATGTATGTGCTGATGGGGCATGTTTCTATATATTCACATTTTTCTTTGCATGCCCTCATAACAATTCAGAACACTTAATTATCTAGTTGAAATAACAAAATATGCATTAAAGTGAGGAGAAAAAAAAAGCTTGATGAATATTGTTAATGATGACAGATGTTTAGATACAGCAAATACCCACAAAGTATTTGAATTTTTGTTGTTTTGTTTATTTCACCTCTTGAGGCCGCTATTAAAACGTATTTCAAAAAAGCAACTATCGCTACAGATTAATCGGTAAAACCGACATATCGGTCTATCTCTACTATTTACTTTCTTAATACATGTTCTTGGACTTACTGACCAAGAACATGTATTTCATATTGTATTTTGAAATATTTCATTTTTTTTATCTTTTGAATGAATGATTCTGGTATGAATGGCCAATTGTAATGATTCAGTCAGTTCCCGATGGATATTTTTAGTGGCTTTATTAAGGATTTTTGTTGACTAAATGCTCAAAAGTATTTGTTTTGGTCTTAAAGGGAGGATGGCGAATTGGAGGATGGAGAAATAGATGATGAAGGCATCAGCATAGAAGAAGAAAAGGAAATTAAGGAGGAGTCTGAAGAAGCAGAGAAGGGAAAAGAGAGAGAAAAAGACGACAAGTCACACCGGCACTCGCGAAAAAGACACAGGAAGATTAAAGAAAAACGGAGGTCAAAGAAAAGGAGACGAGACCGACAAAAGGTGCAGCATGTTCTGAGATCTTTGCAAGCCATGGTCACTTGCTTTTACCTATTCTCTCATGCTTTCTTTTAAATGGTTTCCATTTTCAGCATCACTCTCCATCCAGCGGCTCCAGCTCAGACAGTTATGACTCGGAGCACGAGCGTCAAGACAGACCTAAGAACAAGAAGAGTAAAGGGACATACCACGATCATGATGGAGAGTTTGCACAGGTGAGGAGAGACTCAGAGTTCATTTACTAGATTTAAACTACTGTCTTCTCCCTCAATTAATTTACATTTCTACCCATGTCTCTAGAGAGAAAATGAACCTGTTAAACCTTCAAGGTCAGTGCAGCACAAGAACAGTGATATGGACAAATACAGTGACTACAGTGAAGAAAAATATGACTATGCTGAAGAGGAGGATAATTTCTCAGAGGAGTTGTCCAATTACAAACATGCTAAAGAGTCATCTGGACATGGCAAAGCAGGGCCACCTAAAGAGCAGGCCAAGAGACCCATCATGAAGGGACAACAAAGACAGCAGCAATGTATGTTTGTTTACGTTTTATTAAAAATTACTGTATTATAGAGGTCTACACCGGCATCAAGATGAAGGCCAAACCAGGCCCACAAACATAAGCCTGTAACACGACCTGACCAGAACTTGAAAAGCAAACCTGATCTCAGATTGCCTAGAAGTCGCTCATTCTCCTCCTATCCTTTCCGAACAAGGTCACCCAGAAACACAGCTGCATTAAAATTAAGACATCAAATATGAATTACTTTTTGTATTAATCCATTTTATTAATTGAAACTGAGCCTAATGAAAACTCAAAGTTTTACATGAAAACCATACCCAGGTAGTAGACCTCTACTCTATTACCCCTCAAAAGTTAACCCCAGAGTTTTATTTTTTATATAGCCACTGAAGATTGGATTATTTTGTGTGATGGTGTCTCCTCTCCTTCATTTTAAGTTGGTGGACAGCGTGGAAGAGGGCGTGGTGCTGCAGGCAGGGGGCGGGGATTGCCCAACAAGAACAAGAAACCAAAGGGGAAGAACTGGGGTCGGGGGCGTGGTCGAGGAGGAGAGCAGGGCGGAGGTGACATGGTGAGAATGTCTTCTATTTGAATGAAACATCACCATTAAGATCTGCAGAGCAGTTGTGTTATTGTTCTCATGTCTTCTTACAGGAATCCAGAGGTCAGCCTAGTTTCCAGAAGAAGCGGCCAATCATGAGCCAGGAATTCATTAATCAACACACGGTTGAACACAATGGGAGGCACATTTGTAAATACTTCATCGAGGGTAGATGCATCAAAGTAAGCAAAATCCATATGACTGAAATACAAACATGCAAACACATTTTAGTAATATTTCTCAAAAGTGCATAAACTAATGTAAACATTCTGAAAGTTTAATGTTTTCTCAATGTCTTCATAGGGGGACCAGTGTAAGTTTGAACATGACAATGTTGTTCCAGAGAAAAAGAAAGAACTGTGCAAGTTTTATGTCCAAGGATACTGTACCAAAGGAGACATCTGTATATATATGCACAATATCCTTTTAATAAGTTTTGCAAGAATTTATCACAGATTAAGAGTGACACATACATTGTGTTATGTATCATGTATCAGTCACAAAAGCAATGATGATGACTCTCTTCAGTTTTATCCTTGTTTTGAACCTTGACTCAAAAGTGTACATGAATATCCTTGCAAGTTTTTTCACACTGGAGCAAAGTGCTACCAAGGAGACAACTGCAAGTTCTCTCATGAGCCTTTAACTGATGTTACCAAGGAACTTTTGGACAAGGTAAGGACTTAGCATTGACTATTCTTACAAATACTTATCCATAATCTAAAATAAGACTTCATTCATTTGCACTTTGGAAATAGAAATGGCTTTCATTAACTATCCATTTGGAATTGAACCTGCTCGTTTTGCATTGCGGCGTGAATCAGCGGGTGAAGAAGGCGTTGGCCGACATTGAGTGTGTGTGAAACCAGCAAAAAAACGAATTGCCAAGCAGCCTCTTTTTATTGCAGCACTTTATACTATATTCCCGAAGCTTGCCACTAAAATGATATCCTTGTCCATTGTTAATAATCAGTTTAGCTATGTACGAAGCATCGCCCACCAGAGGTCACTGCCAAACCAAGCAACTTCCTATTAGTCAACATGGCGAATTCACCTATCAAAGTTCACCAAACTTGAACTCAACACGAAATCCATCACTTGAAATTCACGATCTTGTGGATTCCCATTGAAACGACTGTATTTCGCCAGTGGAATTTCGCCTTGCAAAGCTAAATGTGACCGCGCCTTTAGCAGTCCAGATATTCAATCATCAGTCTAATTCTGTCATCTGGTTGCACCTTGTAGATCCTGAATACAGAAGAAGAAAATGTCAATGAGGATGTGCTGGAGTTAGAAGATCTGAGAAAACATGGAATAGCTCCATTGCCTAAACCACCTCCTGGAGTAGGACTTTTACCCACACCTGGGCCTGGAAGCCCTCCAGATGGAGGCAAGAAGATCCCTTCTCTGTTTGAGATCAAAGTTCAGCCTACTGTAGACTTGGCACATAAGATTGCTCTAAGGTACCATATGTGTTTGATGAATGAATACTCTGTAACCTTGATCTTTTGGGATTATTTGGTCATGTTTGGTGTGTTTACATGTGTATAACATTTACATTTACATTTATTCATTTGGCAGATGCTTTTATCCAAAGCGACTAACAAAAGAATAGTATAACCTGAGTAGGCTGCTTTACCAGTGCCGTTTAGCTTTTTCTTTTCATTTAGATTTTACAGACTATCATTCTACCGTTCACACTTTGACTTCATGAAGTGAAGATATTTTAATTAAAATGTCATGATGCACAGTAGATATGTAATGTCTGCTACTGTATAAATATTTAACTGTTTCCCTAAAAATGGTTTTAAAAGATCATTGATACAAATTTATCCCACATTAAGGTCCTCAAAATGGAGAAACTTTATTGGCACAAGGCTGGAACCAGTTATTTCAGCATGGCCTTGTTTGAATTATCCAATTTTGAGGTGTTATTTAGTAAAAAATGATATTCCATAAAAATGGCCTTTATTTGGACTATTAACAGAACAGTAGAATCCACTTAATTACACAGTAAAAAACACAGTTATCCCTGGCTTCAACAACTCTCAATTAGTATGTGTTTGTGTCATTTTGTAAAAAAGGAGTTTAGAAAATTTGTTGTTCTTTTTCCGATACTCCAAATGAGGGTCACTGAAATACTGTCATTACTTTAGTTATGTTGTTATCTCTCTCTCTCTCTCTTTTTTTTTTGTTTTTTGTATTCAGGCTTTCATTTGTAGCATGTTTTCATTGCAGGCCTAATTTCTACAACAGCACGTCTCCCCCTGCTGGACAGTTTCAAGGTGGTGGTGGTCCACAGTTCACAGGTTGCCCTGAGGATATGCAGACTGGCAACATGATGTCTTCTCCACCCAATCCTCCCCAGCCCCCACCTTCAGGTGCTATAGGCCATCCTCCTCTTTTATTCACAGGCCCAGGGATGCCCCAAAGTCCCCCAGGCCAACCACCACCCCAGCGCTTTGGCCAGTGCCCACCTATGTCACCTCCTGGTCAGCCCCCTGGTTTCCATGGCAACATGCAGCACATGCTCCGCCCCCCCATGAACCAGCAGGGGGCTCTATTCCAACCTGTGCCTGACATGCAAATGAACATGCCTTTCCAAAATATGGGCCAGATGCCCTCAGATTTCTTCAAGAATTTGTTCAGCAGCCAGTCTCTGGCCCAAGGAGGTAGGCCTCAGATTTCAATCAACATTAAAATTTATTTTCCATTTGATGATGTTCTAGAAGGTTGATACTTATGAAAAATTAATCTAGTGCTTTAATTTTTCTCTTTTTTACCTGCAGATGAGGGACACTCTGGACTAATGCAAGACTCACAGTTGCAAGGTAACGCTGAGTCTAACGGGATGCAGGAATTCCTGCCAGCTGTACAGAAGGCTTTGCTTTTACACCTGAATCAGAACAAGCAAGACTTAGACTCTCACAGGGAAGACGGGCAGGGAGCTGCACCTCCCAACAGAGAGAAAGGTTAGAATGGAAAGCAGGAAAATATGCATTCTGCATCCCTGAATCATTTCCAATTGCTTGGAAATGCAACATGCATTTACACTAATCTTACATTTACATATAGTCATTTAATAGATGCTTTTATCCAAAGCGACTTGTATTGAACATAGCAAGCAATTTGTCATACTGCAGATATTGTTGACTTTTGTATCGCACTGCCTAGTTCTTAGAGTAGCTGGAGTAGTATACAAGCTAGCGCAGAAGAAAGAGACAGACAAGGAACATTTGTATTTTTAAGTAGTAAGGTCAGTTAGTGTGGATTGGTTAAGTGCTCGTGGAATAGATGTGTTTTCAGATGGGATCTTAAATGAATCTTAAATTAATATTTCACCCAAATCATTTCTTCACCCTCATGCCATTCCAAATATGAATTACTTCTATGGAACACTAAAAGAGTCTTAAGAATTTCCACATTGCTCTTTCCATACAGTAAAAAAGTCTAAGGTGATCAGTGGCTGCCAGGCTCCAGAAAGAGCATTAAAGTACCATAACATTTGTCCACAAGACTTGTACGCTATATTTCAAGTCCTTTGAAGTAGAGGTCGACCGATATATTGGTTTTACAGATTAATCGGTGGCCATAATTGGTTTTTGGAACTATCAGTTTAAAGTTGTTGTTTTTTTTTTAATTCCTTTGTGTTCCTCTCTGGCCAAAAACCTTCATCTGGTGAATATATAGGCTAAAAAAAGCGAAATATGGTGAATATTTACATATAGAGCATTGTAACGTACCCAAAACTCTGTCACCATCACTGTTTATGGACTAATTCACAATTAATGCTAAATGTTATAAAAAAGACACATTGATATTTGACAAGCGATCACTGATGATCTAATATTGATGAATGATAATCTACTGTTGATTAATTGCTGCTCAAACAGTTGTAATACATTGTAGATGATTGTAAGAGTGTATGTTTTGTTTCCCTTGTGTGTTTGTGTGAGCTGGAAGCACAGACATTTCAAAATAAGCGTCCTTAACGTATTTAGGGCTGGTTTATAACTAAAAGTCCCACGTTATGTACCAAATCTTCTTGGTTATTATTTTTTTATTATTGATTTTGGTTACACAATAAACACGCATCTGGGATTTTACTCATTTTGGACTCTTGAAACCTTTATTTCTGTGCCTGTCAGAGTAAGGAAATGTTTTAAAACCTTTCCACTGATTAATCTGTTATTGGCCTTTTCCACCATCTTAGTTATTGGTATTAGCAAAATACGCTATTGGTTGACCTCTCCTTTGAAGCCATACAATTGCTTTATTTGAGGAATAGATTTAATATATATACGACTGCAAATTCATTTTAAGAGCTATAGCAAAGGGGTATTGTATTGCTTCAGAAGTATTGGAATGTAAAATTCACATTCATATGTATTTTCTGTTATTAGATGAAACCCATAATTGGTACTCTAGTGATGAGGAAGAGGGCAGTAGCGTAACAGCCATTCTGAACACTCTAAAGAAGCAGAATGAAATGCTGAAAAACCAGCAGCCCAGCATGGCACCAGCCGGCCCCATGGACCCTAGGCTGCAGAAGGAACGAGCTCTGCCAAGTGACCCTCGGTTAAAAGCTGACCCACGTCAGCGACCCCCAGACACCAGAAAGGACATTGGAGACAGTGTAGGGGACCCCAGGCTTGCCAGAGACCCACGCAAGATGAAACCTTTGGACCCAAGCTCCTCCAAGCCTGACCCTCATCGCCACCCACACCCAAACCCCTCCATGTCCCACAAACCTCCCACCGGAGATGAGGATGAGGAAGGTGAGAGAGAGCTGAGGGAAAGAGCAGCCTTGATCCCATTGGACCCCAGCCCTGGAGCCATGCTACGAGATCCCCGTTGCCAGATCAAGCAGTTCAGTCATATCCGGGTGGACATCCTCCTTCAGCGTCCGGCCTTTGCTCAAATGGTTGTGTGGGCTCCAGAGGACCTCATCCCTTCACTGATTCCCAAACAGGAGCCCTCCATAAATCTGCCCCTCCCACCTTTAATCGCAGATGCTCAGCTGAACCGAAGCCTTTCCTCTCCACCAGACCACCCTTCATTAGCAACGATGACCCCTCCTGATCCTCGTCTCGCAGCTGCACGTCTCAAGGAGGGTATTGGGCGACTCGGTAGCCCTCCCAGCAAGACTCTAGATTCCCGCCACCATGCTGACAAACCGATAGACCCTCGCACTCACAAAAAACTCGATCCCAGAATCACCCGGTCTGGCAGCTTGGACTCCAAACTACCTGGTATGAAGGAGACTCCCTCTGGAGGTGGGGTCGTTGACCCACGGCTACAGCGTGGAAGTGCTGGAGCTTCAAACCAACCTGCGGCCGCTTCTGCCAAGCCTGAGTCGGACAAGTTGCCACCATATGCCCCCCGCCTAGCATCATCCGTTGGTGCAGGACTTGAGAGCCCAACCACGCTGTTAGGAGGCATCAGTTTATACGATCCACGCAACCACACCTTACTCTCTCCAAAATGTGAAAGTGAAGACCTTCCTAAAAAGTCAAGTAGCCTAAAGCTGTCTTCAAAGCTCCAAAGCTCTTCACCTCCACATGCCGTGGCATCAAAGGAAACAGGAGTAGAAAAGGAAGACAAAAGTCTAGTTGATGACTCTGAGAGCAACACAACATGCTGTCCATCAAATCCTTCTGTGCCTACGATGATGCCGGCGTCTCCCTGCTCACCGGTCTGGGCAGCGGCACCCGCTGTGCACAACCTGCCCATTCAGGCACTAGCAGGACTAATACGGCCTGCTTACGCTGACCCACGGCAGAACAGACCTGTTGCCGCTGCTGGTGGGATGCCGCAAGAAGAGGAAGAGGATAAAGATAATCAAAAGAAAGACAGGCCCCTGAGAGACGTCTTTAAAACGTTTGACCCTACAGCCTCACCATTCTGCCAGTAAACATGCTTATCTAGCTCACGTCTAGTTCACACAATTATTGTATCCTGTACATCTGTACTTTATATTCACGCTACATGTATATGACGTTTTTTTTTTTCTATTTATTTATATTTGCTTGTTCGTATATCCTCCACTGCTACATCATCATCTAGCAAGATACATTTTTCTTTTGGACTCTTGTGCATTCATGGATTCTAATTGAATAATAATCAGGTAATTGTGTTGCCACAAATGACTTGATTTACTCAAAATGAAAATGAGAAGCATTTTAAGTCCATTTTTGTATGGTATGTAGAGACTTTGGGAAGCAGAGTCTACTGTCAGTGACAATAGTTCTGTTGTCATAGAGGGTTAAAAGAGATGTGCAGCTTAAAGTATTCATATTTGTGGTACTGTGTAATGCATAAAGTTATAGTAAAAATATGGATTTTTGGTAATTTTCTACAGTATTTATCTCGTAACTGCGTACAGATTATATATAAACACTGTAATATATCCAGATTCATTTATCTCTTTCAAATGTTCTTTTCCATCATTGGTGCATTTGTGGTTTTTGGTGATGACAAGGTTAAAGTTTGAGATTCCATCCTGAGAATCTCTGTTGTATATGTTTTTCTTTTTAACACTTGAGACATATTTACCATGTTTTTTATTGTCATTGTTTTTTTGTAAGTTTTTCTGTATTTGTATATGTTTTTTTTTTTCTCACAAAAACAATACTGAATTGCTTTGTGTTATTTTACCATTATAACTGAAATGCCAGTAGGGAACTGAATAACAATGTTCCAAGGGAGTCATAGTACTTTCTCCTTTTTTAATTCAGTGTCTATGTCTAAAATAAAATAAAAAAGGAATTGAGTGACTAATACCACAGTTTCTAAGTGGATGGAACTTTTTGATAAGAAATATGAGGTAAATAAATCTTCAAAACATGCTTCACTCATGGTTTTAGCTTTTTAGGTTAATGCATTTTAATGATTTTGCTTTAATTTTTTTGCAGAATAAAATTAAAATCCACAGACAATTTAAGACCTGTTATTGTGTTTACCCATCATTTGTAACAGTCTAAAACTTTAATGGGTGGAGCAAGGCTGGGAGCAGCAGAATGGTGGGAGGTCCTACGTAAGCCCAAATCATCAGTTTCAAGGTTGAGCTGCTGGTGAGCTTGATGGATAAGAAGACGCTTTTTCCACTGGAAACAGAAAGCTGCAGCCTTTGCTGCTTCAGAGTTTGGCTCTGGTTGTTTCAAACCCTGTCAAATCAGAAAGAGCCATTTAAAATGCAACCAAATCACAAAGATGATGATGCCAAAGAACATACATGACAATAAAGACTTCTCAACTTTGGACTGATTCTCTAATGTTTGCTTTTAAGGCCCTTAGTCCATTGGTTCATCAATCCTTTTCTTAGCTTCCTTCAAAATCATGTTTTTCCAGGCTGTTGGTGGAAAGGTGTCTTTCCCCCCACCCCTCCCCCTTTTACCTTACCCTGATTCAAGCAGTGTCTGCAGCTCTTACGCCTTGGATTACTGTCTGGAGTAAGTTCTGTGCATTCTTCACAAGGATCTCATTTGATGATTTGCACCCAGGAGTAAATGCATTGACACTGAAGAGACACCATGCACCCCTTGGGACACATGAGATTTTTGCATGTTTAGTTTAGTAGTAGTATAGACATTTGAACATGGTGTGAATGCATCAGCGATGTACCAGAATCAGAATGAGCTTTATTGCCAAGTATGCTTACACATACAAGGAATTTGTCTTGGTGACAGGAGCTTCCAGTGCACAACAATACAATACAGCAACAAGACAGAGATAATAATAACAAATAATTATATATATATATATATATATATATATATATATATATATATATATACACACACACACACACATACGTAGTGCAAATTTAAATACAAGACTGTAGACTGAAAAGGAACATTCACATGCAGTAAGAAAGACCATTAACTGTCAGAACTGTTCTGAGTCATGTTAACATGCTTTGGAATTTCATCTCTCACCTAGAGATGATGGTCAGTTGGTTGGCAATGGTAAGAATCTGCTCTGCTATGACACCGAGCTCTTCCATGCAATGCTTGTCCAAACAGTGGTCTGCTATTACATGCACAAACAGGGTGATTGACTGGCCACTTGAGACAAGCTCTTTTGCAGATGTTACAAAAGCATCTTTGCTCTACAAGTGAAACATAAACCAGTATCAAGATGGTATCATTAATGGTAAAAAAACCAACAAAAAAAACCTAGGTGCTTTTCCACCACTGGGACAAAAAAGAAACTAACTGTATCAACAAGACTGGATTGGAATGGCACAGTTCTGCAATGAAAACTATTTGGACTGATGGTGTAAAAGCACTTGTCAGACTCTTACCTGAACTGGCCCTTTCATTTTTAGGTACTGGGTCATGTGGCCATTTCTTTAGTCACTCTGACAATCTGGTTACCCTGGTCATCCCACTCATTTCAGAAAGAGAGATGTGTAAGAGAGAGTTGAATCCACTGAGCTAAACACTGGTGCTCTTGTGCTCCTCTGGAATGTCACAACCTGGGGGTAAATAAATAATGTTTTACATACAGTAGCTTGATCTGAAATGCTTTCTGTGATCAGCGATAATAATTCATAAATTGTATTACCTTATTTGGTTCTGGAGAAGGCACATATTGAAAATTGGTGCTCAGTTTGCATTTAGTAAACCTTGATTATTTTTGGACACAGGGTCCATTTCTCTTTTTACAGGATGTATTGTTTTATTTTGTGTGAAAATTATTGGTGTTTGAGGCTTGACAAATCCACCGAACTCCTTGCCCTGCAATCCATGCTTGATCTGTTCTTTTGTGACATGAAGAATTCCATCAACTTTTACAAATTTCCTCTACAAGATAATGTGCCTTTGCAGACCAGCACTGTGACTGAATATCAAGAGTTAGAGTCTCGCCAACGCTTTGGTTCTCTACAATTAATCTGGCTCTACTCACAATGTCTGCCGTCTGAAATGACAAGTGGTCATTAATGATCCTTAGACTTGATCTCCCTCTTGGGTCTCTAATGAAATTGAAACAGTCTTGGAAAGACTCTTTGGCAGTTTTAACATTCTGCACAAGCAATTCTGCTGCACCTTCAAACTGTGCCAGAGCGTCTTCGCTTTTTATGTTACTATCTTTTGTTTGGACAGAACATGCCAAGGCAATAGTATTTTGAATTGCAGTCACATAATCCTGGTTAATTTTGCTCAGGAGACAAGAGAGTGCTTTAATTTTAATCTGAAGCTGTCTAAGAAGCAGCTCCGACTTTGCCAGCACAAGGACACTTGAGAAAGAAACATTATTAACACCCTCAGCAGCCTGTAGGTATGAGTCAGTAAGTGTCTTCACCTCTTCTTGTAGTTCTCTTAACAGTTTTACTTTATAGCTGTCTCGACAGTTTAATGAAGACAGTCTTGCGGCTTGTTGTATCCGAAGTGAGTTTTCAGAGATTACTGCCAACCATTTCTTGGGTGTCATCTGGTGTTTGATTAGCTTGCCATCGGTCGTGGCTGTTCCCAAAATCGTATCCAATGAGGTTAGCAGCACTTGGAAGGACAAGGCCCAAAGCATGCAGAGACCATCTAGCTCATCGGTTTGAGTTGGCCTTGATCCAATTAGGTCCATTAGATTCTTAGTGTTTGTTTGAGCTTTTTGAAGCTTGCTCTGCAAAGCTGTAAAACTTTCATGACACTCATGACCCAACACCTTGATGTCAACTGTGGTCAAAAGTTGCATGGTGTCTGCGCATAAACACATGACCTCTGTGAGTTC
Source organism: Myxocyprinus asiaticus (assembly GCF_019703515.2). Taxonomy (NCBI): domain Eukaryota; kingdom Metazoa; phylum Chordata; class Actinopteri; order Cypriniformes; family Catostomidae; genus Myxocyprinus; species Myxocyprinus asiaticus. The sequence continues at coordinate 4,411,896 of NC_059364.1, read as the reverse complement.
ATGTGTGATTGATTCCAATATATTTGGTACGTAGTTCTGGATCATTGAATAAACAGAATAGTACCATAATCCTGCCACTGGGAGCAATATCTTACGGGCATTTTTGATGATGTCTGAAAATTGCGAACTGTGTTTATAAATGCTATCTGTACTCATTGCTGAACTCATTGCTGTTTCCTGTGCTGTCTGGACAAGCAAGAGAGTCAGAGTTACTAGTATGGACCACAGACTTTCCACTTCTTGATTATCAGCTGTGTCTATTACACTCATGGCCTCTCTTGCAGCTTGCACATAGTTGTTCGAAAGTCCCAAAACTCCAGTGCATGCCATATTAAGTGCCTCTACATCTTTTCCTTTGGTCACGCTGAGAACTTGACACAAGAGAGGTAGTATGTCAGTATTATGGAGCTGTATGACCGGTTGAGATTCTATGACAGGTGCCGTCCACTCTTCTTCGATGTTTGGTTTATGGTGCTCTGTGATTGGATGAACAGCGTGATTTTCCAAACCATCTTTGAGCTCACATGGGATTTCGTCACTGCTGAAGCTGTGCACTGAAGACTCAGATTCTCTTTATCATCAGTTGATGTTTGATGTACAGAAATGGAAATACTGCATGGTGCAGTACTGGCAGTCTGGCGGGCTCCTTCTCGCAGAGGACTGAGCAGATGTGGATGCTGCAAACCATCAAGCCATTCACATAGAATGTCAAAGTGCTTTAGAACTGTTGAGATGCTGTCAGAAAGCAATGAGAATGCTTCCTTGCTAAGAATAGTATAAGAATAGATAACAGCTGGTCACCTCCGCTGCAGAGCTCTCAGCTTGTTTTATCAGAACCAGCAGTCCATTGTGGTAGATTGGATTATCGCTTTTATCAACATGTTTTCTTGCAAAATGGATCACCATGCTCATGTGGTCAATAAGCAAGCTAGCCTGTTTTGTGAAGAACTGTGCATCCTGATCTTTATGTGCTTCAAAGCATGCCATCCAGTCTCTCCTTATCTCCTTAAGAGCAATACAGACAAAGTCCTTTACGTTTATAGTGCTGCTACAAGCATGCAGGAGTTGCTCCATCTCTTCCACCCATCTCTGATGCATCTCTTTCAGTTTTTGCAGTGTTTCACTGCAGTGCATCATGTCTTCCTCAAGCTCTGGCACAAGTGCCACAATTGCCTCTTTTAGTTGTACTAGGCAGGTTTTTGAGTTATCTGCGCCTTCAAGATTCTTTTCATCACATACTAAAGCTGAGATGAAGCTAGCCACCTCTGCAATCTTCTCAGCATGAGCTATGAAGGCTTCAGATTGCACCCAAAGTGTTTCCACATCCAACTCATAATCATCTTTCTCATCCTGGAAGATGCAGCTCACGGTGTGCACCAACTGTTCCAAGGGAGTTGTAGTTGAGACAAATATGTCCATTACCTGGAACAGGGTAGCTTTTATCAAAGCATCATCAAGTTTGTGGATTTGTTGCAACAAGGAATAACATGTGTTTACAAATTGGGATTGAACATCAGAGCACCTCATTTGTTGTGATATCTCTGACCAGGACTTTAGGACCAGCTTGCAATTTACAGCCAATTCAAACCAAAGTTCCCTCTGAGAAGTGTTTGCTACCATCATACTGTGAAACACAAGATCACGCAGCATGATGTCAAAACCATCATCTTTAACTGAACCAGGGGCAGACAGCAGCTTCAGTAATTTGTTCCGTATTTCGGTGTAGTATCCACATGAACTCATTCCAGCTGGTTCACACTTGCTCTTGAGTGTGGTTACAATGGCATTCACAGTTGAATCCACTTGGTTTAAGATATATTGCTTTGCAGCCTGGGCCTCCTCACTGTTGGGATGTTTGATGGTCGTGTACATTGCAGTGTGGAGCATGGAAACACATTTGTTCAGGGCTTCTAGAGAAGCTTTCAAAAGCTCCTGCTGTTTGTTGTCACACAGTTCCTGGATTCTTTCCACCACCAAGTTGTGAAGAAGCAGCATCGCCTTTGAGTACACTTGAAACGCTTTTAATAAGGATGATATGTTTCTGAAGCTCCTACTTGAGAAAGACAATACAAGAGCCAGTCAGCTGCAGCAGTGATCTTCCTTATAGTTGCATCATCCTCCACCAAAAGGATCTACACAACCCAAAAACAGACAATCATTACACTTGGGGGGTATTTCATACCAGTGTTATTATCATTAACTATAACGGAATTAAAACATTTTTGTTAACTGCAATAAAAAGAAATGATGGTCCCACTTTATATTAGGTGTTTTTAACTACAATGTACTTACATTAAACTACATACAATACAATGTACTTATTGCGTATGTTCTGCAAAATTTTCAAAAGATGTCATACATTTGCTGCTGTTGAGGTAGAGGTAGGGTTAGGGTTTAGGGTAAGGGTTGGGTTAGGTTTAGGGGTAATGTTAAAAGTGTAACTACAAATGTAATTAAATGAAGGTTCTTTAAATGTAAGTACAATGCAACAACAGGTATGTACATAAGTACATTATATCAAATGGTTAAGTACATAAGTAAGATTTTAGCAAGGATTTAGTTGGATCTTACTCGTCCCATTGGTCCCAGAAGTACTTGCGGTTTTGGACTTTATACTAACACCCATCATCCTGAAGTGTTGTCGCTTCACACCAAATGTGTTTGTTTATGTTCTGTTTGTTACTTTTGGTCTGTGTTTTTATCCATCTCATAGTACACACATCCCTATAATGGACATTCTTCTATCCAATCCAAACGAATTTTTGCACGTTGTTGCGTGCCGGACTGGCTGAACACCGCTTTGTGCCTGCGCTTGCCGTTTGATGAAGCGCTGCTTATCCGTGATCCGCACCGTGAGAGATGCAGGTCGTAGCTGTTTGATCACTCCAGCAGGGACATCCTGTTATGACATTTTATCTTTCTGGTGGATTACACTCCTGTTTATCAATACCGTACCATCATTGGTACCATTGATGACCATTGCATGACACAGTGTCAAGTGTTGTCAACATGGCAGCGCCCATGAGGGGGCGACCCGCTCCATGTAAAATTAAACAGCTTTTATAAGGTTTCATGTGAGTGTACACCATTTTCAACATATTTTTAAAAAATGCTATTCATTTCTTTATGTGTAAAACTTTTTTAATTTGCAAAAACTTACTTATTGCACCTTTAAAGACACCTAATATAAAGTGGGTCCAAAATTGTATTATTGGCAAAAACTGAAACTAAACTTAAATTCATTTTCATGACTCCAAAGCTAACTAAAATAAAGAAAAAATGACCATAAATTAATTTTAGTTTTAGTTTTTGATACACTGTAAATTTAAATATTTTACACATTTACAGCCTTCATTAAACATCAAATGTCACTACTTAGCGAGAACTCCTGATGGCCCTAAGAAATTTAATGTGCATATTTAAATTTGGTCAGTTATGCATTAACGTTGGCAACCCTAAAATACTTCAACTGAAAATAAAAACTTAATACAGTATTCTGAAACTGGAATTAAAAATCATAGTGAAAAATACGACTAAATTGTTAGAACAAATTAGAAAATATAACTAAAAAACTAAATTCAAAACTTTAACAGGCCAAATATGTACAAACATTTACAGTATATCATATACAATGTCCCAAATCTTTTCCGCTAATGTCTGCATTCAGTTATTTTTCTTTGTCACTTAGGACGTCTTACCTTAACCGCACCTAACAGCATATTCTGAGTGGCTTCAATGAGCTCCTCTTTGTGCTCTGTGATCTCCGGTTGTATGCTGAGCTTTTGGATGGCCAGGAGCACATGCTGACCCGACACAGTGAGAAATTCTACAAGTGGAACCATCTCCATTTTCAATATATTATCTTCTGTATCTACCACTAGCCTGAATGCAAGGAAAAGTGGTGAATATCTGTCTTCTATGGTCCCAACCGTTTTATGTATTTTTTCTCATAAATCTGTATTCATTTTGCTGTAACAATTTTCCTTATCCTGTCAGGAAAGTTATAAATGCAACTGACCTTGATGCCACAGCTGTCAAGCCTTGGCCACTGCTTTAGCTGCAGCTTCCAACTGGGTGAACTGGTCCAATTCTGTCTCACTCCCACACAGCAGGATGAGGTGACTTAGGTGAGTGGACAGAGGGGCCACCACCTGCTCTATTGAGCGGGTTTTTATCAAGCCGTCCTCTAGTAGAGATGTCATTCCTGTAACACAAGAAAAGGACAGTTAAGTTCACTGAATGCATGTCTATGTGAATGCATGTCTCCCTCTAATTTCAGGTTTTACACCATTTATGGTCAAGGGTAGGATTATGTCAAGGTAAACAATTTTAAGATATTTACAGTACATTTATTAAACAAAATTAAAATGTTTGATATAAGCAGGTACACTCTTCTTTCCTAAAGGTTATCTATCAAATAATTTGAAGCACTTACCTGTTGATGTTGTAGCTCCATGCAAGTAAATTCTCTAGTTAACTCTCTAGTAGCAACTAATAAATAATGCAGACTGTATACTGTGGGGCAACTGTTTGGTGTATCCCATGGCAACCAAGGTAATTTATCCCCAACTCTAACTTTATTAAAAAGTCATATAACGAAGAGCTTATATAATTTTTATATTTGTTTTGTATGATACTAATAAAATGAAAACAATGAGAACATTAATCAATAAATTAATTTAGCATCTTATTGAAACACAATGTTTTTCAATTTTCATTCATGTGCAGTTTCATTTGTTTTTAAAAGTATAAACATCCTTTATATCAGCATTCCCCAAACTGGGGAGCAAATATTTGTAATGGCAGAAAATGTTTCTAGTAATTTATCAGTTTGCCAAAGGCTACTTGTTATAACACATATTAATGTATTGACAAATAATTTTACAAATAGCCCAGAATTTTTCAATACAATTTTACATAGGAAGCATTAATGATAGCAGCTTACCGGTTTAATTAATAGTCTACCCTTAAAGATAAGTATTTTAAATCTGGGGCATTCAAAAGTTTAAAAACATTGTTTTTGACATTATTTGACTTTAGTATCATTTCATTCTGAAATCATTAAATTAATCACGATTATTTTATGGTATTGACAGCCATAGTAAGAAATAAAAACAGAAATAAAAATAAATAGGCATATACACCGATGAACCAAAACATTATGACCACCCACAGGTGAAGCGGATAATGTTGATCATCTCCTAACAAGGCCACATGTCAAGATCTGGGTAGATTAGATGGTAAGCGAACAATCAGTTCTCGTAGTCAATGTGTTAAATGCAGGAGAAATGGGCAGGAGTAAAAACCTGAGTGACTTTGACAAGGGACAAATTGTTATGGCCAGACGACTGGGTCAGAGCATCTCTGAAACGGCAAGACTTGTGGAGTGCTCCCGGTCAGCAGTGGTGAGCACCTACCGACAGTGGTCCGAAGAGGAACAAACCACAAACTGGCGACAGGGTGTTGGGCGACCAAGGCTCTACTGTGGCACAAGTCACAGAACACTTTAATGATGGTTTGGTAGGAATGTGTCACAACACACAGTGCATCGCACCCTGCTGCGTATGGGACTGCGTAGCAACAGACCGTTCAGATTGCCAATGATGACTCCTGTCCACCATAGAAAGCGCCTACAATCCTGTTTTCTTCTACACACATGGACGACCATGTAAATGTGCGCCATTTTCCTGGGGAAGTGATGGCACCAAGATGCACTGTGGAAAGACGACAAGCCGGTGGAGGGAGTGTGATGCTCTGGGAAATGTTCTGCTGGTAAACCCTGGGTCCAGCCATTCATGTGGACATCAATTTGACACGTGCCACATACCTAAACATCATTGCAGACCAGGTACACCCCTTCATGGCAATGGTATTCCCTGATGTCAGTGGCCTCTTTCAGCAGGATAATGCACCCTGCCACACTGCACACATTGTTCAGGAATGGTTTGAGGAACATGACAAAGAGCTCAAGGTGTTGCTCTGTCCTCCAAATTTCCCAGATCTAAATCCGATTGAGCATCTATGGGATGTGCTGGACCAACAAGTCCAATCCACAGCAGCTCCACCTCTTAAATTACAGGACTTGAAGGATCTGCTGCTAATGTCTTGGTGCCAGATACCACAGGACACCTTCAGGAGTCTTGTAGAGTCCATGCCTCGGCAGGTCGGTGCTGTTTTGGTGGCACGCAGAGGACCAACAGCATATTAGGCATGTGGTCATAATGTTTACACTCTTCAGATACAAATTAATACAAGATAATTTTCCCCAAAAAATGCTTTTGCTTGTAAAATGACAATATGAAATCCAATTATTTAAATGTGCAAACAGGAAATATTTATAAGATCATGTTCATTGTCAATATCATGCAGTGATTAAGTACAATATCATGTACATTTCTCACACAGGGTTTCCTTCGCAAGGGGATCCTGCCTTAAATTACCTACATTTCTAAAGTGTGTTGCACACTTCACATTAATTTATTACACAATGCTAGTGTGACAAATAAAAGAGAAGTAATTTGAAATGCAATTTTAGCATCTAGCATCTATGGTGTAATGGACTAAAGCACTGAATTGGTAATCAGAAGGTTGTTGGTTCAATTCCCACAGCTGTCACCATTGTGTCCTTGAGCAAGGCATTTAACTCCAGGTTGCTCCAGTGGGATTGTCCCTGTAATAAGGGCACTGTAGGTCACTTTGGATAAAAGTGTCTGTCAAATGCATAAATGTAAAAAGTGAATTAAAAGCACAAAATAACCTTGTATATTTTCAAAATGATTACTGGTTGCCACTCGCTGAATTAAACATGCAAGGTGATGGTCATGTGAGAACAATACAGCATACTACAGGTTAAAATATTTAGCTTTGCAGAATATGTTGTGTTTACTATTTAAAAATAGTAGGCATTATACAGTGCATACTATGCAGTATGCCGTAAACTGTACACTAGTTTTGAACATAGCCAGAATCGAAAGGGATGGGCCCTTGAAAAAGTTTGCTTTTGGAAAACAGTTTTGAAAACCACATGATTCATTTAGTTCACTAGAGGGCCTCAGTGCAACAAGAAACAAAGCATTGCTCGAAATACTTGTGTGGCACTCAACAAAACTGAGACAAAACATCTGTTTGTGATTTTTAATTTTAAAATGGCAGATTCAGTAGATAAATATACAGCTCGAGCTTGTACAACAAACATATTTCTCAATACATCTATAAAACTGAAATTCAGTGACAGTAGTTTATTCTAAAATGTTCAAAATAGGTGATAATGGTAACATTTACTGCTTCAACACTCACAGTTACGTTACACTTACAATGTCAAGTATGTGTCTTTCTGAAACACACTTATGTGAGAAACTGGTGACAGGGTGGACATGTGAACAGGTGTTTGCCATGCCAGTGGTGATGAGTATGGATCAAATAATTCAAACTTTATTTTGCCGATTCTTCCACAGATATCAGAACATCCAAAATAATGAACTATTTATCATTTGGTAGACCTCAAAGAAATGGTGAGTCTTACAGAAAGCCTCTGAAATGAGAGGAAAATTATTCTCTGTATAAGAAAACGTAACAAACGTCTTTGGCTCTGTGCTGTTTGTATGGAAGTATACGACAAGTTCAGAATGTATATTAAGTCTGACAGCGAGTCTGAGTGAGCTCCAAAATGCTGACTTTAAACAAGCTTTGATGTACTGCGTATTTCCACCTATTTTTAGGTCATTACAAATTGTTAAACATTGCGTAAAGCGGGTCTATGCTGTCGGAACTTTTCAAGGGATTTGTTTAAAAGCTGGAGGACATGTATGATGTAACATACCGAAGATGCTGTAAATCCCTTTTATAAAAACAGAAACACAAGCAGTTTCGGTCCTGAATGCTGATTGGTCAATATAACGTTCCAGCGGTGATAAAATACAATATAGAAACAGCTATTCGCCATATCTCTGCGCAGCACCCATAGCGGATCGTTATTTTGTAGCATAGCAATGTTCTGACTATATGACTAACTTCACAATACAGCACGGCCTTTCATAGTAGTTGCTTAAATATTTCCAACATTCCTAATTTATGGAATACTGAAAGAGAAGAAAAACATTTTGTGTTACAGTGGAATTGTAAATCATGATTTGTCTACAAATTAATGGAATGTGTTTGTTGTATAACTCTACAAATGACTATAGTCAATATCAAAATCTGGTAGTGGGCTCATTATCCAGTGCAGTTATAATCTAAAAAAAATAAAAAAAATACATAAAAATGTTTGAAGTCGTGAATTTCAAATATATTGAATAGAGCTATCTTTCTGTAAAATAAATGCCACTCAGTTTGATATTTTATCTAATGCAAAAACATTCAGACATTTTTAAATGTGACTTAAAGGAATATTCCGGGTTAAATAAAAGTTTAGATCAATCGATAGCATTTTTTGCACAATGTTGATTACTACAAAAATATATTTCGACTCGTCCCTCCTTTTCTTAATAAAAAAAAAAAGCAAAAATCTGGGTTACAGTGAGACACTTACAATGGAAGTGAATGGGGTCAATCCATAAACATTAAAATACTCACTGTTTCAAAAGTACAGCACAAAAATATGTGTGTTAACATGAATTTAGTGTGATAAAATCACTTACTAATCTTTTCTGTGTAAAGTTATTTTAAATTTTACAACTTCATTGCCATGACGACGTAACACCGTAAACAGTAAAATTACTTAACTTTACAGTTCAAATAATACATGCGTTTTAACAGAAGAATACATGTGATTTTATACAATTATAAGCGTCACATTTCTGCCTTTAATCCCTCCAAAAATTGGCCCGTTCACTTCCATTGTAAGTGCCTCAATGAAACCCAGATTTGAACCTCGTTCGACCCCGCGTACACAAATGCGTGAACATTGTATTTTGGCTTTGCTATATGCAACGCATAATTTAAATTCATTTAAACCGACTGAGCTCAGTTCAGGAGACTCTGTGCTGTCAGTAAAGGGTTCAACTTTCGACGCACTGAGTCATGTGACCAAACAACATGGTGGCGATCGTAGAGGAGTTTGTGTTTGAGAGAAACGTCAACAAAACTACATCTGGTAAGAAACCTAATTCAGTTTTTACACTGAAACCTGTTTGAGTCAAAAGTTTAGAATCTTTAGTTTCATCTGATATGCCAGTTTTCCACATTTGTGGACTGTAGGCTCAGTTTCAGGTAAAATATCCTATATTCACTGTGCATTATCACAGTGAGAATCAATGGATGCATCCAAAATCTGGAAAATGTTGCTTTCAGAGGCTTTCTATGGAGTTAGGATGAAAATAAGGTGCATTACGAACTGTTCTGAGACCAGTGCCGACAGACAGCACACTGGAGGTTAAGTCGTTCACTAAATAGGGAGCAAGGAATCATCTTATAGCTCTCAATGCAGCTAAGTACATTCAATCTAAACTTCCTATCAAAAGTTCAACATGTTTGGCAGACATGAGACAATGATAATCAGTACATAGATTCAGAATTTAATAATGCATAATTTCTATTTTAACATGGTTTGCAGTGATTGGATGATGCTGGCCATTACTTCATTACCATGAATCAGAATTAATTATGCTAATTTCTGATGTAATGTCTGTAATGTCACAAAAACATGAATAACCAACACTCCTGGAAACATAATAAACAATTTGATAAAAGTTATATGACTTTCTATAGCTTAGTCCCGCTGTCCACATATGTGGACATACATTTTTAGGAAGACTCTTTGGTCTAAAAAACAAAGTTGCATGTTTCTTAGGGGCTACTAGTTACAAATCAAGAAGGGGAATGGAAAATGCACAAAGTATTCACACGGGTCTCAGGAGGTTAAAGAAAATGTTTGTGGTTATCAACATTATGCCACAAATGCTGTCGACTGATATTGAAATATTCCTTTAAGTGTCTAAATACTTTTTAGGGGTCTGCAGGTAACAACTGAGCTGTTATGATGATGTATATATTTGTTTGATAAATGCATCTCTGACGTTCTCTTGTTTGATCCTACTTCATTTGGTGACTAAAGCTTTCAACAGACATAAGCTTTGTATTCTCTGTAAATTATGAGAACTTGAGGGAACACAGAGGTTATAAGCCATTTTCAAAATGTCCAATTTGCAAACCAACTTTAATCACTTATTGGAATACTGATGTCCACCGGAACACTTTGAAGGAATAGCATCATCTCTTTGGCGTGTGTCAGTCATCAGTGCTTTAAAACAAAAACTCTTGAAGCCTTTTCTATACAGTATGGAATACATTTTATAAAAAATAGATTTTTGCTTTTGAACAGCGCCCTGAGGGTTTTAATCGTCGGATTGTATTGACACGATATCCACATCCGTTTCAGGAAGTCTCTCTATTCCTCTCTTTCCGTCCCGCTGGCGAGAGGCTTCTCCCGTTGGGCTCAATGGAATTCCACTACAAGTCTTTACTGGCAGGCCACACTGTCACCTCAAACGTCACAAAAAAAAGTGTCAAACCTCCGGAAAATCTGGAGAATAATCTTCTCTTCCACATATGGAAGCTTGCGGGGCCTGGGTCTAGAGAGACAGCTGTGGTGAAGGTAGCAGCTTATTGGATTTTCTGAACCCAATCCAAGATCTCATTGGCTCTTCTGGACCCAATCCCAGCTCTCATCACTGTCCTTCCTGTTCTTTTCCGCCTCTATGATCTCTCTGTAATGCCTCCTGAAGAATCCCATCTGCAGAACAGAAAGAATTGCTGTGTGTCAATGTATTGCGTGGATGCATTCAAGCAAAGTGGACAGATGTAGAGAGACTACCTCGATGACAAAAATACACCCCAGTTCCCCCCCAAAAATAACATCCTATTAAGCTTTACCTCACTGTTACAAAAAGTGCAGGAAGGAAAACTAAAAGGAAAATTATTTCTTTTGACTTGCAGACCAAATATAAACAAAATAATTCGATTCTGCTGTCAGGGGAAGACATGAGGATGGAAATATTTACTATGTCAAATTGAAAAGTAAGAATGCATTAAAATACAGCACATTTTTAGGGAAAGTTATGATTTCATTAAAGGTGCGCTAAGTAATTTTTTTCCTCATTAAAACAAGCTGTACTCCTTAACAAATGAATTGCAATTTGTAAACATATCTGTAATATCATGACCACTCACGTGAGGTAAAGACTCCAGTCACATCAGTAACCTTATAAAAAGCTGTTTTATGGAGGGGCTGCCATGTTTGAATGACATGACCAGCTGAATACAACTCACTTAATCTCAGTAACCGCCCTGTTATTGGACACTTTCACTCATGGATTAAATTATTAATGTCTGACTGTGAATTGTGAATTTTTATATTGGCATCTGTAACTGAAAACTTTTGCGTTTGAATGATGCTGCATCCACGCCACTAGGTGTCATTGTAAGTTTATGATGACATGAACAAAAACTTACTGAGTGCACCTTTAAGAAATCTCTTGTGACTGATGATATTCAAATTTTAGTAAGAGGGGCACTTTATATATCATCCTATAGGTATCCAATAAGTATTTATTTTAGGGATTGCACTGACTAGTTGGTAAGTTAGTTCTGGCACTGGTCGATGTGTTGCGTCTTTGCCGACTACTCCTGAAAATTCCTCAGTCTACAAATGGAGTGCTAATAAATGAGGGAAGTGTGCTGCAAAGTGATACAGACATTTAAAGAGGGCTGCTGTGGCTCAGGTGGTGGAGCAGGTTGTCCACTAATCACAGGGTTAGTGGTTCAGTTCCTGGCCCACATGACTCCACATGCTGAAGTGTCCTTGGGCAAGACACTGAACTCCAAGTTATTCCCAATGGCAGGCTAGCTGCCTTACATGGCAGTTCTGCTGTCATTGGTGTGTGAATGGGTGAATGAGACACAGTGTAAAGTGCTTTGTAGAACTGCTAAGGTTAAAAGGTGCTATGTAAGAGCAGACCATTTACCATTTTTCACAAAAAAGCACCACACCCTGAAACCAATGAAGATGGACATGTTTTCTGCACAACTAGTCAACCAGTAAAAATGACCAGTATCCTATCCTACTATTCTGCATCCTAAGAATTTATATGTAGAAATTTGTTTGTACTTAAAGGGATAGTTCACCCAAAAATGAAAATTCTCTCATCGTTTACTCACCCTCATGCCATCCCAGATGTGTATGACAAAGATTTTAGATGAATATCTTTGGACCATACAATGCAAGTGAATGGTGACCAGAACTTTGAATGTCCAAACAGCAGATAAATGCAGCATAAAAGTAATCCATAAAACTCCAGTGGTTAAATCCATGTCTTCAGAAGCGATATGATAGGTTTGGGTGAGAAACAGATTCATATTTAAGTTCTTTTTTACTATAAATTCTCCTCCCTGCACAGTAGGTGGCGATATGCAGGAAGAATGCAAATCGCCAAAAACAAAAGAAGAATGTGAAAGTGAAAGAGGAGATTTATAGTAAAAAAAGGACTTAAATACTGATCGGTTTCTCACACACACCTACAGAGCTGAGATATTTTTTATAAAAATATTTTTGTTCTGCTGAAGAAAGAAAGTCATACACATCTGGAATGACATGAGGGTGAGTAAATGATGAGAGAATTTTCATTTTTGGGTGAACTATTAATGAGACACCTGAGAACTAATGGCGTTCATTGATGTCAAAGTCTAGTTGGAATGCTGTAGTTTAAAGATGTGGAAGCACTTATAAGGGTAGAGCGGAGGGGAATATTTTCAGTGAAAAAAAATTAATTTGTGTCTGTTCCTCACACAAAGCTGTTGTGGGACTTCAGAAGACTTAGAATATAGTGGGCTGCTTTTTTGCCCTTTTGGGAGCTTGACAGTCCCTGGTCACTGTAGGCTTTAGTTTTTCAAAATTTCTCTTTTCGTGTTCCATGGAAAAAATCATATGGGTTTGAAAACACATGTGGGTGAGTAAATGATTACAGAATTTTAATTTTTGGGTGAACTATCCCTTTAAGTGATGAGACATGCGAGAACCCAACATAGGGCTTTCATTGTAAAATCCCTTTCAGTCAAAAATATGCTTTATATCTCAAATATAGACTAAAGCCGTCGGACAGGGCAAGAGTCAGATAAACAGAAGGACAGGCAAGCGGATAAACATAGACAGCGCTACTGTAAAGAACGCTGTGAATACAGGAAATATACTGTTCCTCTTCCTGTGACTCGACAGGTTTGTCTTTGTTTGAATGCTGTTTATTGATTCAGACCGCTGCGCTCTTCAGGCATTTCCTGAGCCCGGGAGTGCTGGACATGTGCGGTGCTTGTCAAGGAGGGTTGTTTTGGAAGATTTGGGATTTTGGGGGATGAGGGAAAAGTATCCCAACACCAACATTCCAGGGTTTGCTTGAGTATCCCTGCTGGAATGTATACAGGAGAGGAAAAGAAAAGAAGGGTTTGTTCGAGAGGCCTCAGTTTGATTCACTTTAGGCGTATGCGGTACATGCAAATTATCATCAGCTATGAGTTTTGTTCTCTTTACAGCCAGACTAAATGGGCCTAAAGCTCTATATTGACCCCTCAGGGTGTCTGTCCAAGAAAAGCAATGGTAGTGTGTGTAATAGAACTATGTGACATGTGACACCTCAACAACACTCTGACAATGTGGTGCAGTATTATGATTCAACACTAAACTACAAAAACCAAACCATCATTACACTGATTAGTCATTTATGTGCTGCATCCTGTCACAGATGCTTCTTTTCATGTTTCTGTGTTAATATGTTATGGAAATTTGGAAAAATGTGACCAGGAACTATCTAATGTAGATCCGAACAAAATGCATTTTATGCACATCGGCTTTGCTACTTTTGGCAGAACATTTTTATAGAAGGCCCAATGCTAATTTAAAAAGTTTTTTTTTAACTCAAAAATGGAAATTGTCACCATTTACTCACCCTGATGTTGTTCCAAACATATATAACTATATATGTTAAAGAAATTATGCATCTCCAAGCTGCTCTTTTCCATACAATGAAAGCATATTGTGATCAGGGGCTCTCAAATCGCATTCACGCATGCACATTTTCACACGTGGTGCATCACATTTGGTTACAAAACACAAGAACAAATGCCAGTTGGTGTCATTGACATCAAACCTGATGCAAATGCATCTTGACTTGGCAAGTTGAGCGATGCGAGATTTAAGAGCTATGACAGAAACATTTTGATAGGTGCATTTTGGTCCTTTTTCTGGTTAAAATATGCTTGTATGAATATCTTTTTCTGTGTTCCGTGGAAGAAAGTCATACGGGTTTGGAACGACATTTGGGTGAGTAAATTTTTGAGTAGGCAAACCCTTTAAATTAGCATTGGCCTGCTTTTAATATAAGAATTTCATATGAAAATTATTTGGAACTATCCCTTTAACTGCAATGGGTCTCTTTCTGTAAAGAAGCAGGTGTTTTCACTCTGTCAGGCCACAGTGACCTGATAAGTCACATTCCCAACTGTTGTTTGACTGCAACCATTTCAGGAATCCAACTATGTGATTTGTGCTTGGTCTTATTTGAAAGACAGACGCTGCGTCCGAAATCACATATTTTTACTGAGTTTGTACTGTATTTAATGAAGGATGCACTTCTCAGCCAGGAAAACAGTACGGTTTTTAGGTAATCATGTGAGTAGTATGAAAAGATTCCGGACATACTTAATTCGGGGATGCAGTGGTTGGCGGGGGTGGGGGGGAATGTGGTGGTTGTAAGGTGCCTTGGGTGAAACCCGCTTCAACACGCCCCCAAAGTTGTTAGGGTGTGAGGGGGTTGTGGTGGTAGTGGCAGTGGCCGTCCGACATCTGTTCTAAACCCAGCCCTAAGCCTAACCCTATACCCTGATCATAACTTTCCCCAAAAATCAGAGAGAAATCCCAAGTTTATAAGTGTTTTCCAAACCTCCAAAACTAAACCTAACCCTTAAATAGAATGTTGTTCCAGAACATTTCCTAAAAAATCACGTAAATTCTTATACCATACCTTCCAGAGCAGAACAGCCAGCAGCAAGAAGATGAGGATTCCAACAAGTAGGCTGATGGCGATGATCCATCCCACCACGTAACCCCTGGGTTCCTGACTGTGCAGGGCCTCAAACACCAGCTGTAGGACAACATAAAGAGAGTGAACATACACACACAACACAGACAGGAAACAATATTCACCAAAGCTCGTCATAATCTGACCCAGTTCAATAAACATATTAGAGATTAATTTCCCCTTGAGGCCAAAGATCTGATGTCCAAACTTTGCAGACTGTATGAATCATCATTCCCTTAATGTGTCTGTTCTGTGTCTATATTTGGGGTTGACTGAATTGAAAGGAAATGAGATTTCAATCTTAAATGTCATCAAATCAAACACAACAAATTGCATGTATGCAAAGGTTTTCGTTGACACAGGTCATCATAGAATGTCAGAAAGAGCTCATTTGTTTACAACTGGATATATTATTCCACATTATTTAAGTATTGGGCAGTCATGATTTGGCTGGAGATTACTTTTCATATAAACAACTGCAGTCAACAACTGAATTGTCTGTTTTAGGGTTGTTATACACATTGTCATACTTCTTAAGTTGTATGTGTGCTTGAGAAAAAACATACTAGTTTGGCACAGCATGAGGGTGAGTAAAAAAATGTCTAATTTTCATTTTTGGGTGAACTATTCCTTTAAATAACATTCAAAACACATGTACACACACCATATGTGTTGTATGGCATAAATGCGTGCTAACCTTTAAATGTGGAAGAATTTAACCTCTGAAACCCGTAATAGCAAAAGCACAGTGAGGGCAATGACGCCAATGAATCTGGATCCAAATGTTGCATGAAAAGCTAGCAGAAAATCCCAGTCTGGAGTAAGATGCCAGCCCAGATAAATCTCATTTCAGCTTCTGGGCACTTTCCCAAAATGTACTCCTTAAATGTGAAGACTAATGTTAAATGTGTAAAGGCACATTTACGGTAGGAAAGCAGTCATTCAATGCTGTATTTGAGAACATTACTATATTCTCAAGCACCACTGGAAACAAGATGGGTGAGGGAGTATAAAAACGCTGCTATACTGTATAACTGACCATTGTCCCAGGCAACTGATTTTCTGCATAGCTGTGCCAGTTTCATGTCCCTCACATCCAGCCTGATCAGAGGAAAATTACATGACTGTGGCGACATTTGCAAAATGACATTACGTGGTTCATTACACGTAACGCAGCCGTTCCGAGGCAAAATGTCCACTGTGTGGCGCTAAAAGAGGGTAACATTTTCTCCCAAACAGATGAGGTTTTTAAAGGGATAGTTCACCACAAAATGAAAATTCTCTCATTTACTCGCCCTCATGCCATCCCAGGTGTGTATGAATTTCTTTCTTCTGCTGAACACAAACTTTTTTAGAAATTGTTTAGAAAAATATGTCAGCTCTGTAGACGGAGTCCAGAACTTTGAAGGTCCAAAAAGCACATAAAGACAGCATAAAATAATCCATAAGACTCCACTGGTTTAATCCATGTCTTCAGAAGCGATACGATAGGTGTGGGCGAGAAACAGATCAATATTTAAGTCATTATTTACTATATTTTCTCCTTTCTGCCCAGTAGGTGGCGATATGCATGAAGAATGCAAATCACCAAAAACAAAAGAAGAATAATGTGAAAGTGGAAATTTAACCACCTGAGTCACATGGATTACTTTTATGCTGCCTTTATGTGCTTTTTGGGCCTTGTATATACCTACAGAACTGAGATATTCTTCTTAAAATCTTTGTATGTGTTCTGTAGAAGAAAGAAAGTCACACACTTCTGGGATGGCATGAGGGTGAGTAAATGATGAGAGAATGTTCATTTTTTGTGAACTATCCCTTTAAGGTTAATGCTCTATCGAGTTTTAAATCAACAAAACTGACCTTCCTAACCTGAAACTTAAAACTAAACCTAACTAATAGTGCCATAAAAAGCAAATTTGAGATGAAAAATGCAACTGATGAAACAACCATGTCATTGTGGTGCTTCTATTACACTTTCGGCTCACGTATTGACTCGCGTGCTCTTCAGGACTCGTACCCTGGTCCTTTACATTGCAAGTGCAATGCTCTATCAGTTGAGCTACTGCACAATCTGATCACATTCAAACAAGCTTGTAAATGTAGTTGATTATGTAATGCAAATGTTAAAATGAATCATGCGCTATAGTAAAAGTGTTTAAATGTCATAAGATTGCACTGTGTGAGGAACAGAACGAAAAGTGTTTATGAACTGATAAATTGCCGTTTTACTCGTAATTTGTGAGGTGAATAAAAGTCGTTGTTTTAGCACCTCTAGTGTTCATTTCACCAGAATCTCCTGCAATACTTACAACGAGCTACATAAAAGTAATTTTGCAAAAATGCAGGTAAAGTAACGTGATTCTATGGGACCATATTTCTTGTATCACTCTGCGCTCTCTTCTCAAATAACAAAATAATTAAACTCATATAAATATTTAATGTCCATTAATTTATTTGTTAAGTAGCTGTGTAATAAGTGGGATAATGTCAGCAGCTCATTAATGCAAAATATATGACCAGTTCATTGTCCCTTATATACTGTCTCTCGAGCATTTGTTGAGTCATCTAGATTTGAGACTAAAACATTTACAATAGCATATAAAGGTTTAATTGTCACTATCAGTCTGTCATTTTCAATGTATTTAGGCAACTGTGAACATGTCGGGAATTATGTGGTTGAAACTCACTTGCACTAGAAGGCTGCATGTGCAATGCCATTTGTAAATGAGACTGCCACGTTCCCAGTTTGCCCTAGGGACTGTCTTCTGCAACTTAATATTGAATTGCTCTGGAACAGTGTGGAACTGATGCATTTCCTAAGTGCTGGGGGGGTAACATCTCTATTTGGATTTGGCCCATTAAAATTGAGGGGTCAGCTGGTTTGAGACCGTGTCAAATACCCAATCAGCTGAGAGCAGGACTTTCCTCTGGCACCAAATACCCTCAACTCTGCCGAAAAACTGTCCCAGGTCAAGGCAATCAATCGGCACACCGTGGTCTGCAGTATTAGGGGCAACAATATGTGAGCACAGCTGAGGAGTAAAAAAAGCCGCTCCGCTCCCTCGTGAACTGCAACATCGACCCAGATTTCAGCTGCTGATGAAGTTGACGGCCGCTCTTAACTCATATGAATGGACCATGCTATTCTCTTCTGTACATTCGAGAGTCATACTGACCATATGAGGGTCAACTGATTACTTTCATATACAATAATCATTTTCAGTTTCAATCTTACAATGAAAACTACCTAAAGTCTCTGAGTTTAGTTTCAAAGATGTTTTACAAGATATAGTGGGGTCTAAAAGTCTGAGACTGAATTGAACATTTTATTTTTTTCATTTAAACATGGAAATAAACGTTTTTAATACATAAATAAAACTGAAAATGTATGGCGTAAAATGAAGGAAAAATCCGTAAAGATTTGCACTATTTCTAGGTTGCTAAATGACCATGTTTACTCAGATTTGAATAATCAGATTTTGTTCATGCACGCTCAAGTGCATGCTGTCATTAAAGCAAAAGTCTAAAATGAACAACATCGGTA
Organism: Myxocyprinus asiaticus; assembly: GCF_019703515.2. Taxonomy (NCBI): domain Eukaryota; kingdom Metazoa; phylum Chordata; class Actinopteri; order Cypriniformes; family Catostomidae; genus Myxocyprinus; species Myxocyprinus asiaticus. The sequence goes on along the minus strand of NC_059364.1, from coordinate 4,393,287 downwards.
ACGTTTTCAACATTTTACTCAAATTGTTATGCTGATAATATAACTTGTATTGAAAGAATGCAAAGCAGAAGCATTTTCACTAGTCTGTGATTGTTTGGACTCAACTGTAAGTCTCATAGTAAGTCTCATAGTTTTTTTAGTGAATTTAATTGTTCATCCATCTGATCACTTACAGAAATCTCCTCTGGCAGTCCGTTGGATACCTCCATGGCTCTGTCGTCCAGCTGGACGTGACCTCGTGTCACAAACTGGATCACAGAGGAGCTGTCCTGCAAACCACACACAAAGACAGACACACATTTACACAAATAATAACACACAGCTACTTTTTCTAATGATGTCTTTGCTCTTTCAAGTAGCGTTTGAGTCACTGCAGTCATTGCAGTTCATTTCACCCATGCATTCAAGTCATGGCTCAGTAGTGGTCCTAGACATCCCTGTATTGCCCGCCTAATGAGCTTCAGTGGAGTTCTGAAGTGTCTCCCTCGATGCCAGTGATGCACCTTAAAAATTGAAGCAGTATTCTGAATACAACATTACTCACCCTTTGTAATATTTCAGTGTTCAGTAGCATTTGCACATCTATACTTGTGGCATCTTCTTTAGCCTGAGAGCCCAGACTGCAGGAAATAGTTAGACAAGATCTCCCGGGCCGGTCACAATCCTGTTGACACAGTACACCATCAAAGATGCACCCACACACAGCACTTTTTAACACAAAAACTGCATTATATGCAATACGAGGGTCCGGTGCACTAATGTATATGCCTGTCAAACAACTTTAAATATGCAAAAAATGGCTTTTTTCCAAGTGCTAAATGCATTTAAACACCAGTTTATATAGAGTGCACTTTTTTGCTCCTAGTATGCATTTTGTCGTACCACAACTTTTCTGCCGGATTTGGTGAAGAAGGCAAAAATGGTGTGGAAGATGCTTTCTTTGTCTTGTGGAATTGTGCAGGGTGTGGGGTTTTTATGCCACGTGCAGTTCCCTCGACCTTCAGATACCTGCAGAGATACAAGAAGTAACATATTATTCCATGTGGTCATACCTGACAATTCTGTTAATTGATCAGAGGCCAAATTTCAGGATTGGCAAAACTTGAATAACGACTTACATTTCAGTCCGTCCCTCACACAAAGATATTGTATGACTTAGAATATACGGTAGTGCAAGTCATTTTGCCCACTTTAGTGGAAATTTCAAGGTACTTTTTCTGTGGGTTTTATTGTATGGAAAATACAACACAAAAAATCTACTTAACATCTCTTTTTGTGTTTCACGGGTGAAAGCCATACATGTTTCTAACAATATGAGGGTGGGCAAACGATGACAGAATTTAAATTTTTAGGTGAACTACTCCTTTAAACCTTGTTTTTTGTCATGCATGTGAGATGTGGGACATGTCTTTATAGGAATGCGCCTAGGGCAGTATGTGGAGCTGGTTAGGTGGGATTTTTGGAAGGTGGTAACGGGCATTATATGTCATCCAGTGAGCTCAGACCTGCTGAGCAATTCCAATAACGAAAGGAAGTCCTATCCCACTGGGAGATCGAGATCCTTCCTTTGACAGCTTGACCCATCTGGAGTGATTTAATGCCAGGCCACCCTTCCACCTCACTGCCCCGAGGGAATACTTCAGCACTTCCTCTTCTAACACCATACCTTCCAACCAGACTGCCGAAGAGGAAAGCATCTAAAGACCTTGCATTGTCTTCTCTCAAGACAAGGAGTCACAAAGGATCACTGCCATTCTTTCACACGTGATTTTATTAGTCTACTAAACTGTAAGTCATTCAAGGTCTAACTTCACTCCAGTATTGATAGGGCTCTCTATAGCTCTGTTCAAAACCTAGCGAGCTGTCTAACTAACCTACGGGTATGTTAAGGAGTAGGGGTTAGGGTAAAAGTTGGGGTAGGGTTAGGTTTAGGGGTCAGGTTAACAGTGTAACTACAGATGTAATTAAAAGCAAATACTTTAAATGAACAAAATACAATTTGTATGTAAATGCTTAAGTACACTGTAGTTAAAGACACCTAATATAAAGTGGATTCAACACACTCCTAATGCGAAGGCTGTTCCAAACAACAGGAAGCCAAAATAAACTGCCTTAAATGATTTGTACAGATTTTGGCCAAACTTTAAGAACATGTATTTGCATCCATCTGCTTTTAAGTGGTTTTTCCAAGTAAATCCGCTACACAGATATCTTTGACAATTTCACTATGTTTCGCAATTTTTTCAGCATCTCGTGCAGGATTACTGAAATTTCAAGACGCTGTCAAATATAAAAAAAGGTGAATGTTTTGCAAGAACGCATTCTGTACGAAAGCGGCATTACATGTATCCTTCGACGGCAATTCCAGAATGCATTACGATTATCTCAGTAGACTACCCTATTCGGCTGGGATTAGTTTTCTAAATGACGTTTGAGTTACAATTAGTATCACCCGACGTCTGAGATTTAATGTACTGATTTGGACAGAACTGGAATGTTTATTACAGAGGTGGGTGTTTTTTTAGATGTTCATGTTGCAAAAGGTTGAACACCAAATTTAGGTGATAAATGTTACATATCTTTAAAACTCTATCAGTTTAAATGTAAAATTACTTATCATTTAAATTTTTTTTTTAAATAATTTATTTGTTTAATTGTAATTTATTAATGATACATTATGAATTACTTATTTTAAAAAAAAGCCTATTAAAATAAAATTTGCATGAGTTTATAGAAGTGGCTGCATATAATAAACCCAATTAAATAAATAACTTATCTGTGAATTTTGTAATTATAACATTACGTCAACTGATCAGAGAAATTAAGGTAAGTATCTTACCTGATCTTACAGTGGCCCGTCTGAGCAGTTTCTGCAATTTAGCTCCCCTTGTTAATTTTATTTTCTTATTTTTTTCTTCGGATGGCAAAAAATCTACATCCCAATTGAAAGGCGGGCAGCAGGCAGAAAATTGGCTTGCATAAGTACTATCTTAACAGTAGTTCATGTAGGTCAAAATACATCAGAATCAGAATCAGCTTTATTGCAGAGTATGCTTACACATACAAGGAATTTGTCTTGGTGACGGAAGCTTCCAGTGCACAAATAATACAACAACAAACAGCGATAATAAAAAAATACAATAAAAATAAAAAGTGAATAGAAAATATAAGTATATATAGAAATACACAATAAGACTATATATATATATATATATATATATATATATATATATGCCTGATGGTTATGGTGCTCAGTGCTCTGTAGCACCGGCCAGAAGGTAACAGTTCAAAGAGGTAGTGGGTTGGGTGAGTGGGGTCCAGAGTGATTTTTCCAGCCCTTTTCCTCACTCTGGAATTGTACAGTTCTTGAAGGGAGGGTAGAAACCAATAATCCTCTTAGCAGTCCGAACTGTCCTTTGTAGTCTTCTGATGTCCGATTTCGTAGCTGAACAAACCAGACAGTTATTGAAATGCAGAGGACAGACTCAATGACTGCTGAGTAGAACTGTATCAGCAGCACCTGTGGCAGGTTGAACTTCCTCAACTGGCGAAGGAAGTACAACCTCTGCTGATGAGCGTGTTCAGCTCCAGGTTGTTTTGACTGCACCAGTCAGCCAGCTGTTCAACCTCTCTTCTGTATGCAGATTCATCGTCATCCTGGATGAGGCTGATGACAGTGGTTTTGTCTGCAAACTTCAGGAGCTTGACGGAGGGGTTCTCTGGCGGTGCCAGAAAGCAGCAGAAATGTGTCAGAAAGCTGGTGATCCACTGACAGATAGAGGTGGGAACAGAGAGTTGGTTTAATTTAGTCTGGAGTATAGCTGGGATGATGGTGTTGAAAGCTGAACTGAAGTCCACAAAAAGGATCCTTGCATATGTCCCTGGTCTGTCCAGATGTTGCAGGATATGATGCAATCCCATGTTGACTGCATCATCCACAGACCTGTTTGCTCGATAAGCAAATTGAAGGGGATCCAGAAAGGGTCCAGTGATGTCCTTCAGGTGGGCCAACACCAGTCTCTCAAATTACTTCATGACCACAGATATCACAGCGACGGGTCTGTAGTCATTAAGTCCTGTGATTTTGAGTTTCTTTGGGACAGGGATGATGGTGGAGTGTTTGAAGCAGCAGGGAACTTCACACTGCTCCAGTGATCTGCTGAAGATCTGTGTGAAGATGGGGGCCAGCTGGTTAGAACAGGATTTTAAACATGTGGGTGAAACACTGTCTGGGCCCTGTGCTTTCCTTGTCTTTTGTTTCCGAAGACCCGGCACACATCCTCTTCACAGATCTTAAGTGCAGGTTGAGTAGCAGGAGGGGGGAGGAGGGTGGTTGCAGGAAGTGTTGATGTTTGTGTGAAGTGAAGGTCAGAGCGGGTGTGGGGTGTGAGATTGGGCTTTTCAAATCTTCAGTAAAACATATTCAGGTCGTCAGCCAGTTGTTGATTCCCTAAAGTGTTGGGGGATGGTGTCTTGTAGTTAGTAATGTCTTTCTGGCCTCTCCACACTGATGCAGGGTCATTAGTTGAAAACTTATTTTTCAGCTTCTCAGTGTAGCTTCTTTTAGCCATTCTAATCTCCTTTGTCAGTGTGTTTCTGGCCTGATTATACAAGATTTTATCCCCACACCTGTAAGCATCCTCTTTGGCCTGACGAAGCTGCCTGAGTTTTGCTGTAAACCATGGTTTGTCATTGTTGAACGTTAAATTATGAGAAGTGTTGTGAAAATTCAATATCAGCAATCACAGACATTTGCATTCGGACAGGATTAGATTTCTCAGAATACCCCTGAGTTAGCCGAAAAACAGTAGGTAATTTGCTCTGGAATTTTTACAGAGGTTGTGTAAGAGAAACACAGAATTGTCAGATTCGGATGGGATTAAAATCACAAAGTACGTCTGTTAAACATAAATTTCCCAAACTTCCTCAGGGAAAACTAGTCCCGTCTGAATAGGGCTTTTGACTGTACAGTTTAGTTTGTATGCATTTTTTGTACTGTTAATGAAGAATAGAGATCAAGCTTGCTAGAAAATAAGACTCATTTAGCTGGTTTATGAGGTGACTGCCATGAGCAACAAAACAACATTTCCCATCATATGTGGCAGAAAAAGAATGCCAAAATATATACTGTAGATAATGCCTCAGTTACACACCTAATGCATGTCTTTGTTAGTAAGTGAAAAGGAGAGAAGAAATATGAAATAGCAAAACGGCACATTCTTTCAGATTAAAATCACACATCACATCGTATTTACCAACTTCCCAGGAGGACCTGAATGCAGCATTAGAGGATCGCATTGTTAGATGTTGCGTAGCAACGTGCTACGATTTTTACTTGGTTTTAGGAACAAAAATGTGTCATATAACCCTCTTTAATTTAAGACATCTCAACACAGTGCCAGAGTGTCAGACAACAGCAATAACAGCAATAAGTGATTGAACAAAGCTGTTTCTGTAAAAATGGCCCATATGTTTGCAGTGGAATTCCTCCATGTGTGCATTTTTAATTAGGCTGAGTGTTTGTCTTTTCTACCCAAATCTGGGAACCTTTCCCTCTCTTGAGTTGAAATACACAGCTATGCTGCGACTGTGCCACTGGTTAGTCAGGGTGAACAGAAGCTTTTCCCCAGGTGTCCCATTCCACCCTTCCGTGCAAGCCGTCTAATCCCATGGTAAGTGTTACCATATGTATCGTACCGGGTGGGATACAAGCCTCCCCCGTCCACCCGTTCACAGTAAACAGGTTGATCCCCAGCCTGATCTAGCAATATGGCCAACGTAAGGGTTAAATCAACATCGTATGCAGGGCTGGTGTTGAATTTCTGCCCTTGGAGTAAAGCTATTGTGAGACTAACTTTGGCACTATCCATAAAACATGTCTTTCACCTCTGTATTACTCTAAACCTGCGGGTGTTGACCCCATTAAACTGTCCCGGCCTACCGCACTGTATGAGAACATTTTCTAAATATACAATATAGATAAAGGCTGTCTCTGTAGATTTAGCTAAGAAATCAAAATATACAACAATTATCACCTTAATTAAACTCTGGTGCATTTTTGGGCTAACCCCCACACATTTTTCACACTCAAATTTAAAAGCTCACTATTCACACATACTGTGGACTAATTGCAAATAATTGGTCTAATTTTTCAGTGAACCCCCCAAATAAAACAAAACTCCAATTATTTATAAATAATATATTGGAACATACAATAAGTACATAACAATATTTATATACATATACATTCCCCTTTTTTTTTTTTTTTTTTTTTTTTTTTTTAACACACTAAGGGTGGACACAAACATGAACAGTCTCATTCCTCATGGGCCCCCTCTCAACCATATTGTGTAGAATATATATATATATATATATATATATATATATATATATATATATATATACACACACACACACACACACACCCATAAACATGTATTTAAATACACGAGTGTCAACCTACGTCCATAAACTAATAAATACAAATTACAAGACATTAAAGACAAATGTATTCTGAACAAAATTAAGTAATGGATCCCATTTTTATAAAATTTGGCAGTAGAGCCTCTTAGTGTAAACTTATTTTTCTCTCTATATAAAAAAGACATCAAATCTGCAAACCACGAGAAAATGGGAGAAGATTTAGAAGACTTCCAATGCAGTAAAATTTGTCTATGAGCTATCAGTAAAACGAGGCAAGAGCATTAGCAAACTTCTTATTATGCTCATCCAGAACAGCAGGGACACCAAAGATGGCAATCAAGAGGCATGGTTCAGAGGGAATGTTGAAAATGCTTGAAAAAGTGTCAAAGAAAGAAGACCAAAAATCACCCAGTTTTGGACAGGAAAAAACATGTGAGTGTGATCAGCAGGAGCTAGAGGAAACCTATAACAAGTATCATCTGTGCTTGGAAATAGCTTACTTAATTTAACCTATGTAAAATGAATTCTATGGAGAACATTAAATTGAATTAGACTTAGTCTGGCACAAGATGATGAAGAATTAACCCTGCCAGCAGCATTCTCCCACCAATCCTGTTCCAAACCACGTCCAATTTCCATTTCCCATTGATGTTGGAACAGAGAGGTAGACGGCAGTATGTAAGAAAGAATTAAATTGTATAAAACGGATACAGAGCCATGTTTCTGAATTAGACACTTTTCATATAGAGAGGGTTCAGACAAATCCGGAAAAGAAAGACAATGAGAACAAGCGAAATTACGCACTTGAAATAAATGAAACAAACTAGACTGGGGTATATTACATTTTCCAGCAAAGGCAGAAAATGAAGCAAAAACTCCAGCGATGTAGATCAGAAAAATATGAAAAGCCTCTGTTTTCCACAGAACATAAGCAGAATCAAAAATTGAGGGCACAAACAAACTATTATTACATATAGGACCATAAAGAAGAAGAAGAAGTAAGTTTAAAATGTTGTCTGAATTGCTCCTGAGAGAAGTGCGTACAACCAAATTTGTTGTGTAATTTGAGGGACGAGTAGCCAAAGGAGCACACACCATGGCTGAAAGTGAAGATGAAGAGCAGGAATGCACTTCTACCCTACACCAATCTGTATCAGGGGAGATATACCAACAATGAATCTTGCTATTATTTGCTGTCCAATAATAAATCATGAAATGAGGCAGAGCTAAACCCCCATCTTTTTTATTTCTCTGGAGATTCACCTTACTTATTCTGGGAGATCTGCCCTGCCATATGTATGTAGAAATAGCCCCATCCAACAATTTAAAAAAGGATTTGGGTAGAAACACTGGAAGTGTCTGAAAAAGAAACAAAAACCTAGGCAAAACATTCATTTTAATTGACTGAATTCTACCAATTAGTGTAAGAGGTAACTTATCCCAGCTCTGTAAATCAGATTTAATTTGAGTGAACAATTTAGTAAAGTTATTCTGATATAATAAATCAAATGAATGTGAAATATATACACCCAAGTAATGAAACTGTGTGGAAGATAAATGAAATGGCAACAACCCAGCTTGAACATGTTTAGCTGCGTTATTTACCGGGAAACACTCACTTTTATTTATATTAAGCTCATATCCTGAAAAAGATCCAAAGGTGTTAAGAATATGTAAAATATCTGGAACCATACCAACAGGATCAGAAACATAGAGCAGGAGGTCATCAGCATAGAGCGAAAACACAATGTTCTATCCGTCCCCTAACAATGCCTGAGAAGAACTGTGAGCTTTTCAGAGCTATGGAGAGAGGTTCCATTGCTAAAGCAAATAAAAAGGTGACAGAGGACACCTTGACGAGACCTCTGGTAAAGGGGAAATCTTGTGAACTTTGAAAATTTGTTCTCACATTAGCAACGGGAGCAGTGTATAGAAGGTGTTTCCATGAAGTAAAAAGAGGGCCAAAACCAAATCTTTCCAATATAGTAAATAAATAATTCCACTCCACCTGGTCGAAGGCCTTCTCTGCATCCAAATAAATGACCATCTCACTGGCTGGAGTGGTGGATGGAGAAAGAATAATATTTAAGAGTTGTCAAATATTTGATGATAATTGCCATCCCTGATAAAACCAGTCTGATCTTGAGAGACTATTTTAGGTAGACAAGGATCCAGATAGCAAGCCAGCACCTTAGCTAACAATTAAACATCTGAATTTCACAAGCTTACTGGCCTCCAACTACCACATTCTTCTGGGTTCTTATCCTGTTTAAGTATAAGCGATATAGAGGCCTAAGTAAGAGTTAGGGGAAGAAAAACATTCTTTAAAGAATCATTGTACATATCTAACAATAAATGTGCCAGCTGTTCAACAAACCTTTTGTAGAATTCAATCGGAAAGCCGTCTGGACATGCTGCCTTACCACCTTGCATTTGCTGGAGACCATTCGCAATCTCATCGCATACAGGAGGTTGAATGGCTGGCTCACTGGTGTAGACACAACAATCTGGAGCTCAACACACTCAAAACAGTGGAGATGATTGTGGACTTTAGGAGGAACACCCCGACACTGACCCCACATTCTGAACAGCATTCAGGTTACTGGGCACTACCATCTCACAGGACCTGAAGTGGGAGACCCACATTGACTCCACTGTGAAAAAGGCCCAGCAGAGGTTGTACTTCCTTCACCAGTTGAGGAAGTTCAACCTGCCACAGGCGCTGCTGCTACAGTTCTACTCAGCAGTCATTGAGTCTGTCCTCTGCATTTCAATAACTGTCTGGTTTGGTTCAGCTACAAAATCGGACATCAGAAGACTACAAAGGACAGTTCGGACTGCTGAGATGATTATTGGTTGCCCTCTACCCTGCCTTCAAGAATTGTACACTTCCAGAGTGAGGAAAAGGGCTGGAAAAATGACTCTGGACCCCACTCACCCTGCCCACTACCTTTTTGAACTGTTGCCTTCTGGCCGGCGCTTCAGAGCTCTGAGCACCAGAACCGTCAGGCACAGTAACGATTATTTCCCTCAGGCTATCCATCTCATGAACAGTTAAAACTGCCCCACTGAGCAATAATTACATGCAATACACAGCTTAGTCTATTATATTTATTTAACATATCCTACCTCTATTAATGTATATAACAGATTTGTATTTGTACATATGTATATACATGTATATTGGCTTTTTTTTAATTAATATTATTATTATTATTATTATTATTATCTCTGTCTTGTTGCTGTATTGTTTGTGCACTGGAAGCTTCTGTAACCAAGAAAAATTCCATGTATATGTAAGCACACTTGGCAATAAAGCTGATTCTGATTCTGATCTAAATCTAGAGGTTTATCAAGATAATTTGCTATATCTGTATCAATATATGGAATGTCTAAGCCATCTAAAAAATGCTCCATGACGAAATCAACTTTAGGTGATTCTGATTTATAAAGGTCAGAGTAAAAAGAAGAAAAAACATCTTTAATGTCAGATGGATTTGTGATTAAGGCGCGGGATGAGTCATAAACCTGAGTAATTAAATGGGAGGCAGCTAGTCCCTTTAGCTGGAATGCCAAGAGCCGACCTGCTTTATCTCCATATTCATAATATGTAGCTTTATTTTTTCACAACATAAATTCAGCATTTTTTGTACTAAGCACATCAAACTCAATTGAACATGTTTTTAACTTCAATTTCCTAGCCCACAGCTCAGGAGTGGGGTTATTAGAGTACTGCTCATCAATTTCAGTGATAGATTTAACTAGGTCTTGTAGCTTTTGTTTCCTTTGCTTGTTCTTATAACCAGTGTATGAAGTAACATACCCATGGATCGCTGCTTTAAAGGTTTCCCATAACAAAGAAGGAGAAACAGATGCTGACTTATTGGTCTTAATAAACACATCGATGTTGATGCTGATATACTCACAACATTTTTATCTGCTAATAATCCTGAATCAAACCTCCACTGATTAACCCTGCTTGTGTTGTAAGTGAGATTCAGGTTAAGAGAGTGTGGAGCATGATCAGAGATAACAATAGCTGAATATTCAGAAGAATTAACTGAAAGCAAGAGAGCTTCACAAATAAGATTGGTGTACATTAGAAAAAAAAGAGAATTTCTTTTTTGATGGGTGAAGAAAACACCATGGATCAACACATCCAGTCTGACACATGAATGCAGATACTGCCTTAGCCATAGCTGTTTGTTCTAGAGTTTTGGGATTCGACCTGTCGTACTTCGGGTCCATAACACAATTAAAATCTCCACCCAAGATAAGATGATGGGAGTACAAATTTGGAATAGAGGAGAAGAGGGAAGTGAAAAATTTGGGATTATCCAAGTTTGGGGCATAAATATTCACCAGCACAACTGATGTATCCTGATGTAGTGCCAACAACAATAACATAACGCCCCTAAGGATCCGAAATAGTCTGCATTGGAGAGAAATTAATTTGTGTATGCACAACAATAGCTATGCCTCTAGCCCTACTGTTAAAAATTAGAGTGAAACACATGACCTATCCAGCGTTTATGTAATCTGATTTGATCTGTAACACGCAGATGTGTTTCTTGGATAAAGACAATGTCAGAGTTCAGATTCTTAAGATGAGAAAACACTCTTGAACATTTAATTGGTCCTCCTAAACCTCGAACATTCCAACCAGCCAATCTAACAGAGATCCCTACTGTACCACTCAGGCCCATATTAGATCCAGCCAATCCCTATGGTGTAGAAAAAACAGAATAAAGAAAAAAAAAACAAAACAAAAAAAAAACATGCAAACTAAAAATAGAAATAAATAAATAATTATGTATGTAAACATCCTCCTCCACAACACCCCTAAAACAAATAGAACAAAAAAGCAAAAGAACATACATTTTATACTTGACATTGAAACCAACACAAGTTGCAGGAACAAACTGTTGCACATCTGGAAAACCATGCAGTGAAGTCCACTCCATTGATGAAAAATAATAATAAAAATAAATGAATAAAAACTTAACTGTCCTTCTATGCCAGGGAAACATAAATGACATTCAGCAAATGGAATCCTTGAGAATATGGGAGAAAAAACGTGGAAGTCCATATTAAAATAAATTATACATGACCCTGTTTATGAACGCAACTCCAGACAAAATTCCAGTATGCATTCACACAGGACATATTGCCTCAAGGTAAAAACAAGGGCAACATATTTAAACATTATCCATTATGAATATGTTCCTGATAGCACCATTTAGCCGCCTCTGGAGAGTCAAAACATGCTCACCATTGTGAGTGATGCACAGACGAGCTGGATAAACCATGCCGAAGCGTATTCCATTATTGTAGAGACTTGATTTTTACTTTGTTGAAGGCTGCACGTTTCTTAGCGACACCTGTGCTAAAATCCTCATAGACCTTTATGATATGACCTTGATATGAGACGTCTTTGTGCTCCTTGGCCCAGCGCAACACCATGTCCTTTTCCAAAAACCAGTGAAATATGATGACGATCGGCCACCATCTATCGCCTTGACGAGGCCTGGGTACCAGACTCCGATAAGCACGATCAATTTCAGGAGGGGTTGACAGAGCGTCTCCTATAGTTTTAAAGAAAAAGTCTGTCATGAATTCCCTTGCATTTCAGCCCTCAATCCCCTCTGGAAATCCTACCACCCGTAGGTTCTGTCGCTTTGATCAGGACACCAAGTCATCCACAGCTGAATTAAACGTTGCGTTTAAATCTGACGCCGCTGTTAAATTGGCCTTTAACGAAGCTGATACACTGGCCTTTAATGAAGCAACTTCATTCTTCAACTCGGTAATCTTGCTGCTGTGGTCATTGAGAGCAATCTCCATCTCTGAAATAGTGGCAGTGTGGGACGCCAAAGTGTTGTGAATGCTTTCCAAATATGTTTGTATAGGAGATAAAGAAGAGTTTAGCAAAGTTGCAAATTCCTCTGACAAACTTCGCCTTGACTTCTCAAGCTCCGACACAAGTACATCTGTTGTTAAAGGAGCAGGTGCCGCCGCCATGTCAGATGCTTCGTTGTCTTTACTTGAGGGTTGTTGTTCTTGGTTTTTAGCACACCCGAGTTTAGTATTTTTACCCATTTCTAAGGTAGCTTTGTTCCCTGTTCATTAAAGACACTTAAGAGGCATGAAAACTATTTGAAATGACAGCTGAAAAAAGCACTAATTAAAAAATAGTTGGAAAACAGACACTGTGTGACCTCTCACTACATTGTAAAACCGGAAGTCCATTCATAATATTGTATGTTTATACTCTTATGAAAAACAAAGTATTTTGAATATATATATATATATATATATATATATATATATTTCTTTATTTATTCTTAAATTTGTAAACATGTAATTCTGGTTCTGTTCACTCTACCTCACTTTGAAAAGTCTAATTTCATTCAGCAAAAACTAGGAAAAAATAAATGTTTCTCTATCACATTCCCTCACAATATACAGATCTGAAATGTAGGTGGCACTCTAATGCTCGTCCATAGACATTCAGTCTAATTTTCAGTTTAAGCACCACCCTCATTGTTCCATAGAATATCTCGGCCTCTGAGTCGACTAGAAGTTCAGTGTAGGTGTCATTAGAAAGCTGAGATCCTCCCCTGTGATGTTATAACATTGTCTCATCAATAGTCAAAAACATATTTTTTCCTGATGATTTGATGAGCAGGCTTTTCCTGCTGGATGCCATATTTGGTTCTGGACATCTAAGATACAACATTGGATTATTCAGCCAAGCAAGTTTACAGACAAGTAAAATAGGCTCATGTTTTAGAAAACTGCCTAAGGTAAAAGTAGATATAACGTTTTTGGCTGCTTGGGGCTTACAGCAGTAGTGATCGACACAAAAAGGACGTTTATATTTTATGACTCACAGAAATCGTACTTCACTGTTTGAGTCTTTTGAAAATCTTTTAAACTTTGGTATGAGGGCAACAAAATAATCTGTACAGTCACATTCCTGAGAATGAGAGCTTTCATTTGATATATGACTTGTCCATTTAGGTGCTACGTAAAAGACTTTTATTTTCATATAAATATTTCTAGCAAATTATCTCTAGGGGGCGCTATTTTGCGTCGTGAATGTTTTGAAGCCTTATTTTGTATTAAGAAAGTGTATAAGCAGTTAAGTTCACATTGACCCTCTTGGCAGCGTGAAAAACTTGGACAAAATTACACACAGAAATCGTGCAACGGACATGTCTGTGATTGGTTAATGCTCCACTGCTGTAAAATTAACTCATTTTGTGCAACAGGAGTCGATCTATCTGGAATACTTACACTTTTCATGATTAGTTAATTGTGGCAGTTGTAATTGTTTTCACGATCATTTATTTGATTAATTACGCAGCCCTTGGTATATGTAAGGAATAACTGATGATGGAAAATTTAATTATTAAAAACTTGTATGCACACTGCTATAATGTGTCATGATGTGAGGCAGATTAAACTTTCATAATTTTAATAAATTGGTCTGGAGTAGAGGTCTTCTCGGGTCCTAAGATCTGTACCCAACCCGAATCACTTCTTACCCAAACTCTACGAAAGAAAAACCCGACCCGAGACAGACCCGTTATAATTAGACCCGAGTCCGACCCGACAGCTATTTTTTTCAAACCCGACTGGACCCTAATGTAAAAGGCAGCAACATCTGCACAGCCTGCATTCACCAGTGTCCAGGAGGGTTTGGTATTTACATACAGGTGCATCTCATTAAATTAGAATGTCATGGAAAAGTTCATTTATTTCAGTAATTCAACTCAAATTGTGAAACTCGTGTATTAAATAAATTCAATGCACACAGACTGAAGTAGTTTAAGTCTTTGGTTCTTTTAATTGTGATGATTTTGGCTCACATTTAACAAAACCCACCAATTCACTATCTCAATAAATTAGAATATGGTGACATGCCAATCAGCTAATCAACTCAAAACACCTGCAAAGGTTTCCTGAGCCTTCAAAATGGTCTCTCAGTTTGGTTCACTAGGCTACACAATCATGGGGAAGACTGCTGATCTGACAGTTGTCCAGAAGACAATCATTGACACCCTTCACAAGGAGGGTAAGCCACAAACATTCATTGCCAAAGAAGCTGGCTGTTCACAGAGTGCTGTATCCAAGCATGTTAACGGAAAGTTGAGTGGAAGGAAAAAGTGTGGAAGAAAAAGATGCACAACCGAGAGAACCGCAGCCTTATGATTGTCAAGCAAAATCGATTCAAGAATTTGGGTGAACTTCACAAGGAATGGACTGAGGCTGGGGTCAAGGCATCAAGAGCCACCACACACAGACGTGTCAAGGAATTTGGCTACAGTTGTCGTATTCCTCTTGTTAAGCCACTCCTGAACCACAGACAATGTCAGAGGCGTCTTACCTGGGCTAAGGAGAAGAAGAACTGGACTGTTGCCCAGTGGTCCAAAGTCCTCTTTTCAGATGAGAGCAAGTTTCGTATTTCATTTGGAAACCAAGGTCCTAGAGTCTGGAGGAAGGGTGGAGAAGCTCATAGCCCAAGTTGCTTGAAGTCCAGTGTTAAGTTTCCACAGTCTGTGATGATTTGGGGTGCAATGTCATCTGCTGGTGTTGGTCCATTGTGTTTTTTGAAAACCAAAGTCACTGCACCCGTTTACCAAGACATTTTGGAGCACTTCATGCTTCCTTCTGCTGACCAGCTTTTTAAAGATGCTGATTTCATTTTCCAGCAGGATTTGGCACCTGCTCACACTGCCAAAAGCACCAAAAGTTGGTTAAATGACCATGGTGTTGGTGTGCTTGACTGGCCAGCAAACTCACCAGATCTGAACCCCATAGAGAATCTATGGGGTATTGTCAAGAGGAAAATGAGAAACAAGAGACCAAAAAATGCAGATGAGCTGAAGGCCACTGTCAAAGAAACCTGGGCTTCCATACCACCTCAGGAGTGCCACAAACTGATCACCTCCATGCCACGCCGAATTGAGGCAGTAATTAAAGCAAAAGGAGCCCCTACCAAGTATTGAGTACATATACAGTAAATGAACATACTTTCCAGAAGGCCAACAATTCACTAAAAATGTTTTTTTTTATTGGTCTTATGATGTATTCTAATTTTTTGAGATAGTGAATTGGTGGGTTTTTGTTAAATGTGAGCCAAAATCATCACAATTAAAAGAACCAAAGACTTAAACTACTTCAGTCTGTGTGCATTGAATTTATTTAATACACGAGTTTCACAATTTGAGTTGAATTACTGAAATAAATGAACTTTTCCACGACATTCTAATTTATTGAGATGCACCTGTATAGAAGCACAGATTGACAGAGAACATAGAAGAAGGGAGATAATAATGTTCATGATGTATTAAAATGACACACTGGTAAACCCTACTGAAGTTTTGTTTTTACAATCACATATTGGTTTGGTAAATTGCACATAGGAGCACAGATTGTCAGAGAACAGAGAAAAAGTGAGATAATAACATTATCATAGAATTATTTAATATGTATTTGTTTTAAATAATAAAATATTGTTTAACGCCCAAAAACAAATAATGAATGTTGGCATATTTTAAAAGAATTTGGCCCTTCTCAGGTCCATTTGGTAAAAGCACATTTATAAATGACCCGAGACCCAAGGCTACTAATATCAGACCTCAGGTTTTCGGATCCAAGGGGACCCAAGAAGAACTCTAGTCTGGAGTCAGTTTGTCCACTTACCACAGTAAACTCATGTACATGTCTATATAATGTGTTTATCTCCAGACATTTTTAAGATTTTCATCCATTAAACACTCTTGTGTACGGAACTACACTCTTACACCTGCAATTATCTTGCTTAAAACAGCCCAAGCCACCATTACTAGTTTGGAAAAAACTGTGAGAAGCCATATGGAACTGTAATGCGGTCAATAAACCTGGACCTATGGTGAAATAAACCACTGCACCACTAAATTAAGCCACAACTTTATTTGCTTTGCTAATGTTTTGGTTGTTGTTGTGCACACCTGGGCCACCTTATGGAATTTATTTTAAGCTGTCCTTTTATAGAAAACGAATCAGTACCCCTGGAATCTGTGTCAGCCAGTCAAATACCAATCACTGTCATGTACCACAAATTAATAGAACTTATTCAATCAACATGGGAAGCAACAGAACTGGATTCTCTAATGAACAGGTTGGAGAAACTACTTAAAGGTCACACAGGTATTCTACATATTCTACATTAAATTTGGATAAAAATGGACAGCTGTGTAACTGTTCTGAGGGAAGGTACTGAGAAATAAACCAAGCTAAATAAACAGCAGACAGAGGCAGGAACTCACTTGTGTGTCAATGATATGGAACATATCAGCTCCGTTACCAGCCAGCCGGTTTGGTATCCTGATGTCCACAGTGGAGCCTGGAAGTCTGCTGGGCCCATTGTTTATCACCTATACAAACAAAACAAGGGAAATGGAATAATGCTGCAAGCTGTTGGTCAGCACACACAAACACAACAAAAATGAACTCAATGTTCATTACACCATAGCATCTCATAGACTTTATACATCCTAGTATGCGAACCCCCCCCCGACCCATAATGTTTATAATTTTTATCAGCATTAAAATTTGCTTGGATGAACAGCATTCAAAGCTATTGTAAAGTCACCTCCATTTAATTCTATATTAATGTGCCAAGGGTGCAGAATTGTTTATTGTGACTATTATTATTTTAAAATGTTGTTGCTGCAATTTTATTAAAGCAGTAAGCCTTTCAAAGTCAGATACTACAGTTATTTTACCCCATAACTATGGTAAAATCATCTACTGTATAATATATGACTATGAGTGGCCCTTTTGCGTTTAACTGCATATGAAACACATCCCTCCATACCTGAAAAGTGAAGTTTAGAGGCTGAAAGCTGCAGTCCAGATCTTCCAGCTGAATGAAGCGTGATGTATCCACTGAGTTTCCATACACAAAAGAGGTCGGGTTTACCACGCTGTAGAAACAGCCAAACAGTTACTATGGTAATCCTTCACTGTGTGATTTTGCTATGTTTCTGAATGAATGTGAACAAACTGATGGTAGCTTTGATCTGCAATACAGTAAATGTACATATTAAATACATATTTTAGTATAACCTTGCACTATTTATAGTTAAATGGAAAATGGCCCATATCATTGTCGTGTATTGCATAGAACTTACAAAAGCATTCTTATACATTTATTATTTGATTATTTACATTTAGAATTTGTTTTTTTCCCCTGCTGTCCACAACCTTGTCAGAATAAACCTCTGACCCATTTTTGGGTCACGACCCACCAGCTGACAATAACTTTGTTAAAGGACATATAATACACTTTGATCTTATTTTACATCCAACCTCCCTGAGTCTAGTGTTCATGTGTATATATATATATATATATATATATATTAGGGGTGTAACGGTACATGTATTCGTCCCAAACCGTCACGGTACTGACGTCACGGTTCGGTGCATGCAGTCAGACGAAGAATACATCTGAGTCAGTCACAGGCGATCCACACTCCAATCCAGAAGGGGGCACGTGCAGTAATGCAACACTTTTTGCTAACCGCCACAACAGGAAAAAGACCATAAGAAGAAGACACCATCTATACACCAACCCAAAACAAGAATGGCGAGTTCAGATGACACGCAAGAGCTCGAAGACCCGCCTACTTGTTTTAAATCAGCAGTGTGGGAAAGTTTCGGGTTCCCAGTGAACTCCGGCAGCAGTGGAGAGCGTGTGGTAGATAGGACGAGGACGGTGTGTCGGCGTTGTAAGGCAGCTGTACGGTATGTGAGTGGAAATACGTCCAACATGCTACTACATATCAGACGACATCACCCAGATATGCCAATCACCGGAGCTAGGCAGAAAAAGACGACACGAATACAAAAACGTATCCCTGCAGCTTTTAACCAGCTTCTAGATGTGAGAGCAGACAGGGCCAATGTCATTACCCAGGCAACTGGCATATACACAAACAACATACAGTTTAAGTGAAACAAATTGTAACACTCCTTCTCCTAATGCACAAGTTTTATTTTTCATTATTCTATTTATTTTGTACTTTTATAACACAAGAGATGCTTTTCAGTTTTGTAGCTGATTGTGACCAAATACCTTTTGTTTTTATCAGCCCTACAAAAAAATATGACCTATGAAAGAGTGCATTCTGTTCCAGGTCTCCTAAGCAACCAAATTGGCCCGGTTGCTAGGGAGGGTAGAGTCACATGGGGTAACCTCCTCATGGTCACTATAATGTGGTTCGTTCTCGGTGGGGCGCGTGGTGAGTTGAGCGTGGTTGCCGGGGTGGATGGCGTGAAGCCTCCACACACGCTATGTCTCCGTGGCAACGCGCTCAACAAGCCACGTGATAAGATGAGCGGGTTGGCGGTCTCAGACGCGGAGGCAACTGGGATTCGTCCTCTGCCACTCAGACTGAGGCGAATCACTACGCGACCACGAGGACTTAAAAGCGCACTGGGAATTGGGCATTCCAAACTGGGAGAAAAAAAAAAAAAAAAAGAGTGCATTCTGTTTACTGCTTAGTGCTTACTACACTAAAGGAGGATGTACTGTTCCAACTACCTCAGGGGGGACTAAATGCCGCTAGGTGGAACAAACTGTACTTTGCACTACTGTCTTTTCAAAATAAATGAAAAGAAACCTAGCATTTGGGATTTGTTGCTTTTTCCTGTTGTACTCGTATCGAACCATGACCCCAAAACCGAGGTACGTACCGAACCGTGACTTCTGTGTACCGTTACACCCCTAATATATACATATATATATATATATATATATATATATATATATATATAAGTGCAGTTTCTGGAACTCTCATTTAAAAATATTACAGGAGGAGTGTCTCATTATCAGGCTGTTAATCTTACTGCAGAACATGTTGTGTACACACAGTAAGCCTCATTCTTCTCTTTGAAACAAGTGCCTGTAACTTTGAAATGCTCCAGAGCTGCAATGAATCGTGTGCCAAAAAAAAAAAGTACACACAAGTACAGTACTCTTAGTGGACCGTATCCAGCTACTAATAAATGTCTCTCGCTTATCAGTACATCTTTGTCAGTGTAATGGTTTAAAAATCTGTTAAACTGTCTCGCAAAGTAAAAGTCTTACCCAGTGATTGTTGTGTCTACCTCATGCATCAGCGGTATGGACAATTCCAAAGTGTTGTCGTGGAGTTTGCTATCATGCTCTGGATTAGCACTAAGTAAACAAACACATTTTTAACTTCATATGAAACAACAAGAATTTGAATTGATAAGTGATTGTCTATATATCATCTAAGAATCAATAAAAGCTTTTCAAATCATATAAACAATTATTATAATGAAATATATGGACTGACAACCACATTCACTTTCCTATGAATCCAGATTCTACACTCTGTATGAAAGGGTGTACATACAGTATATATGATTACAACATCTACTGTAAGATGGCCAAATGTACATTATAGGTGCTGTGTTTGCTTCAAAGAGAGTTAGTATTAACACCCATCTCTGGGCAAAGAAAACACATCTGGTCAGCATTAGACCCAACATCAAGCACTTCATTTCTCTCAAAATAGCCAAACAGCGAAAAGTTTCATGTCTAATCTATCTCGTTAGGTTCAGTGTAAACATTATGGTACTCACTAATGTGAACCTATTACGTGAACCAATTTTATTTTAAGAAAATAAATAAATCTTGTATTTTTAAAGGGAAAAGTTCATTAAATCAAGACCTCACCTTCTAGCATGTACTAAAAACAGCAGTGTCTCATTTTCACCAGATAGATGACTTGTGTCAAAAAGCACTGATAGATGGTACTGGAAAAAGAGAAAATGTTAAAACTACAAAATTAAACATGTCACAAAATAAAGTTGCACTACAAAGAACAAAACACCTTGTCCTGACCAGATGCGATATGACAAAGTTCCAACGACAAGCAATTTGTGCGTTCACACTGAACGTTAAACTGTTGCGTGACGTGACAATCACAGAAAATCAGAAGATATTTGATGTTTAATGTACTGGTATGTGGTGCTGGACGCTTTATTGTGTTGTGCCTGGTTAGGACAGTGTAGTGACATAATAATCTATATTCATTTGCCATAAAAATACAATTTAGAAGTAAATCAGAAAGCAGTTATGTTGATAGTACCTTGGTTTGCGCCCTCATGAAAGGAAACCCCACGCTGCACTTGAGGAAGTCCAGCTCTACCAGCACACAGGAAATGCCCTTCTCTTCCTGGAAGCAAAACAGACAGAGGAAATGCAAACGACAGTGTGAGGAAAAACAGTCAAATCAGTCAACAGATTTACCGATATGTACAGAGCTCAGCAGAAAGCCATCTCACAACTTCAGTGACCTCCCTGACAAATAACACATCACATATACACTATATTGCCAAAAGTATTCGCTCATCTGCCTTTAGACGCATATGAACTTAAGTGACATCCCATTCTTAATCCATAGGGTTTAATATGACGTCGGCCCACCCTTTGCAGCTATAACAGCTTCAACTCTTCTGGGAAGGCTTTCCACAAGGTTTAGGAGTGTGTTTATGGGAATTTTTGACCATTCTTCCAGAAGCGCATTTGTGAGGTCAGACACTGATGTTGGACGAGAAGGCCTGGCTCGCAGTCTTTGCTCTAATTCATCCCAAAGGTGCTCTATCGGGTTGAGGTCAGGACTCTGTGCAGGCCAGTCAAGTTCTTCCACACCAAACTCGCTCATCCAAGTCTTTATGGACCTTGCTTTGTGCACTGGTGCGCAGTCATGTTGGAACAGGAAGGGGCCATCCCCAAACTGTTCCCACAAAGTTGGGAGCATGGAATTGTCCAAAATCTCTTGGTATGCTGAAGCATTCAGAGTTCCTTTCACTGGAACTAAGGGGCCAAGCCCAGCTCCTGAAAAACAACCCCACACCATAATCCCCCCTCCACCAAACTTCACAGTTGGCACAATGCAGTCAGACAAGTACCGTTCTCCTGGCAACCACCAAACCCAGACTCGTCCATCAGATTGCCAGATGGAGAAGCGTGATTCGTCACTCCAGAGAACGCGTCTCCACTGCTCTAGAGTCCAGTGGCGGCGTGCTTTACACCACTGCATCCGACGCTTTGCATTGCACTTGGTGATGTATGGCTTGGATGCAGCTGCTCGGCCATGGAAACCCATTCCATGAAGCTCTCTACGCACTGTTCTTGAGCTTTGTTTTTCGATTTGTTCTCTTTCACCTCCATACACTGACTCATATATTTGTTGTTCAGTGACATCTCTCCCTTTCGCAGCCAATGAGCTCTAGTTTGAAATATGAGACTGCTTTGTTGGCATTTCATGTCGGTAAAGACTAAGATTATAGCGCGATCCAATAGCATTCAAGTGCAGAGAGTCAAGCAGCGTATCATTGGTTTCACCCGCTGAATGAATGCGCCCTTCTTTGAACCAGTCGAGTCAATCGTTTGAGTCTGAACGAGATGAGACGTCACATTCATGAACGAGCTGAATGTACTGGTATACTCTTTCGTGAACGAAATGAATGAATCACTCAATCATCTCAAAGATCTGCTGACTGGCTGAACGAGAGGCGGTTAAGTTCTGCAATCTTGTCGTTCAACAAGAAAAGGGGCCAGATGAATTCTGAATAAAAGTGAGTGATGACCACACATTACAATGACAAAAGGACATTATTGAAACTCATAATTATTTTTTAGACTGGTATTGTTGTCTTTTTTGTCTAGCTTGAAAAAAAATATGTGTTCAGCAGTTCACAACATGATATCTTTGTCGTCATTTGCAGGGAAACATTTCTGATGCTTAAACATTTTAGTCTTTTAGTATGTTTACTGAAATGTACATTTTAATAAAAAGTAATTAGACTGGCTCTAGACGTGAATGGCTGTACTTTGTTTAATGCAAATTACTTTTCAAAACGTAAAAGATGGTCATTTGGCGCCATCTACTGGCGCAAAGGCGTAATTTGCAGAAATGTTCAATGAATGAATCTGAACTAATCTTTCTGGCGAGCAGATTCAAAAGACTCCAGTCACTGGGATGAATCAAAATCCCGCCATTACTATATAGGAAACAGCGCAACAGTGCCCACCCACATTTCACCCATCTTGGTTTCTGAAAAGGTTTATCCCATTAATAATTTCCATAGGAATTTCATAAAAGTCATAATAAAAGAGTTCTAAGCCATGAACCAAACCAACCAGCTCTGAGGTGCATCACAATATTACAAACTTTTTTTTTTTTTACTACAAAAAAATATTTGAAAATCACACAAAAAGACAAAGGTACAAGACTGTGTACTGAACATCTTTAATGAGGGAATAAACTACAATCCCATGAAACATTGCGAATGACGTAATCAAATTAAAACCTTGACAAAACATACAATTATTAAGTTGTTGATTTTAAGTATAGAATCAATATAAGTATATAGCAAAACATTCAGATATGTCAAAAAGTAGTTTAAGAGTGTAGGGAGATTGATTTGATTGCCATTCACAGTGCGTCATGGAAGTGGGCAGTCTTTGCAGAGCTCTTTTGCTGCACTTTGTTTGCAGCAATTCTCTGATTGGTGGATTGCTGCCCTTCAGGATCATGGGTAGTTTCTCACCAGGAATTCTACTTTTAAACATGAAGTTAGAATAACATGGACTGATGGCTTCAACTGAAGCATATACCATCGATTAAAAACCTTGGAGCTCACGGTAGGTCTGTCTTTAAACGTTTGTAAGTTATTGCTCATGGTCAATTCCCCTTTGGAAAAAAATCAGTAGGATTTTACAGTCCTAACCAGACTGTTGTACTCTATTTCTTTCAAAACATAAAAATGTCTTAGTGATTCCAAACCTTTAAACGGTAGCGCAGATGACATGCAGAAAGACCATATTCAGGGTTAAGATAGCAAAAATGGAAAAAAACTGGGAATAAAAATGGAACATGCGTTAGCCAACTCATAAATAATCAAACACAGACTGTACGCTCACATACATACATACACTCTCCACTAAGAGAACAGTTACAGGGGTAACCTCCAGTGAGAGCTGAGAGCTTTCTCTAAACATAGCAGAGCTCCACTGACAGTTTCTGTAAACAATTGGGCTTTGACCTCATGAGGAGTGAACATTCCTCGAGCGAGAGTTCATGAAGCTGTCCTCTTACAGTCCAAACTGAGAGAGTACAACAGAGCCAGGTGTCTTCGGTAATCTGTCAAGACTGCTGATAAAACCAGACAACATCTCGCTGCTGGAACAATGCAGAGGATGAGATGAACTCTGGGATCTTGAACTCCACGTGAGGGCTCAACGTCTCGCACGTGTTCACCATTCTTGAGTTTATATTGGAGCTATTCTTAGAAATGTTGCAGCAAGTACTGCTGTTGGAGAAAATATATCAATAAACAGTCAAAAGTAGATGAGAGGGGGCAGGAAAGCCTGGGACTGTTTGCAAAACTCATTATTCATGCACTTGGCAGCTCTCTGGGGAAGAGTTTGTGGTTTTGGCGTTTAGGCTAACACCCGGGTTTCCCTGGTCTGTGTACGCAAACATACAAGGGCGTTCAACTGAGCTGAAAATTGTGTGTGCAATTATAAAACTTATCAGCTTGACTCATAAATACTGTATTAATCACTTGGCATAATGTCATAAATATTCAATAGGCCCTTTATTTCCTAATTTTCTAAAAGGCAGACGAAGGTAAATATGCCAAATGCATGCTCCTGATGCATTCTCAGCCCTAAATATCAAGTTAGTTTTATGCATACCAAACGTTCATCTACAAAATATTAGAGAATTGCACTCTATTAGCACTCAAGTTCAAACTACTCAATTTAGAGTGTTAAAAACATTTATTAGATTTTTAATATACAGTTTATCAAAAGGACTTTATAGCGAAACCTTCACAAATACCCCTGAGTGAATTAATCTAAAAATCCCCCAGGTGGGTGTTTCACTAAATAACAGCCACATTTTTATGATATTTCAGCAAATAGACCTGTGTCTTATTCACTAACCACTCACAATCGGCGCAGAAATAGCACTGCGTCTTGAGTATTTACATTAAGTCAATGTCATTTATTTCCTCGCAACATGCCTCCTTTCTACGTAAATTAGGCTCATTACAGATTGTGCTTAATTCACAAAACTCTGTGCTATTTGCCCGGGCGCAATTAACATCACACTATTACCACTCGAGGACAGCAGGCAGTAAACTGAATTTTATTAAAAAGTGATGCCCATTGTGTTAAGTTGTATTGTTCATTTGAACATGTTACACCCTGTCAACATCAGACATGGGTGGTGCATTGTGTCAAAAGCAAATCGCTCCCATTTTAATCAATGACGTTGTCTGAGTCTTTTGTGGCCCGACAGTGGACGGATGTCCGGTTATATTGCTAACGTGCTGCAGAGTTTCTCCAGGCACTTTATATAAAATTATTTTGCTTAACAAATATCATACATGTGACTCTTTTTGCCATGAATTTTATTTGTTAGAAATTTAAATAACTTTAGACTGTTACATTAAATCCAGCTTGTGATGTTTCTGGTCTCTGATCTTCTAATTTAAATCGAATCATATGTATACGCACTTTTAGCACCATTAACGTTATAATAATAATAATAATAATTATATAATAAGTAAATGTTTATAGCAGTGGATTTCCATGGCAAAAAAAAAAAAAAGCAGGAAACAGGTTATTCACCCATTTAACCATTGCTGAAGTCTACATGAGCTCACAGCTGATTGGTCCGTGGTATCTTCACATAATTTGAAATGTTCACTTCAATTTGCAATGTAGATGCCTAAAGCTGTTGCGGTGCGTCACACCAACCGATGCGTCTGGTGTAGACAGAATGTTAGCCTTAATATTAAAGTGCTACCATCTGATAATTACCCTCCTCAAAGTTTTATTTGAATAATCAGTCCCTCAAAAGAAACAGTTTGAAGAGGCATGACGTACAGCATGTGTTGAGTATCATTCTCCATCTTGCTGAGCACTTTTTCCACAGTCTGGCCTCAGGGAAGAGCCGTACCCTCTATCTTTATTAAGTCAACTTAAAGCAGCAATGCTCTGACACAACCACCTATCCAAACATCGCAGGACAACCCATGCACAACTAACGCACTGCAATTTCCCCTGTTTTCTTAAACTGCGAAGCATTGCTGCCCGGGCAGCAGGGAAGTGCATGTTTACTCATCAGCCACCTGGTATCTTGTAAGAGAGCACGTTTTATTTCAGTAGTTTCTCATACATAAAAAATGTATTAGTAGTGTATCAGGGTTCCTACTTGTTCCAAGGCAATTTTCCAGGACATTTCCAGGACATTTTATGCATCCAACAAGTGTAATATTTAAGCAAAAACACATGCGTCCATTTAAATCGAGCTTTTATTTTGGCGTTTCTGTGTGTTTTTGACGGTAGTTTCTCACCTCCAGATAAGCAGTTAGCTCCATGGCACAGTGTGATTATTAATCCCTGTAAAGCTGTGATTCAGCTTAATAAATACATAGTCTGTATGTGCTGTGCACTTCAGAGTGCTCTCTGTCTCTGTCATCTCACACACACAAGAGTGCACGTGATGATCATGATGAGGTTTTTTCAGTGTATGAGCAGCCGGCTCCACACATTCATTTTGAAGCATGCACCACTTGCAGATTATTTATTTATTCAATTAAATCAGAGACTTTTTAGTTTAATTATCACACTAGGACATATCACAATTTTAATTTGATTAATTGCACATTCAAACATTCATTTTCGTCCAAATATGTCATATTGCACGACATTCTGCGTTTTATTGCTAATGCCATTTTTACGACTAGATTCCGTGTTTTCCACATACTACATGTGGTAACTGTGGTACAAGCTGACTATATGTTGAAAAGAACTTTAACCAAGATTAATAAGGGCTGAAAAATTATTGCATTGTTTATTCATGTTAACTAATGTTAACAAATACACTTTATTGTTGTGTTACCGTCTGATCATTTCAAACTGAAAAACTTCTTTTAGTGATATGTTTTGCTTGAAAATTGTGTTCTGTTATCATTATTTATT
Organism: Myxocyprinus asiaticus; assembly: GCF_019703515.2. NCBI lineage: Eukaryota > Metazoa > Chordata > Actinopteri > Cypriniformes > Catostomidae > Myxocyprinus > Myxocyprinus asiaticus. The sequence goes on along the minus strand of NC_059364.1, from coordinate 4,366,781 downwards.
TTTTTATTTTAAACCAATGCCACTCGTTTTGATGTCGTTATCTAATGCAATGACATTCGTACAGTTTTAAGCATGTCTTAAGTGTCCAAACACTTTTTAGGGTGACTGTACTCAGTATATCACAGCATTCTGTGTTTATGCTCTGGCTTGTCTTCTTAAAAGGCAGTTAATAATGAATGACGATAAACAACTTTTAGAGTCTCTCTCCAACAAGACTTTCCCATCCACACTGTTGTCTTCTGTAGTCTGCGCAGGGGCGTAGATTCCGGGGGGGATGGGGGAAGTAACCAGAAGTAAACCCCCCCCCCCTCCAAAATCAAAACAAGCATGTACAATCCCCCAGTATTTATACCATGATCAATGAAAACACGTAAATGCTTCACACTGCAAACAAGATGTTTTTATTACTTGCTACTCTCTGGTCTGTGTATTACTAAACTGAAATATTAACAAGTCTCAAATGATGTATGTATTGGCTGAGTGTCTCCAAAATAAATGTTTTTTAATTTTTTTTTACCCTTTTTCACCCAATTTGGAATGCCCAATTCCCAGTGCGCTTTTAAGTCCTTGTGGTGGCGTAGTGATTCGCCTCAATCTGGGTGGTGGAGGACGAATCCCAGCTGCCTCCATGTCTGAGACCGTCAACCCACGCATCTTATCACATGGCTTGTTGAGTGCGTTGCCACGGAGACATAGCGCGTGTGGAGGCTTCACGCCATCCACCGCAGCATCCGCGCTCAACTCACCACGTGCCCCACCAACAACGAACAACATTATAGCAACCCCGAGGAGGTTACCCCATGTGACTCTACCCTCCCTAGCAACCAGGCCAATTTGGTTGCTTAGGAGACCTGGCTGGAGTCACTCAGCACACCCTGGGATTCGAACTAGCGAACTCCAGGGATGGTAGCCAGTGTCTTTTACCACTGAGCTACCCAGGCCCCCCTTCTAAAATAAACTCTTAAACTTAGCCTCCCATCTGATTCTTCCCCATTGGAAGGTCTCGCCCCACCTGCCATAAACTAATGAAAGAACAATTTGCAGTTTATCTAATAAAGGTTCCTCTGTATGTTTCTTCATAAGAGGGCCCCATGGCCACCTGAATGGCATGATAGAGCTCCTGAAATTCACTGCCACAGATGGCTTGGGCTACAAAAAAAATATGGGGACAACGGGACCCACTATAAAACAAGAGGCAAGCACAAGTTCACACTCGGCATGGAGGAGCGTTGCAGACCTCAGAGGGAGGCGTTCTGGTCTGACCTCCGCTGCGTGTAGAGGGGTCACATCAACATAGATGACTTCTCACGATGTTGGGGTAATTAGAGGGGTCTTACTGCGAATACAGTATTAAAACAGCAAACAAAGTGTGGTTCCTATGTCGTCTCACAATACACTTCCACCTGGAGCCCTGCATGTGTCCTATTCAACAGTCATAAACGATTACTCGCAAAAGAGGGTGGAAGTGTCGGAGAAATTATCTAATGAAACTTAAGACGGTAAAATAATGTTAAGGGGTCTATCTGTATCAAAACACAAGGATATAGAGAATGAAATTTGAGCACTTTAAAAACACATTGAAGATCATTTATTTGTACGATAGTGAAGGGGACTAAATTCTTTGCAGGACTTTGACATTCAGAAGGAAAAGAAAACAAAGGATTGCAGTTGAAGGAGATGGGGAAAATGGTAAAATTACTAAATAATCCCTAAAGGTCAGACAAAACTTAAACAATTCACTGTTATTAAAAAAAGCGTTTTTTCTTATTTTCTTCAAAATATTCTGAGAAATCTAACATAATTTTTTTTTACTTGTTATAAGCATAAAAGTTACTAAATTTTCTTACATTCCTTTGAACAATACAAAATATCTTGTCATTTTGCTTCTCAAGTACATTTATCTTTTTCAAGAATGTTTAGATATTTTTATTGAAAACCAAGACAAAAATACTAAGTCAGAAATTTTATTTTTTGCAATTTTCAATAAATAGTTACCCCAAAATATAAATTCTACTCACCCTTATGTTGTTCCAAACCTTTATGACTATTTCTCATACATAAAAGTCGAACTCCAAAAAAACAAAAAACGACAACATTAAACAAGTTCAAACAATTTGTCATTATTTAAAGATATTGCCAAAGCCTCTTCTAAAATCTTTTTAAATATCTACATTCACATGGGTTTGGAATGACATGAGGGTGAATAAATGATCACATAAGTTTAATTTTTGGAGGAACTATTTAAAAACTAATATTTGTGTTGCCCTAAATGTGTAGTCCATAATTGTTTTGTTCTCCTATAGATATTCTAAAATGCTCTTTAATATAGAAATAATTAAATTAAGAAACAGTACATGGCCTGTATAGACATTATCCCTTAAAAATAAGATTCATATTAATCAAAATGTTTCCTTCTGCTGCTTTGCGTCCTTTCCCAGGAATTGTTCTAGGCTGAGGAGATTTTGTCTTAAAGCAGTCTGTTTAGCAATCTTGAGGAGATTCTGCATTAATCCTCAAATCAGAGGAGGAAATGTTCCCACTCATGCTACAGATCCTTTTCAGTGGGGGAAACAGACATTTAGGGAGCTGTAACAGAGACATGCGGAACCGGAGGTCAGCTTAGACATGTTCAAGAAGGTCGAGATAACGATCCTCTGACCCGCTGCAGCCGCTCGCATCTGTAACTGCAGTTCCTGATGTTTCCCGAACTTCCTGCTGACTGACTGGATATCTCTACATTTTCTACACTCCTTTTTTTCCATTCTGTCCCCTTAAATCCTCAATACCAATTATGAAGATTCAGACTGTTCACACTTTTTGTATATAATATTTTCAATTTGTCAATTCAATGGCAAGTTAGCCTCAGCCTCAGACAGAACACCCTCGGACCATCTGATGCATGTTACATACAAAATTGCAAGAGGCTTTACGTGATTCGGAAGTAACTTATTCAGGAGTCATTACGTCTTTTGGGAGATTTCTGAAAGCTGTGTGTACAAGGTGCAACAATGAGTGTTTCTGAGGAAGAACTAGTCACTGCAATTGCAAGATTTGACAACACTTCCTATGAAGACCATATTTGTTATGCACTGTAAAGGCATTATAATGCATTAGTAATGTCTCATAAGACACTTATAATATGTTATAACTTCTCATAAATAATTGTAACCACAATTATAATACTTATGTAATCATAGTTATACTTAGAGTATAATGCATTACAACACAAGCAACATTCAATTTTATCTGCAGAAGTTATAATGTATTCTATATATTTGTAATATATATAATAGGTATGCTTTAAGTGACAAAAGTAATATCTTCTTATAAACAGGGTTCCCACTCTTTACAACCAATGACTTTTCCATGACTTGAAAGCTAATTCCCATGCCCAAACATATAGCCTTTCGTTCTAAAAATGGCACCGAAATCACATAATCGCAAATTTGTAAAAAATAAAACCATAACATTGTAACATTTTAAATTTAATCCATACAAACACATTGCGTGAATTCTAAAATGGGTGGGGATTAGCGGCACATCGTTGTCTCTAATTGGTCAGGAATTCTAAATAACATTTTAGAATTCTTCATTTTAAACTCTTCACCACATGTTCCAGTGCAACGTAACAACCCGATTAATTATTTTAGGACAGAGCATAATAAATAAAAATATATTATCTACAAAAAAACAAAAAAACAAAAATCCATGAGTTTTCCATGACTTTGAAGATTTTATTAATTTCCATGACTTTTCCAGGCCTGGAAATCACAATTTTAAAATTCCCTATTTCCAGGTTTTCCATGACTGTGGGAACCCTGTATAAACATCCATATGATATTTTTGAAGTGGTTATAAGACATTACAAGTGATGCTGGAAGTTATATACATTACACATGCACAAAATACACACATTCAATGAAAATTTTGAGATATTACGAAACACACTTTTATAGCTATAAGCTACATGGTTAAAATATATTTTATATATATTTTGTAACTTTACTTAAAGCAGGCAAAGACCACTTATAATATGATCACGCCATAAAGCCTTTTTACTGTTTACACTATACAGCACTTATATGATTAACTATTAGCATCTGCTGCATTAAAACTGGATGTTGCTTGTGTTGTAATGCATTATACTCTAAAGAATAGGGGAAGCCTTATAATGTATTATAACTGCAGTTATAATAATTTTGATAAGTTATAACTTACTATAAGGTGTATTATGAGACATTATGAATGCAGAATAATGCATTTCTAATGCCTTTACAATACATTATAAATACGGGCTTTGTAGAAAGTGTTACCCAAGATTTTAGCAAGTAAACAAGAATTTAGATTTGGGCACCCCTAAATTTCACTTTTGAGCAAATTGTGGTTATTTTACATTCGGATGGCACATCTGGCTCAGAATAAGCTGCAAAGTGGACCAGACTTTACGTCGACATTCCGAAGTTGCCACAAGACTAGTACATTGCTGACTTACTTTCTGTAAGAAGTTGATGTAGTGGACCTCCCTGGAGAAGTTTAAGTAGATGTTGGTATCGTAGGCATCATCTCCAGCATTAGAGATGGTTAAATTTAATGAGATGTTTTTCACTCCACCAAGTGCCAGATGAGGTCTGAGCCTGAGAAAAGAGAGAATCAGTGAGAGAAAATTAATAGGGTGAATCTTACAAAACTTGTCATGATCATGTCCGGGTCATATTTCACCCCCAAAAAAAAGAAACAAAAAAATTCTGCTATATATATATATATACACTGGCAGCGAAATGTTTGGAATAATGTACAGATTTAGCTCTTATGGAAAAAAATAATTCTTTCCTAAGATGGAAATAAATGCATTTTGACAGGAAAAGAACTATATAATGGTGTCAAATTTAAGCATTTTAAAAATGTGTGATTAATTGCAATTAAAAATTTTATTTTACTGACAGCACTAATATATACAGGTGCATCTCAATAAATTAGAATGTCGTGGAAAGTTCATTTATTTCAGTAATTCAACTCAAATTGTGAAACTCGTGTATTAAATAAATTCAATGCACACAGACTGAAGTAGTTTAAGTCTTTGGTTCTTTTAATTGTGATGATTTTGGCTCACATTTAACAAAAACCCACCAATTCACTATCTCAAAAAATTAGAATACAACATAAGACCAATAAAAAAAACATTTTTAGTGAATTGTTGGCCTTCCGGAAAGTATGTTAATTTACTGTATATGTACTCAATACTTGGTAGGGGCTCATTTTGCTTTAATTACTGCCTCAATTTGGCGTGGCATGGAGGTGATCAGTTTGTGGCACTGCTGAGGTGTTATGGAAGCCCAGGTTTCTTTGACAGTGGCCTTCAGCTCATCTGCATTTTTTGGTCTCTTGTTTCTCATTTTCCTCTTGACAATACCCCATAGATTCTCTATGGGGTTCTGGTCTGGTGAGTTTGCTGGCCAGTCAAGCACACCAACACCATGGTCATTTAACCAACTTTTGGTGCTTTTGGCAGTGTGGGCAGGTGCCAAATCCTGCTGGAAAATGAAATCAGCATCTTTAAAATGCTGGTCAGCAGAAGGAAGCATGAAGTGCTCCAAAATTTCTTGGTAAACGGGTGCAGTGACTTTGGTTTTCAAAAAACACAATGGACCAACACCAGCAGATGACATTGCACCCCAAATCATCACAGACTGTGGAAACTTAACACTGGACTTCAAGCAACTTGGGCTATGAGCTTCTCCACCCTTCCTCCAGACTCTAGGACCTTGGTTTCCAAATGAAATACAAAACTTGCTCTCATCTGAAAAGAGGACTTTGGACCACTGGGCAACAGTCCAGTTCTTCTTCTCCTTAGCCCAGGTAAGAAGCCTCTGACGTTGTCTTTGGTTCAGGAGTGGCTTAACAAGAGGAATACGACAACTGTAGCCAAATTCCTTGACATGTCTGTGTGTGGTGGCTCTTGATGCCTTGACCCCAGCCTCAGTCCATTCCTTGTGAAGTTCACCCAAATTCTTGAATCGATTTTACTTGACAATCATAAGGCTGCGGTTCTCTCGGTTGGTTGTGCATCTTTTTCTTCCACACTTTTTCCTTCCACTCAACTTTCTGTTAACATGCTTGGATACAGCACTCTATGAACAGCCAGCTTCTTTGGCAATGAATGTTTGTGGCTTACCCTCCTTGTGAATTGTGTCAATGATTGTCTTCTGGACAACTGTCAGATCAGCAGTCTTCCCCATGATTGTGTAGCCTAGTGAACCAAACTGAGAGACCATTTTGAAGGCTCAGGAAACCTTTGCAGGTGTTTTGAGCTGATTAGCTGATTGGCATGTCACCATATTCTAATTTTTTGAGATAGTGAATTGGTGGGTTTTTGTTAAATGTGAGCCAAAATCATCACAATTAAAAGAACCAAAGACTTAAACTACTTCAGTCTGTGTGCATTGAATTTATTTAATACACGAGTTTCACAATTTGAGTTGAATTACTGAAATAAATGAACTTTTCCACGACATTCTAATTTATTGAGATGCACCTGTATATATATAGTGTATATATAAGTATATATACAATTATATTATAATTGTATTATATTATTAAAATATACTATATGTTTTGCTTAAATAAAGATAAAAAAATACTCTTTCATTTCTGTATGTGAAAAAATAATGATATATTATTTAATTAGTAGTGTATTTATACATCATGGTAGTATTTGTTTTAATGTCTTTAATTTATGCTTATTTAATTTGAAAAAATAATAAAATAAAAAATACGATAATTATTTTACTGTACAGTGTTCCCAAACTTTTTGACCAGTGAATTGTCATTGCTTTTCCATGACCTTTCCAGTTGTATGAGATTACTGGATAAAGATTTTACAGATTTCCTAATGAATCATTCAATCAATTTGTGAATCAATTTGACCGATCCATTGAAAACCCCCCTCGATAAATTAAGAACCGACTCAAAAGAATGATTTTTTCTGAACGAAGTCAAACATCACAATGGCTTGAGAGCAATATTTAGCCAATTAATTATTTCAGAGCAGATAACAACTAGAAAAATTATAATTCACTATAAAATTTCAATGACTTTTAAGATTTTATATTTCCATTACTTTTTCAGGCCTGGAAAACACAATTTTAAAATGTAATTTTTAAAACTCCTAAATGACCATAAAAACCCTGAATGTAAAGTAATTAAAAGACTATAATGTACTAGCCGACAGGAATGAGAATCTAATGAGAATCACATATAAACATGAACGCTTGGTTTTGAAGCAATTACACAAAAACATGCTTTGAATTACAATTTATGGTACATATGCACTGAAATGCAATAAGGTAATGAATAAAATCTGCTCATGACTCAGCTCAGCGATTAAAGGAAATGCTTGACTACAAACAAAAGCGGTCCAGATCATTTACGAACCAGACTGCGGGACCTTCTTAAGAGAGAGCTAATGAATGACGTCAGTATATACGGTGAGAGCCAATCGTGTGTCCACACCCACTGTGACTCAACCCTGATGACGCAAATGAACTGAAAAGAGCCGCTGAACAGAACCCCAGTTAAACAAGAGGAGAAGAGTGTTTGAAGCAGAACACCAGAGGCTTTACCCAGGAAGAAGCAGTTTCCCATGAAGCCTCAGGTCAGCGGCGCAATCTTCTGACAGACAGTTCTTCTCAAACCACGTCTAGAGACAAACAGAACACAGGATGTTTACTTAACTGCCAGTATTATTATCTAAGACAGGACACAAATACTAGAGGGTGCTGCTGTGCAAATCTTTACAGCAGTGGTTCTCATCTGGTTGGTCGCAAACAAAAAATGGGTTGCAAACATTGGTATTGGCTTATAAAAGCAGACATAGGACAATAGGAACAGCCAATGATTAGGGCCAATTATTTCCTGTCAAAAGGGGGGCGAAAAACACATCGGACAATAAGCATACAACTCGTTATGGAATCACTTTGAAGTGGCTGACAATGACGGCAGAGTTGAAATTTGTAAACTTAGCACTACTAGAATTTCACGAGGTGGAACTACCTTTAAAGCTTTTAACAACTCATTTGATTACTCACCTTAAAACTCAACACAGCAAGGATTATGACAAGTTTGTTCTTTGTTCTTTTGATCTAAAATGAAGGCTGTTTCAGCTAAAAAGGGACAAGCTTCATCATCTGAATTCAGTTCATGTAAGTTAAGAACATTCCAACTTAATGTGAGCCAGACAGGAGGCTGATCAGAATTCAGTTTATGTGTGTTAATAATGTGCTTTTTGTTTCAGCGTTTTGTTTATTACTGAGACCAGTTACTCTGAAACATAGAAGATGAGTAAAGAGAATAAAGTTATATTAAGTTGTGCAATTCGGGGGGCCTGGGTAGCTCAGCGAGTATTGACGCTGACTACCACCCCTGGAGTCGTGAGTTCGAATCCAGCCAGGTCTCCTAAGCAACCAAATTGGCCCGGTTGCTAGGGAGGGTAGAGTAACATGGGGTAACCTCCTCGTGGTCGCGATTAGTGGTTCTCGCTCTCAATGAGGCGTGTGGCAAGTTGTGTGTGGATCGCGGAGAATAGCATGAGCCTCCACATGCTGTGAGTCTCCGCAGTGTCATGCACGGCAAGCCACGTAACGAGATGTGCGGGCTGACTATCTCAGAAGCAGAGGCAACTGAGACTCGTCCTCCACCACCTGGATTGAGTTGAGTAACCACCACGAGGACCTAGTAAGCAGTGGGAATTGGGCATGCCAAATTGAGGAGAAAAGGGGATAAAAAATAAATTAAAAAAAGTTGTGCAATTTGTTATTAGTGATTTGAAATAAGGTAGAATTTAAATCAGAACCACAAAACTATCGGTATAGTACATGTTGTTCTAAATAATCAGATATCGTATCGGCACATTTTTTTTATTATCGGTGCATACCTAGTTAGGATAGCAAAATAAATAGGCTTATCAACTTTTAAAAAGGAGGAGAAAACACTTCCCATATCTTTTGTTGTTGATGTCAAACTCTACTGTATTTTGCTGCAAATTCATGTGTCGCTTTGTAGAAGCTAGCCAAACTAAGTAGATGCCAATGTAGACAAGTTTTCTGATGTCATCAAAAATCATGCACAAAGTACACAATATAAAATAACATATGACCTAAACTAAATTAAATACGGGTTCATGGGAATATCACAACTCTGCTGTTGTTTATGCATTTACAAACATTTTAATGCCCTGTCGTGTTAATAATATTGTTGGGTCCATGCAGTTTATGTATGATTACAAGAACATTCTGTTTGCTCTTGTACAATAACAATTTTGGTAAAATATGTGTCCAAAACTATTGGAGAACCATTGTTTTACAAACTCCATTGAACACTCAACAGGAAATTTTTCTGATTGGCCTTCAAAGCCCTAGTATTTGAGTAGTGGTTTCAAGATTAATAAACAAGAAAGTGCTGTGTGTTTGAGTTGGACTGATTTTGACATTGACACCTTTGCTTTAGCGTGACAGACAAACTACGCATGGTGGGCATGGTTACTAATAGCCTCAGATTCCATCGTAATGGATCCTTGACATGCTGAAAGATACCAACCCCACATTTCCTGAAGCTAAGAGTGAAAAACATGTGGCCTAACATGAGTGTGGGTTATGAAGTTTATAAATTCATCCATCTTTCACATTCCACTCACAAAAAGTCAACAGTCATTATTGAGTGGTGACTAAACCACAGGAAAGGGTCATTTCTGGCACTAATAACTGCTTGCAAGATGCCAAAGGATAACTAGAACAAGGTGAGGAGTATTAGAATCATTTAGTATAACAAGTCATGAGAAAAGAGATTCAAATATTAAAAACAGCCAAAAGACAATATATTAGAATGTGGAATAATGCTTTAAAAGGCCATGTATCACAGAGAGTCCTAACTAGACCTGACATGGTTTCCAGAGGCAAGTAATTTTTCTGGCTTCACTGAAAGCAAAAATGCTGTGGGACACGACACAATCACAGCTAATCCATACATATTTGATTTTAAAACACAGTTTTGATGAGTGGAAATTTAAGCTTCTGATTTTTCACTGTAGGCGTGGCGACCCAGTGCGACACAACGTAAATTGAAATCAAATGTTTGACAAAATGTCCTCTTGCTTTTCATGGTCGCAGCTGGTTAGGACACAAACTATGATTTACATGGAAGAGATTGCACCTTTCTTGCATTGTGCCTGGTTAGGACACAGTGTCTTGTAAAGTTTGAAGCCCCTTAGAGGACAATGGTGGGGAATTTATTTTAGAAATAGTTTTGCATGTCCTTGCAATAGTTTGCATTTCTTTGCAATTATTTTGGGTTCCCTCGCAATGTCTTTATACAAGGTTAACCAAGGTTTAAACAGTAACTATAGTTCAACTGTGGTATTTGTAGTAAAACCATGACCTCAAAATTACCATGGTTTTACTACAGAACTACTGTAGTAAAACCATGGTAAATTTTGAGATTATGGTGTAACTATAGTTCAACTGTGGTATTTGTAGTAAAACCATAACCTCAAAATTACCATGGTTTTACTACAGTAACTATAGTTCAACTGTGGTATATGTAGTAAAACCATAACCTCCAAATTACCATGGTTTTACTACAGTAACTAGAGTTCAACTGTGGTATTTGTAGTAAAACCATAACCTCCAAATTACCATGGTTTTACTACAGTAACTAGAGTTCAACTGTGGTATTTGTAGTAAAACCATAACCACAAAATGACCATGGATTTACTACAGTAACTATAGTTCATCTGTAGTATTTGTAGTAAAACCATAACCACAAAATTACCATGGATTTACTACAGTAACTATAGTTCATCTGTAGTATTTGTAGTAAAACCATAACCACAAAATTACCATGGTTTTACTACAGTAACTAGAGTTCAACTGTGGTATTTGTAGTAAAACCATAACCACAAAATGACCATGGATTTACTACAGTAACTATAGTTCATCTGTAGTATTTGTAGTAAAACCATAACCAATAAAATTACCATGGTTTTACTACAGTAACTATAGTTCAACTGTGGTATTTGTAGTAAAACCATAACCTCCAAATTACCATGGTTTTACTACAGTAACTATAGTTCAACTGTGGTATTTGTAGTAAAACCATAACCTCCAAATTACCATGGTTTTACTACAGTAACTATAGTTCAACTGTGGTATTTGTAGTAAAACCATAACCTCCAAATTACCATGGTTTTACTACAGTAACTACAGTTCAACTGTGGTATTTGTAGTAACACCATAACCTCCAAATTACCATGGTTTTACTACAGTAACTATAGTTCAACTGTGGTATTTGTAGTAAAACCATAACCTCCAAATTACCATGGTTTTACTACAGTAACTATAGTTCAACTGTGGTATTTGTAGTAAAACCATAACCACAAATTTACCATGGTTTTACTACAGTAACTATAGTTCAACTGTGGTATTTGTAGTAAAACCATAACCTCAAAATGACCATGGTTTTACTACAGTAACTACAGTTCAACTGTGGTATTTGTAGTAAAACCATGACCTCCAAATTACCATGGTTTTACTACAGTAACTATAGTTCAACTGTGGTATTTGTAGTAAAACCATAACCTCCAAATTACCATGGTTTTACTACAGTAAGCACATTTTAACCATGTTATTTGTGGTAAAACCATAGTAATAATACAGGAAAACCAAAACTATGGTAACAAAAATCACAATCATTCTAAAAAAAAAAAAAACGGTTAGTTTTTCTATAGTAATTTCTGGTTCATGTTTTTGAAACCATGGTTCTTACCACAAAAAATGGTTACTGCAGGTTTACTATAGTGAAACCAATGTACATTTTTGAAAGGGCATGTTTTTTTATGTGTTTGTTTTTTGTTGCAACCATGATTTTTTAAAATCATACTTTACCACAAATTAACCATAATTACAGTAAAACTGTAGTAACCATGCCTTTTTTTTTGCCAGAATGATTATGATTTTTATTACCTTATTTATGATTTTCTTGTATTATTATTGTTTTACTTTGAATATCATGATTAAAATATGGTTACATTTTTGTGGTTATGGTTTTACAACTAATATTACAGTTGAACTAGCTATAGTTACTGTAGTAAAACTAGCTACTGTATATTTTGTGGTTACTATGGTTTTACTAGAAATACCATAGTTCAACTATTGTCACTGAAGTAAATAATGGTTAAATTACGAAAAGAATGGATAAAGGTAAGAGTGACCATAAAATAACTGCGAGGGAATGCAAAACGTATTGCAAGGGAACGTAATTTTTTCGTGTGTTTGAGGGAACGCAAAACTATTTCAGAGAATAGATTCCCTCCCTGTCCTCTAATGGGCTCTGTACAAAACAGTGTTGTTTAATGATTTTTTTTTTCCATTTTTTTTGGCTCAGTCTTTTTGGAAATATGAATATTAAAATGTCCCACAGTAGAAGTCAATATGGAATGAAAAATTGTGGTCTGAGATCAGGCTCATGTATAATTCCTAAAGCTTATCCTTGCCTTCGGTACTGTTTTTTTTTGGTCTGTATTTAAAACTGATTGTTTAGGTGGAGTGAAAACAGGGATTCAAACCTCATTCCTTGCTGCAATCTTCTCTCCTTTCTTCCATCGCAGAACAGGGGTCAGAGAGGGGAGATCGTGGTCCTGATGTCCATCTAGAATGTGTTTTCCTAAACTGTAGGCTGCCTCAAACATGATGGCTGCAAAGACATCCTTCACCTCTTTCTGTGACAACAAACACAAAAAATGGGAAAATGCATTTCAATATATTTTGAAGTCAACATGAAATGACATTCGTTACCCATTTTACATCCATATTGGACATATTTCCAAGTGAAACAAGATAGTCAACAAGACAAATTGTGGGATAAGACTTACGCCAAATATCTACTAATCTTTCAAACTAAAAGGGCAAACTGATTTCATGAATGCCCCATATGACAGGTAGCTCACCCAATTGATTAACTGGCTTTGAACAGGCTAAAATCGCATTTGTGGTGAAAAGCTTTATAAGCGAGGCTCTTTGCAAATCTTCACAAAGCTCTATTGGCTCTCGACCTGCTGAGTCAAGTGAACTGTGTACCATTTAAGAGCCACCAAGGTCTATCAGAGGAACATTTGGAAAAAGTCAGCTGGCATTGCTCTGCCCCAACACACTTCATCCTCCCTAATTTTGGCAATATAGACTGCAGCCCAATGAGTGTTTTATTTGGCACACGACTTGGAAACGAACGACTGAACAGGATCAAACCTCGACATGTTTGTTAGAGGTCATTAGGGAGGGAGGAACGTGGGAAAAGTAGACCTCTCTGGTGCCCTCACGCTCCTCTTGTCTATTAAACATCACTCAACCCTTTGAAGAGGTTTAATGGCTTTCATCTCATTGTCTTGTGTCACCAGGATAGAAAAGCAAAGTATCTCATTGGCAACTTTGTGTCTGTTTGCTTATCGGTACTGTCTGCCAGTGTACTGTCAAGACCTGTGGGCAAACATCAAGTCTTTTCCATTGGCCAATGAGCAAATGTCACTGTTATACCTCTCTGCAAGGGCATTGGTTTTGTTTTTCAGATGATCAGTCACACTGTGAATTTTGCAAAAGAGCATCTAAAGTTTTTCTGCTGAAATCAGTGTATACTTAAGAAATTCAAATCACAGCCCGAGTGGCCGAAGCTGGAAGTGCTGTTGAACAAATGGGCAGGTGTTAGCTCCAGTTTCCGGGAGAGTTGCTTTTAGTTGTCATTGATGTAATACAGTCAACAGGAATGCATATTTTATTAGATCTATGCCTAAACCCTGAAATGTAATTCTAAAGCAAAAATGCAACCTCCAAATCACGCTCATTATTATTTATGTGAATGTGGTTACTTCCTGGTTTCAATAGGAACAGAACCCGTGTCTCTGAGGTTGCTCAGTAGCGATGGAGGGAATGGTGAACACATCTGTACTGATGCAAAAAATGTCTGATGGGGGGGGGGGGTTGTCAGTAATTCAGCTTAATGGGGTTGATTTCACAGTACATCAACTGTCAAAAGCAACATGTCGAATTTCCGTGATGATGATGATGATGTGGTTTTTACATTGGTAGGGACATTTTTAAATCAAACTATACAGATTACACCATGTTTTCACCTGTGTTAATGGTAGGGCTGTGTCGATACAATCCAATATTGATATATCTTGATACTTTTTCTCACGATATTGTTTTGATACTTTGGATCCATGTATCTATATTTTTAATCAACTATTCGTGGACATCATTGTCGGAGGCACGTGGATACAAAAACGGATAGGAGTGGATACAGGATGCCCGGGACAGAGAGGTGTGGCTTTGAGTGGGGTGACCAGGCCACCCCCTGGCTCCACCCCTGCCCCAAAGACGTGATTCATGCATTCTATTGGTCATTGAATAATGTCTCTTTTCTGTCCTTTACAGTCAGTCGTTGAAAAATAACAAATTAAACATTTAATTCTAAGCATGGACACTGTAACACCATTCGAACCAAAACACTGTCGAAATCCCTACCGCTGGTCTTAAAGAGACAGTACAGCTTTAAGACTTGTTCTACATATCAATGTAAATACTTACAGTACAAATTAGGCATGTGGAATGCAATACTTTATATACAGTATTATATTGCACATGCCTAATTTGTACTATGCAATTTCAAGACATATTTTTTGATGGAATACATGGACTTTAAATGTGAATAAAATGCTAAAGAACTAATGATAAAATAAAACTTGTAAAATGTATATTTCTGTAATTTACCAAGTTAGAAGGTCCCCTGTATAATTAATAACAGCATTAGCAGAAAGAGAATTTCTTTCATACTTTATGTGATTTTGCTCATTATATTGGACATTATAACTGAAATATACCCAAACGAATTAGAAATGTAAAGCTTGTAAATCGGAATCGAATCATGATATCATGATGTAATTGAATCGTGATGTGTGTATCGCAATACGTGTCATATTATGAGGTGGCTGGCGATACCCAGCCCTGTTTTATGGCCTACAAAGTGTAATAGCCTGTTAGTGTTGATTAGTTGTTCTTGTTTAGAGACTTTTTAAATACAGTGGGGTCCAAAGGTCTGAGACCACACTGAAAATCTGGACTTTTTTTTAATGTTGGAAATAACCAGATTGTTTTAGGATTTTGAACTTTTTTTACATTAAAAGTTATAATGTAAAATGAAGAAGACAAGTTTAAGATTCTGCATTATTTCTAAGTCACCAATTAAAAAATGTAAGCAAAACTTGTGACATTGTAAATGCTAACTTATGTGTACAAAAGGCAAGATTTTCTTGATTTCATTGAAGCACACAAGATGCTCTTTGGAACATTCTCTAATCACACTGGGATATCAAAGATCATCAGGTTTTGCACAAACTTGTTAATTTTGTGTCACCTTGAGTGCATACTGATATTAAAGCAAAACAGGAATAACAAATATCTAGAAAATCTGGATTTCATGTAAATATTTCACTCATATTGTAATGCATATAATATCACTGGTATAGAAAATGATATATTAAATTAAAAAATGTCAAATGGAAGCATATTTATTAATAGCCTCAGACATTTGGTGACACATCCCTAGCATCTATACCCACATCTTTACCAATGTCTATGTCTCTTTTTCTTTCTTTCTCTGTTTCCCTTAGTTTTATCACATTATTTCCGTTTGTCCACCCACCCATCCCCTTCCTCAGCAGTGCAGAAACAAAGTAATGTTTTAACACATCACAATACACAGATAGTGTACATCCTGTCATAGTGGCCAGCCGACCTGTACCATCACATGCTGATGCAGGAAAAATAGGTGTGGTGGCTGAATGCACAGACATTAGACAAGCCCCACATAAACAATGAACCTCAAATGGGGCATACTTGTTTATTACAGAAGATTAAGACAACATTATAAATGAGTGAACATGTTGGCCTTTTGAAAACAACAAAAACAAAAATTATAGCCAACCAGGTAAAATGACAACTTTAAGACCAAGTAGAAGTCTCCGCCAACTGCTAGAGTCAGCAATGGATTTAATGAACAAGTAAACGTCGTGTCTAGATGGTAACCCTCATACTGTGGAACTCTCACTAGTTTCACCCTAACCAAGAGTTTCCTTGGGTTACCATCTAAACATTACTATGTACTAAGTGGTAAGTAGTAAACATACCATAACTAGGTCATACTTACGGTTTCCCTTTCAGCAAATCAGTTAGGACTAGACTAGGACAGTTAGGAACGTCAAGTAATTAATATTCAAGAGCAAAGCTGATGTTTTATATTGTATCCTCATACCTTTCAGATTTTACGCTCCTACACAAGCCAGATTTAAACTCTCGTCACCCGTATGAGCACCTTTGAGCTAACCACAATGCCAAATGAACATTTTAATTTGAAAATTCACTTCTGTGCTAACATCTGTACTACTCTAGCTACTCTTGGAACTTGGCAGTGTGATACTGCAGATATTGTTGGCTTTTTTATGACAAATTGCTTGTGACTGTCTTCATTTGTAAGTCGCTTTGGATACAAGAGTCTGCTAAATGACTAAATGTAAACGTAAATGAAGATTTGATGTGCTACAAAAGCTGTTCATGCAGTCATGATATTTGATAATGCTTTTTGTTAAAGCTTTAGGTGTATAAGGGTGTTTCTTCAACTTTGGGCAATATCATGTCCCAGAGGTTGATTTTTTTTCTCTCTCCCCTTTTCTCCCCAATTTGGCATGCCCAATTCCCAATGTGCTCTAAGTCCTCATGGTGGCGTCGTGACTTGCCTCAATCCAGGTGGCGGAGGACGAATCTCAGTTGCCGGCACATCTGAGACCGTCAATCCACGCATCTTATCACATGGCTTGTTGACCGCGTTACCGCGGAGACGTAGCACGTGTGGAGGCCCACGCTATTCTCCGCAGCATCCACGTATAACTCACCACGTGCCCCACCGAGAACGAGAACCACA
The DNA here is from genome assembly GCF_019703515.2 of Myxocyprinus asiaticus. Lineage (NCBI taxonomy): Eukaryota > Metazoa > Chordata > Actinopteri > Cypriniformes > Catostomidae > Myxocyprinus > Myxocyprinus asiaticus. The sequence continues at coordinate 4,349,765 of NC_059364.1, read as the reverse complement.
CATTTTAGCGACCACAAGGAGGTTACCCCATGTGACTCTTCCCTTCCTAGCAACCGGGCCAATTTGGTTGCTTAGGAGACCTGGCTGGAGTCACTCAGCACACCCTGGATTCAAACTCGTGACTCCAGGGGTGGTAGTCAGCGTCAATACTCGCTGAGCTACCCAGGCCCCCTCGAGGTTGATTTTTAATAAAATGAACAAATTTGAACTTTCTTTATTCAAATGCCTTTTATTTATAGATTTTATTATTTTAGTCTTGTCCCAGACCCAGACAGGGTCAGAAAATCTCAATATGTATTATGTGAAAATTATTTCTATTTGGTGTGGTGGCTTCATTTCCACCACACCAATTTTTTTTTGCCCCTAATAAAGTTTTTCCAAAAGTTAGTATACTTGTTAACCAAGTGGACAAAAGTGTCAGTGAAGAGCATGCTTAAGAGGAAACAGGAGACAAGTGATGTTTAAAGAAAAAAAAAGAAAATTCAAGGTAAATATCACGTTTTATTGGGCGTCATTTCCAATCAAGCTGTAATTTTGCCAAATTGTGCAAAAGTGGAAAATATTATTTATTGTGTGTATTTAGAGTGTATATATAAAATATCAACTATGCAATTAGCCTTAGCAAGAAAAAGGAGTTATTTCTGCCACAGAATTCTATTAAACACAATACAGAATTGGAGACTTGATGGAAATTACATTGTGGGAGGAATTTTCATGATTTAAAAAAAAAAAAAAAAAAAAAAAAAAAAGGACGAAAATGTCATACATCTCCTGTAATGCAAGTACATACAGTACACTGTTGGACATTGCTTGAACACAAATTAAAAAAAAGTCCAGAGTGATAAAAGTGCTCAAAGTTGAACAGACACACATCAGTAAAATTGGTGCATCCAAAAGCAAAGCTTATGTTACAAAAAGCTTAACCATTTAGTGGCCTGAACCCTGGTTAAAACCCCTACATTCATCAGCTGAGAGCCCCACACTTTGACGTTCAGAGATGGAGGTTTTGTTACAGTAATATCCCTGAGTTTTATAATGAACAAAATAATGCTCAGTCTGTAGGATAAGGAGCTGGTGCTCTCAACAGTCCCAGCTGTTATTAAAGCAGTGTGTATCAAATGGGCCCTGTGATCTGTCCTGCCAATTACCCCCACCCAGGGGAGCACTAAAGATTAGGGGAAAACTTCACGAGCAGTCTACGCACCATTTTCATTGGGACACATGTGAATTGAGCAGCATGAATGACCTCTTGTTCCCCAATAAAACAAGATTTAGTGTGTACCAACTTCATTTACGATAATCAACATTCTAAAAATAATAACCAGACAAAAAATAAACATTCCAGTAGTGATATTTAAGTGGAGTTAAGAAACTTTTTTTTTAAACAGTTCAAGTTATCAGGGCTAATCAGAGCCTCCTTAGTCTTCCGGAAGTAAATATCCTATTTATTTTTTCCTAAGGAGACTTGATTTTAAACAATAACTTATAAACCTTTAAAGACAGACCTACCGTGACATCTGAGGTTGTTAATTAATGGTATATGCTTCTGTTGACGCCATCAATCCATGTTATTTAACATGTTTTTGAAACAAGGTGAACAACTACAACCCATGAATCCTGAAGAGAAATGATCCACCAAAGCTCAGCAAAAGAGCTCTGCAGCGACCGCCCACTCCCTTGATAATCACTGTGAATTACACAAACGATTCGGTTTCCCTACACTCTCAAACTACTTATATATTTATATATATCTGGATATTCTGCAATCAAATTAAAATGTATTATTTCTATATTTACCGTATAATCAACAACTAAATTAAATAACAATTAAATCAATAGTTTTATATATTTATATCATTTTTAATTCGATTATTTCATAAGCAATGCTTCATGAGATTGTAGTTTGTTCCCTCATTAAAGACATTAAGTACGCAGTCTTATGTTTTTTTTCAAATACTTTTTTGCTTCAAATCAAAGTTTATAGTGTTGTGATTCACCTCAGAGCTGGTTAGTTCGGTTCATGGCTTTCCCTAGCTAAAATTTGGCAAATAACAATTTTCAAGCTAATTCACAAGTGCACTATAGATTATTTCTGCTTTAAAGTGCACCTCCAAAGCAAATACTTCTGAATTAAGTCCTTATTAAGTGTCCTGCATGCAATTTGTAAAACCAAAATACTTAAGCCAAAATAAAACAAATGAACAATGGACGACCTGGCTAAAGCACATGCTTCTGCTGTGGATAAGCGTAACCAAATACCCCTATACGAATTATATTATTTATACATACATGGTGCCTAAAAAGTATTTCATTAATTTGCATAAAGCAAACCCACAAAGCTCGATTCATTAGCTTCATATTAGTTGAGTATAAGTTCTGTTGTACACAATATTTTTATATTTTTGACATAAAGCACATATCAGGGTCAGATATTAAGGGGTGTTTCGGGCAAAATGACACCAAAAGTGACAAAAATGCCCCCCAAAATGTATAATGCCACTGCTATGAATTCTAAAAAAAATTTTAGTTCTAAATATTCTATTTCAGTCCTAGTACTATGTACTGTCACATAACATGAGTGGATGTTAATTGATATTTAAGGGTAAAAGGTAATAAAATTCTCACATTGAGAATTTGTATCAATGAATTTATTACATTTAAGCATTTGACGTAAACGAATGAGACAATTTATGTTTTATATGGTTAAAAAAATACCAAAAGAAAGGTAAAAAAATGCCCCTGAAAATCAAATCCTGGAGGAGAATATAAATAGGGGCCCATTAATGTAAAAGTTAATTTCTGACTCTTTGTTGAATGTTGCAACCCCATATGAGCAATTTCTCCCATTAATTTAAAGCCACTCCTACTGTACTATGACTGTAGTAGCAGTCTTAGCAAGCTTCCCAGTCTAGTAAAATTGCCACTGTAAACCAGAAAACCACATTGAGAAGACACAACAAGAATCTCTTTCACATGAGGAAGTAGTACAGATCATATCTGAGCCTTGGCCTGGGCTTTTATTATAGCCTCATATTACTAATGATCCCTGTTGCCCACACTGGATCCTACTTCCTCCTTTCCTAGCCCTCCAACTCCATCCTTTGCTCCACTATAAACTCCTGTATTTATAGAACAATGGAGAACATGCCTCAGGACCCACTGACGTTAATGGCCCCTTGCTTTTAAATGGGTGGGTGGTATCTGAGCGGACCCTAAACAACTGCTTCTTACATGCCATTGACATACATCAGTGAGCTCAAGCCAAGCAGGTCAGTTGCCATAGAGCTTCATTGTGTGAGTTACATGGCTGAAGTGTTGTCTGTTTCCTTACATAGTTTTCCATTTAGCACAGTAAAGGCTTTCACGGAAAGACACAGGACCCCACAAGTGAAATCGCAAATCATATTAGCCATTTTTCAACATCAATAAAACTAAAGTGTCATATGAAATGCTCACACTTTAGTTTACAGTGTTACTGTGCATTTACTTAAGTTAGTTCAATCAACTCTACAACGTACTTCAAATAATACCATCAAATTACAACCTGTAATGTTAAAAAAAAAAAAAACATGGTAAACTACCATGGTACTTTTTTTTATTTGATGGACTCTGAGAAAGAAATTTATTTCTTAGAGAACTATTCATTTTAGATGTAATTTGACGTTGTCATATTGCATCCTTGAGGAAAAGTATGATTAAAAATCCTCTATAGCCATGAAATTGGGATTCAGTGTCTAATTTACAAAGGGTTGGAGCATGTCCATTACCATACTAACCAGAGCAATAATCCCTCAGATGAAGATCATTGAGTCTGACCTCATCCTTTTGAACATGGAGTGGTGAGAAATAGTGCTGATGGAGTGATAACTGCCTGTGAAGACCCGGCTTGGAGTTTTAATCTATTGTCTGTCTATTTGTCTGTCTGTCTATCTATCTATTAATCTATCCTCCATCCATCCATCCATCCTCCATCCATCTAGACATGCATCAATCCATCATCCATCCATCATCCATCATTCCATCCATATATCCATCCATCCATCCATCCATCCAATAATCTAGATATGCATCTATCCATCCATCCAAGTCTTCATCCATGTCCCCATCCATGTATCCATCCATCCATCCATCTAGACATGCATATATCCATCAACCATCCATCCATCCATCTATACATCCATACATCCATCTATCTAGACATGCATCTATCCATCATCCATCCATCCATCTAGACATGTATCTATCCATCATCCATCCATCCATCCATCCATCTAGACATGCATTTATACACCATCCATCCATCCATCAATACATGCATCCTTCCATCCATACATATTTCAATCCATCCACCCATCCACCCTCTCACCCACCCATCCATTCATCATTCCATCTATCCATCTAGACATGCATATATCCATCATCCATCCATCCATCCATCCATCCATCCATCATCCAATCCATCCATCCATCTATATATCCATCCATCCATCCATCCATCCATCCATCCAATAATCTAGATATGCATCTATCCATCCAAGTCTCCATCCATGTCCCCATCCATGTATCCATCCATCCATCCATCTAGACATGCATATATCCATCAACCATCCATCCATCCATCTATACATCCATACATCCATCTATCTAGACATGCATCTATCCATCATCCATCCATCTATTTAGACATGCATCTATCCATCATCCATCCATCCATCTAGACATGCATTTATCCACCATCCATCCATCCATCTATCAATACATGCATCCTTCCATCCATACATATTTCATCCATCCACCCATCCACCCACCCACTCACCCACCCATCCATTCATCATTCCATCTATCCATCTAGACATGCATCTATCCATCATCCATCCATCCATCCATCCATCATCCAATCCATCCATCTATCTAGACATGCATCTATCCACCAACCATCCATCCATCCATCTATCTAGACATGTATATATCTATATAAACATGCATCTATCCATCATCCATCCATCCATCCATCCATACATACAAATATCATTCCATCCATCCATCCATCTTGCCTAGCTGTAAATGGGTCTTGAATTGGCAGTTTTTCAGATCAGTGCCTTGGTTTTTGGTTTTTATGCACCATATATGTATCAGTCCATATATGGTTTTCTAAAAAAAAAAAAAAAAAAAATAGAGTCTGAGAATCTAAGATTGTGACATCAAGAATGCAATTAGTATTCCACAGTTTAATTTCTTCAGTTGTATGCCAAAATGAGAAGACTTACAGCACCACAGACTTTGATAAAGCAAACTTGTCAGTTTATCTTTAAGATAAGCAGGCGGCTCAACTCAACTCCTTTCAGCTCTTCAGGGAAGCCAAAAAGAATGATGTCATCTGAGCAGGCAGCGATTGTGATTGGCTATGAGGTTCTGAGCTTCATGTGCTCACATAGCTCTCGCCAGACTGTTCCAAGAGTTATTAAACACACGCACACACACTGCACAAACCAGGGCTTTGTTGAGATCAGGACCCCAAAGTTAAACTCACACATCCTGCTATTAATTTATGCTTGCACTGTAGGATTCCCTTTTAAGGGCAGATGTATATATAACGTGTATTTAGAGTTATTTCAGCAGCGCATGAACTCTTACAAAAATATTAAAACATTATTAGTAGTGTTTGGTATGGCAAACATCACTATTGCTATTGTTCAAACTTTCAGGGGTTAGGGATTTCAACAAACCATAATCACTTACATTTTGTGCTACGAACATGAATGACACCTGAAAACATGCGGCTTGTTAAAGAGAGGTGTGCTATTACTTTTCAAACTTTTTGATGCCAAGAACTCCCAAATACAATGATCCCCTTGTGAGGGACCCCTTCATAAAATATAAAGACATATTTATTCTGTGTAGGAAAAATAGTCCGATATTAAAAAGACATGTTATTATCAAAATGAAATAACTTGTGTTCATATTGTCAGTGCACTACAGCCAAAACAATATTAAAATATTAAGTTGACAGTGTAACTTTTTTCTACCCACTATTAGAGTATGATAAATACATAAACTTTTAGAAAAAGTAGAAACATTTTCAACTCAATTCAAATTTATTTGTAAAGCACTGATTTCAGACCAGTCTTTAGAAAGTAGAATGAAATGGTAAAAATATCAACTTTCCATATATGTTAACTTTTTTACCTTTTATTCTATAGACATTTTCCCTGAACCCTCTAGCACTCCAGTTTGAAAGCCCTGCCACTAAAATATTCTTCTAAAAATTAAAAAATCACTTTGCTTTAAATCAGCCAAAGTTGGTGAAACTTGGCCAAGTTGCTTAGGCTAAAATTTAACCCAGGTAAAGGCTGGGGGACCAGGCTAGTACAGTACTAACTTTCCTGTTGAAAACAACTTTCTATGTGGTTTAGGATGTTTTTTCAGCAGTTTATTCATGCTATCCACGCTAAAACATAACTATGATCAGAGGTTATCATGTAACCGGTATTTGCAACAGCAATTTTGGTCCTACAAGTAAGGTTTAAATACTGTATATCCTGTGTAAAAGCCCTCCTATATTTCATGCATTCTCACAAGATCCATTAGAATATGATCTCCCCCTTGACACTCCAGCAAGGCTGAGCTACAGTACAAAAACATCAACTCCACTAGTCCTAATGCTATCTTAGAAAAACAAACTTTCAATACAACAGCAGCCCATATGGACCCAATAATAAAAAAACGTCCTGAAAATGAATAACTGTGATGAAGAACACAAGTCATGCAATGTATTTGCATGCTGTTTGTGTTTGCAAATGTGATAAACAAATGTAAGTGTCAGAATAAACAGAATTAGATGTTAAATGGTCATAAACGACACCCGCCAATCGGGATCCAGGTGGCATTGTTTGGGATAGATCAATTAGCCTATACAAATTAAATATGAAAGATTAATTAATATCATGACAACAAGATCTCTGGGCCCGAACAGGTAAAGCTACGTTTGATTCCTGCATAAAACGTCTGTGATCATACAGAAAGAACCCAACGTGAACTGTGGAAAGCATGAGCATGCAGTTATTTCTCAGATCTTCTTCCAAAGTCCGTGAGCTCGTCTGAAACTGATAATAAACTACAGACACTCGTTCCTAAACTGTTAGTCCATGTACAGAGATGCCTCATTTCATAAACATATCAAACTAGCAGCTATGTAACAGCTCAAAACCATGCCAAAACAAAAAAGAAACCTGACGATGCCACACTGAAAATAATTGTACTGCAAGAATTGTATTGTGTAATGTCTGAAGCCCATTTAAAGACCCCATGAAACAGTTTGACAAACTCATTCTTTATTGTGCTGAAGTATTTCCTTTTAAAACAGAAAGTTGGGGTGTGGACATATCTTGTCCTTTCTTTTAAGTAACTAATAGCTTTTAAGACATACAGCCAAACTATCTTTTGCACTTGCTAGTCAGAGGCAGTGATATTAGGGAAGTGATATTAGATATTATTCTAGAGAGCATTTTATTGGACTGACTGCAATAATCCTCAAAATTTTTTAGCCATTTCCTTGAAAGTGAAACACTGTAAACTTTAAATAGGTATATCTTTTCAATGTCTATTTTGTCACATTTTAAAAGTACACTAGTATATAGCGGACATCAAAGCAAATAAACAGTGACTAAAAGCCACAGAATTTCAAATTTGCTTTTGGTGGCAACAACCTCAATGCTTCTCTCTAATGTAAGATGCAAATCCAACTGATCTCATGAAAAATACGAGACAGTGGTGACATTTTTGCAAAAATGATATTTAGTGGTTCATTACACTTATCGTGGCAGTTACATAGTGAAACTAAAAGCAAGTTACATGTCCTCCAAAACAGATGAGATCAGTACTCGTAGCCTGATCATTTGCATTTCAAGTGCAACGCTCTATCAGTTGAGCTACTGCACACCCAAACAAGCTTGGAAATGCAGTTGGTTATGTAATGCCAAACTTAACATGTATCACCTTACAAGTCATTGCTGTTGTATCGCCTCTAGTGTTCATTTTACCAGGAAACTGCAGTGATTTGTACGACGAGCCACATACAAATAGCTTTGCAAAAATGTAGGTATAGTAATTTGATTCTATGAGACCATGTTTCACATTTAGAATTTAGAATCTTCTCTGAACGTATATTCACTGATACTTTATTAGGAACACCTACTTATTCATGCGATTATCTAATCAGCCAATCGTGTGGCAGCAGTGCAATGCATAAAATCATGCAGATACTGGTCAGGAGCTTCAGTTATTGTTCACATCAACCATCAGAATGGGGAAAAAATGTGATGTCAGTGATTTCAACAATGACACGATTGTTGGTGCCAGATGGGCTGGTTTCAGTATTTCTGTAACTGCTGATCTCCTGGGATTTTCACACACAACAGACTCTAGAATTTACTCCAAATGGTGCCAAAAACCAAAAACATCCAGTGAGCAGCAGTTCTGTGGACGGGAACATCTTGCTAATGAAAGAGGTCAATGGAGAATGGCCGGACTGGTTTGAGCTGACAGAAAGGCTACAGTAACTCAGATAACCTCTCTGTACAATTGTAGAGAGCAGAATGGCATCTCAGAATGTACAACACGTTGAACCTTGAGGCGGATACGCCACAACAGCAGAAGTCTACGTCGGGTTCCACTTCTGTCATCCAAGAACAGAAAACTGAGGCTGCAGTGGGCACAAGCTCAACAAAACTGGACAGTTGAAGACTGGAAAAAGGTAGCCTGGTCTGATGAATCATGGTTTCAGCTGAGGCACACAGATGGTAGGGTCAGGATTTGGTGCCATGGACCCAACATGCCTTTGTTTGTGGTGTAATGGTGTGGGGAATGTTTTCTTGGCACACTTTGGACCCGTTAATTCCAATCAATCATTGCTTGAATGCCACAGCCTATTTGAGTATTGTTGCTGACCATGTGCATCCCATCATTGTCACAATTTACCCATCTTCTAATGGCTACTTCCAGCATGATAATGCACCATGTCACATAGCAAAAGTTGTCTTAAACTGGTTTCATGAACATGACATTAAGTTCACTGTTCTTCAGTGGCCTTCCCAGTCAGCAGATCTGAATCCAATAGAACACTTTTGGGATGTGTAGAACGGGACATTCGCAGCATTAACGAGCAGCTGACAAATCTGCAGAAATTGCATGACGCAATCATGCCAACTTGGACCAGAAACTCAAAGGAATGTTTCCAACATCTTGTGGAATCTATGCCAAGAAGAATTGAGGCTGTTCTGAGAACAAAGGGAGGCCCTATCCAGTTTTAGTGTAGTGTTCCTTTTAAAGTGCTCAGTGAGTGTATATTCACCAAAAATACCACAATATGACCTATATATTTAGCCTGAAAGCTCACCTTTTACCCCTAATATTGCAGTCTTCAAGAAACATTGGTCTCACAAAAAAATAACATCACCTAGTTTCACAATACAAGTGTCAGGTGACTTTTGTTACACATTAGCTCTGTTCCAAACCTAGTGAGGTGCCTTGCAGTCTACTGCCTAAATACTGTAGACAGCTACCTTCTAAGGACGCATCTTAATTGAAAACCAGAAACCATTTTTTTCTAAAAACAACAACATATTTAACTTGTAATTTATATTGTAATTTATAACTTTAATATAATCTTTATGCAAAATATAATTACTTATGTTTGTATTTTCTTACGTTCGTTATATAAGACTTTTTATGTACTTAATATATTTAATATTTATTGATTTATACAATAAATACAATATATTTAATATGGGGAATGTGCTTAATTGTCATGAAAATAATGTAAAAAAAATGCTAAATTTGTGGAATATATAATTCCTTATTATTTTTCCCCCCCATTTACACCGATGAGCCAAAAAATTATGACCACCTGCCTAATGTGCTGCTGGTCCTCTGCGTGCCGCCAAAACAGTGCCGACCTGCCAAGGCATGGACTCTACAAGAACCCTGAAGGTGTCCTGTGGTATCTGGCACCAAGACATTAACAGCAGATCCTTCAAGTCCAGTAAGTTGCGAGGTGGAGCCACCGTGGATCGGACTTGTTGATCCAGCACATCCCGCAGATGCTGAATTGAATTGAGATCTGGGGAATTTGGAGGCCAGTGCAACACCTTAAACTCTTCATCATGTTCCTCAAACCATTCTCTAACAATGTGTGCAGTGTGGCAGAAAGATTATCCTGCTGAAAGAGGCCATTGCCATCAGGGAATACCATTGCCCCGAAGGGGTGTACCTGGGCTGCAACAACGTTTAGGTAGGTGGCATGTGACAAATTGACATCCACATGAATGGCCAGACCCAAGGTTTCCCAGCAGAACATTCCCCAGAGCATCACATCACATTTTCTGTGCCATAGTAGACCTTCTGTCAGTTCAGACCAGACAGGATAGCCTTCATTGCCCTTGCACATCGATGAGATTTGGGTGCCCAATGCCCTATCGGTGGTTTGTGTTTTGCCTCTCCTCGGACCACTGTCAGTAGGTACTCACCACTGCTGAATGGGAGCACCCCCCAAGCTGTTTCAGAAATGCTCTGACCCAGTCGTCTGGCCATAACAATTTGGCCCTTGTCAAAGTCGCTCAGGTTTTTACTCCTTTTCGCTCAGCCCATTTCTCCTGCCTTCCACATGTTGACTATGAGAACTGATTGTTCGCTTACTATCTAATCTACCCAAACCTTGACATGTGGCCTTGTTAGGAGATGATCAACGTTATTCGCTTCACCTGTGAGTGATCATTATGTTTTGGGTTCATCAGTGTATTTTAGGGTGAAATACGACCTGGACTTGTTCTCGACAGATTTTGTGATATTCATCCTTAGAGCTTTTCACAAATCAAACATTTGTTATTCCAGCGAGAACAAAGCATTCATAAATGGCTTACAAAAGCGGCTCTGCCAATATACACACACTCTCTTAACACTTGACCAAAAATTTAACTGCTTGGATATCTTTCCACGGTGCAAAACATACACAGGTATTTAGCAGTACATCCAGCGTTGTTGTTTCATTTGGAGGAGGAACAAATCTCTATGCCCTTGAAATGTACAAGAATCATCTGTTGACATCAATGGGATATGCCCTTAACTTTTACTCGCTCTGTGAGCAGGTGGGTCATATAAAGCACTGAGATTAGGGTGAACAAAATCCTTTACTCTTGCTGCTCATTCCTAAAATTTTGACCCAGTCCCCCCCAATCACCCACTCAGAGCGGTCACCTTTGTGAAGGCCTGGGCAGCAGTATGCACCTGGGAAACACTCTGTCTTGAAGAGTGGATTGGGATCAGTTCCTTTTATGGAAGTGGCTTTGGTTTGGCTCTTATAATGTAATGTGAGTTGGGGTTGCTGGGGAGATATGGCTTCAATCACTGTGTTATTCCCTCAAATCCAGGCCAAAACAGTTCATGATGTAAATTATTAAACAAGAAATAAAGTATTTTAGAGGCTGACCTCCAGCTTTTACAGTCTTCCATGACTGTGCAAGGTATCTGATCTTATCGCTAGGTTTAATGAAAATGGTTATCTAAAATACATTCATCAAAACTGACATGGCATTCCGTCTAAAATAATATTTATTTTTGCTGTTGCCAGAGATGTGATGTTTCCTTTTACAACACAGGAACAAAAACAACAAAAGGGTTTCCAGGACTTCCCTTTGTTGAGAGAGTTTTAAGGCAGTACGCTACATTAAGTGCACTACGCGTCCATTTGTGCTAGTACTGCAAATGAAACAGCATACATTTGTTTGAGTACCAGTGAGTATGTATCAAATTATGTATCATCATGTACCATTGTATATGGGTGTTACTTCAACTTCGGGCACTTTCACTTTAACTTTTTATATATATAAATTCATAGCCGTGCGCTTACTTGAAAAATAATTGCACACATTAGAACGACCGTCAACCAATCTCAATCAAGCATTCATCAGAGCCGTGGTATAGTGATGTTTGAAGAAAACAAAGACAAATCAAAGTAAATGCAACTTGTGAGCAAAATATATTTCCAATCAAACGTAATTTTGCCAAATTAGTCCACATCCACACTAATCTGTTTTCATTTTGAAAACGTTTCATTTCCGTAAGGTCATCATTTTCGAAAGTGTGCGGTAACAATAAGCGTTTTCAAAGGTTTTTGCTGAAAGAAAATGGAAGCGGTTCTAGTGTGGATGGGAGGAGTAAACGTTGCAAAATCAATGAGTTTTCAAACAAAAAACGAATTAATGTGGAAGTGACTGTGACGACGAGTGTGTCCTCACCGCCCGGCCCCTCCCTCCTCCTCGTCACAGTGAGCTTATGAAAGAAAGTGAAAATATTTTTTTATATTTTTTATTTTATATTGTGTGTTTTTAGACACATACAATTTTAGCTGTAAAATTAGCCTTAGCAAGACAAAGAAGTGTGCCATTTTATTTCAAAATGATTAAAAATGTCATTTCAATCAGTATCATTTCCAGCACAGAATTCTAATAAACACAATACAGAATTTGAGATATTCTGGAAATTACACTGTGGTGGGAATTTTCATGACTTTCAGAAAAAAATTACAATGACACAAATCTTCCGTGATGCATGCACATACACTGTTGGACAACAATAAAACTAGTTAGTGGTTAAAAAACGTAAAAGAAACACTCCTTTAGAGTAAGTAAATCACCTGAAATATCATAATAACTGAGAGAATTCAGCTGTCCAGTGAAATGTTTTATTGATACAACATGCTCTTTGCACCAGAAAGAGAAGTTATATCTCTCTGTATGATCCTGCTAAAGCAGCTCGTTGAAAGACGTTTACATCCTGGTCACTCAGGATGACAGCGACAGATACTTCCTCTGTCTGATGACATCACAGCTCATAAAGCTGGCCCACTTTTACTGTGCAGCTATTCTGGGTCTATTGTTCTCCTAACGTAGAACTGCAGCCTGGATACAACCTCTAAATCTACTGCGTGTGAGCTGAGTGACGCTTTAGTGCTTTCAAAATAAATTGTGATATGTGTATATGTGACTGTGACATTATACCACAAGCTATTAAAAGAAATCATTTGCAAAGTGAGCCAATATAAGCCAAGTTATATGTCAGGGAGTAGAGGAAGATAAATGTCCACTTTTAGAATTAATTCAGCTTCCACGACCAAGACATTTTATGTCTACTTTCCCTGACCTAAACAGGCACTTGGCTACTTCATATGAAATTTTCTTCTTAACGTCTCCTGGAATGGTCGCATTTTGTCCAAACAGAGTGTTTCCGAGTTCTTTCCATGACATTTATTGTCGACATTGTGGGTTTTTTGCATTTTAAAATTTTTCCGTCACCATGTTTTATAAATAGGCGCTGGAGTCGTGAGCGAGTTAAATGGGAGACAGCTGGACATGATTACCTTCCTGCCGTGTGGATTCATTGTATCAGCTTTCTTGGCCAGGGGTAAATGAAGCCTATGGAATGGCACTGGGGGAATTGCAACGTTATGCGTGACTATTATAGGCGGCAACACAAAGCCTGCAGTATGGCAGGCAGCCTAGTCCTCTCTGTCACTGGGTCAGTACTATGAATACCATTAAATCAGTGCTGCTGTCTATGTGTGTGCATGAGAAATAGTATACTGTGACACCTAGCTCTGTTCCAAAACCTAGTGAGCTGCTTACCCTAAATCAGCCGAAGGTGGTTAGCTGGTCTCCCAGTCTGGCCAAGCTGGTTATGCTGGTCTATTTTGATGGTTTTAGAGGGGTTTTGGTCACGTGTCATCTGGTCAGGTTGGAAGACCAGCTGGCTGACCAGCTAAACAAGCTAAAACCAGCTTGGCCAAGCTGGGAAACCATAAGCTCTGAAGGGTGTTTGTAAAGATTTCCTGTTTCAGTGGCATACTCGACAAAAAAACAAGGAGGGTGTTTTGTATCATTGTGAAGAAAACTTTTCAATTTTTTAATGATATAGATTATGATAAATTCGGAGACTCTAAGCCTAAGAAACTGCTGAAAAAAAAAAAAAAAAAACCTTTTCTGATCTGAAAATGTAATTTATCCTAGTGTACACAAACATTTCCAAACAAATAAAACATAATAATTGTACATAAGAGCTAATTACACATGCAAATACAACAAATATTAAAGGTTTGCTCTCTCTCCAGAACATGCAGACATGAGTAACGAGATCTCATTCAGTTCCATTCTGTGTCATTTGAGTCATCATTAAAACTGTGTCATGTACTTGGCGCCATCTGTGAACAATCCTCTCTGTCCATATTTGGATGACTTTCACCTCTGGTTGCAGCGATCTGAATCCTAATACAATTGGTTTAATGTTCCATGAAGCCGGACAACGTACTACATCATTTCCGATAAAGTCACCTGATCCAGGAAAGCTAACATGCTTTTAGCCAGATAGCACAATATTTGCTGTGTGCACATTGTGCTTCGTGTGGATTATCTAATGATCTATGCATCCGATTATGTTGTGTGGGCTCGTTTAAAAGATAATCACCTCCTCTAAGTAATGGTATGTGATATTTTATGTTCTGTTTATTTTTCTGTTTATTAAAGTTATAAGTGAAAACGGGTCAAATAAGCAACACCTTTTTACATGTAACATGTATATCAAAGACATATACTTAGCTATTACTGGCTATATTTTTGTCTGTGGGTAAAACACATATACTGGTTGTACTCTACTCTTTGAGAACTTTCCAATGACATATGACACATGGCTATTTGATCAGTTTGATGTTTTTACCGATTACAATCATTTGTGCAGTGCAATTTTTATTTTTAAATAAATTATCAAACGGAACACTTCTGATATGTCTGCAAATTTCAAAGGACTTGTTCAGTTTTTGGTCATAATGCCTACATGCATTGTAAAGTACAGATTCTAAGCTTACAAATTATACCTATTTTGTGTTGGTCAAGACTCGTTAGTAATATTTTGATTAAAAAAAATAAATTCTCGTGAGCTTAAAGGGTAAAGTAAAGACCAACAAACCACCTTAGGCTGATTTAATCTGTCTTTTTATAGCAGGATACCAAGACAGCATTATTAGGTGTTAAAAGATTATGCTTCTAAGACACATCATTTTGGGGCAAATTGTAAAGCAGCATTACAAGTATCCTTCGCAAATTACACAATTAACAAAAATCATTCAAGATGGCAGTATTTCGTTCATTACCAAAAATATGAATAAACAATAATTTTAATCTAATTAAAAACATACTGTTTTAGCCAATATTTGTGTGTGATATGTATTGTCAGACTCTGCTCCAATCAACTGTGAGAGTTCTGTGGGTATACGGAGTTGCTGCCTATCTAGAGCATCCCAAATCAGTCACTTATGAGGTTCCATTTCAATTAGTACGCTGCCTTAGGGGCTGTTCACACTGAACGTGTCCTTGCGTGTTCTTTTGAACTTGACACAGTGTCTAAAAAAGTGGCGCTCCTGTGTGAGACGCTGGCGCAATGATCAAAGATGTCAGTCTAGCATGTTTACATAGACAAACAGCGCAATAACATGCTCTTTGTGAACGGCTCCTTAAAAGGTAGCTGCCGCTATAGGTAAAGCAGCCCACTATAACAGCTCATGCCACAACTGTGTATGCAGCATAACTTCCTTTCAAGTGCTCCTTGTCCACATGCCAGAACAGGAAGAACTGTTGATAGTGTTAATAGTGCTGCTGTGTCAGAGTTGTATACTCAGCAGCAGAGGAACACTTTAAAAATAGGCTGCTTTTAATATAGTATTGATTGCAACCCTTATTTGCCCCCTCTTTGCAATGTCTTACAGTATTTTCCCCTTGAAGTCCACTAGCCATGGAAGTGGGCCACATACAGAGCCGGTAGGGTATTAATGATGTAAATAATATAGTGAAGACCATTACGATAAGAGTTCAGGAGAGATGCCTGCAACAACCATACAGCAAAAGGAATCTAACAGCCTGGTTTAGTTCTCCATAGAGAGTGCTCTACAAATCCAAACCCTAATCTTAGTGTGACCATGACCAATTGGGTTTGGTAGCAGTGAGTGAGTGATGTCTGGAACACATGTATGTACAAACTAACCTTTGATTAAGACACAGCATGGTGTTGTTGGAATGTAAATGCATACCTGATGAGGGATGCCTAGCTATTTATATAGAGCTGAAAGTACTTGGCAACATTTAACTCTATGAATACAAAGGTTGTTCCTAGCAGTAGTCTATAAAATTACGTTGCATTATAAGATACCTTGTTTTGGCAAAAATCTAAGGCAGCATTGCATATATATCCATTCACTGGCGTAGAATTGGGGCACACAGCCCCCCCGCCCCCACAGTCATGCATCTGTCCTTGTTTATATATTTTTATCAATGCTGACAATAATTTTGTATGAGATACCTTGCAATTGCGTGGCTGAGTCTGTCATATTGAGACAAAAAACTGAAGTCCCCCCTCCGTTGAACGAGTTGGTATCGCCCAACTAGACGGCGGTGTCACGTTGTACCTGTTACTTTTCTCAGCGCTGGCCAGAATTCATGAGCTCACGGTTGTTTATTATTACTGGATGAGGATTTTTACAAATGCTTTTATAGATAATGCAGAGGCGGATTTTCATTCACAGGTATGAATCCTTGCAATTATCAGTTTTTATTAAAAAATAACTATCCAGTGTAAAATGTCTCAAAACGGATATAAGGTGTTCTTAGATTTAAATGCGACAAACGGAGGATTCGGTTTTCAGAGCGTCAAGTGCCCCCTGCAGGAATAAAACTCACAAGACAGTCAATGGCTGACAACGTGCAATTTCGGTCTGTAGATCTGTTACCCACACAAAACTTTTGTATGAATTTAGAAAACATGAAATATATCACATGAGTCAAATGTGGAGTCAGTGAAGATGTTAAAGGCGTCCATAGAAATGATCAGTTGTTTTTCATGGTGAGGAAAGCAGACAGGCATTTCAGATGAGCAGGTAAGAATTTTATGAAAGGGTACATTTTTTTTAAAAACATTAACCCTAATGCTTTTTCTGAATGTTTGATATGATACAGTGTATAAATATTTAAGCATATGCATTGAATTAGGGATGACGGGATTACACAGTTTTACTATTAACCGCGATTAAAAATATCACGGTTAATTTAACCATAAGAATTTAGAATCCATGGTTAAAAAATGTGAAATGCTTTATTTACACATGGCAAAAATATTATATATAATGTATAAATATATAATATAAAAGAGTTTTTCGTACAATTTTGTAAGCCAAAATGTGAAAACTGCTATGGTTATGGATGGTGGCCGCGTGTTAATGGCCAGGTGTCACGAACTGAACGTGAACTTTAAATTCACTTGAAACTGAAGCTTAAATACACGAATTCCAAAATATAACAGAGGCTCATATCCATCAAAAAAGCAATTTACATCGGCTGTTTGACAGCATTTAAATGACTGAATGAAGATGACGGATGTAAAACAAGCAGACAGAAATCCTAGAACACATTCTACAAATGGGACAGGATGCTCCACTAGTCGTCCAACAACAAACAAGTACATTTAATATTTTTAGCTGTGTTGATTTTAAAGTGATGAATTAAAGATAACACTTTTTGTAATGTTTAAGCATGCTGACAGCGCGCAGTGTATTTGCGTGTAGTTACTATCAGCGAGTAAACTTTGAAAAATTGCATCTTAAATCGTCCTCGTTATTTAAAGCATTGCTTCTGTACAAATTCACGCATTCAACAATAAATGTCAATTTTAGTCATGATCGGACTGTAAATTGCCTGCTGCATGCAATGTTCCCGTTATTATGCATAGTCCACAGGTTTATTTGTAAGGTGTTGTGGACTGTATTTAGAGTCTGTTGCAGATTCTTTAGGTAGGGATGTCTGACAGAACAACGGATTGCTTTAATAAACTGATGCTGAAGAAAAAACTGTTTAATGCCGTGAACTACGTTACCCACAATAATCTTACATTTACACACATTTGAAGCACCCTGTTTACACTTAAGCGCATCGCTGAGCTCAGGATGCGCATAAGCAGTGCTGTGCCCAAGAATGGAGCGTCTCTTAATATCTCCTTTTTTGTGTTGGTGTGTGTTTATCAGTATTCTTATTCTAGGGCTTCCCTTAGCGTACACATATCCCCCAGAAATTCATACACTTAGGTGTTTTGACAATTGTTATATGATATGCATTTTTTGCATCAGTGATGTTGCATAATAAAAAACTTTGCAAATAATTGTAAAACTGTTTAACCGCTATTTTTTTCTCAGACGGTAATCTAACCGTCAAAATCTCACACCATGGCATCCCTACATTGAATAGACTTTTTTTTATTTATCTGTGCATTAATTTGAACTGTTAATATGCATTGTGTAATGTATTGTAATGAAACATTACAACCCCCCTCGCAAACCGACCCTGTCATCATTTACTCACCCTCATATTGTTCCAAACTCCTATGACGTTCTTTCTTCAGTGGAACATAAAGTGATATGCAGAGGTGGGTAGTAACGTGCTACATTTACTCTGTTACATTTACGTAAGTAACTTTTTGGAAAATAATTACTTTGAGTATGTTTAATTGTAGGTACTTTTTACTCTTACTCAAGTAAATTTCTAATAAAAATAATTAACTTTTACTTCGTTACAATGGGCAATGGTCCTGTCGTTACATTACTGGTTTTAATTCAATTAGTGTTATTAAATGCGTAATTTATTGCAAGTTTTTTTTAATGGGAACTTTACAGCACGCTCTGTCACTCGTGTCGAGCTCATCACTCCTGCAGCAAGCGCTCAAAACAAACACATTCTTTTGTCACGCAATGCCTTCATTTTACATCAAGACAAGCAGATATTTCAAGATTAAAATTACAGCTTCAACTTAAGAAAGCACGTTGTGGTGAGTTTTGGCAATTTTGTGATAACGTGATCTTGTCTGTGTCATGGTGATTCTGCATCTATGGGCTCTTAGGACCTCAGTTTATAATTATACATTTTTATATCAGTGCTGAAATACATCTGTGTCTGTATCCATGTAAACATCCATGTTAAGTGTAAATGCCTTTTGCTCTGCCCATCACGTGCAGACAGCATTTCTGCACGTGCACAGCATTTATACGTTTGACAGACAATGCACGTTTTTCTAATGGACAGCAGAGAACAAGCTTTGAACTTAAATAAGCCTATCATGCTTCCAAACACAGAGATAAGGTGCAGTTTACCCTTAATGTACAGAATTAATGATCTAAATTCTTTCGACAAAATACTGTAACTACCCTGAACTAAGAATCCATGCAGGACTTTAATAAGCTGTGAAGTAGCAACAGTAGGCATTAATAAAGCATGATCTTGCTTCGTTTTATTCAGCATTATATATGATTGGGCCTGTGGAATATTATTATTATTATTATTATTATGTAACAGATGTTAAATCTGTATTATGTAATGGAATATTGGGGAGTAAACATCTATTATGTTATATCAATTGGATACTTTCTTACTCTTACTCAAGTAATTATTAACATGAGTACATTTACTTGAGTAATGTTTTTGGCTTCTCTACCCACTTCTGGTGAGATGTTAGGCAGATGTTAGGGACTGGCAGTCTCAGTCACCATTCACTTTCATTGTATTGAAAAAGATGCAATAAAATGAACAGTGACTGAGGCTAACATTCTGCTTAACATTTTCTGTTGTGTTTCACGGAAGAAAGAAAGTCATATAGGTTTGGAATGACTTGAGGCAGAGTAAATTATGACAATTTTAGTTTCTGTGTGAACTGTGTGATCTTAGATGGTCAGTTGGACAAATTAAATGAAAGGGGTATATTGGGGTTCAGTACAAGCTAAGCTCAATCGACAGCATTTGTGGCATAATGTTGATTACCACAATAAATAATTTTGACTTGTCCCTCCTTTTCTTTCAAAAAAGCAAACATTGGGGTTACAGTGAGACACTTACAATAGAAGTTAACGTTCTCTGTAACGTCCACAAGATGTAAACAATATGTGTTAACATGATTTTAGTGTGATATTTTTACTAACCTTTTCTGTGTAAAGTTCTATCCAATTTTACAACGTTGCCATGACGACGAAACGCCATAAACCTTAAAACGACTGTAAAATTGGGCCTGGGTAGCTCAGCGTGTACTGACGCTGACTACCACCCCTGGAGTCGCAAGTTCGAATCCAGGGCATGCTGAGTGACTCCAGCCAGGTCTCCTAAGCAACCAAATTGGCTGGTTGCTAGGGAGGGTAGAGTCACATGGTGTAATCTCCTTGTGGTCGTGATTAGTGGTTCTTGCTCACAATCGGGCACGTGGTAAATTGTGCGTGGATTACGGAGAATAGCATGAGCCTCTACATGCTATGAGTCTCCGCGGTGTCATGCACAGTGAGCCACGTGATAAGATGCATGGGCTGACTATCTCAGAAGCGGAGGCAACTGAGACTTGTCCTCCGCCACCCGGATTGAGGTGAGTAACCGCACCACCACGAGGACCTACTAAGTAGTGGGATTTGGGCATTCCAAATAGGGAAAAAGGGGATAAAAAAACGACTGTAAAAATAATGATTCAAACTACTTTACAGTTTTAGAATGATTTTTTATAAAATGACAAGCTTCACATTTCTGCTTTTACACCCTTTAAAAATTGGCCCCATTCACTTCCATTGTAAGTGCCTCACTAGCCGCATTTCCACTATCGGGCCAAATGAGGGCATGCTAGTGCGTGCCAGGGCCAGTTGTGTTCCTACTGTCACTTCCAGGCTTCATCGTGCCGCCTCAGGGTTTCTCGGGGTCAGTGGCCTTTGGCACGGCGATTACGTTTGGGTCAAACAAGGCAAATTTTAAATTTTTACATTTTTTAAATTTAAAAACTTGCAGGTTAAACCGTTAAAATGCACAATGGACAAAGCGGTGCCCAAAGAAAGAACTTTCCATTGTTCTAGATCATGGATGGTGTGCTGCGACATCATCCCGCTGTTAGTGGAGAGACCACTTGGGACTCCATGGCAGTTACAGTCGGTGAGTTGTCAATGCTAACTTTTCTTGCTAGCTTGCTAATGTTTACAAATGACATAAACTCGATATTCTAGATAACTATATAACATGATACCTCAGCTTGAGCTTCCCTCTTGCTTGTGAAATGGGCGGGATGTGTGATGTTGGCACCAGGGCGGCGTGTTAAAGGCAGGTTTTAGGGTGATGCAGCGGGGCTACTGGCCCGATGGTGGGAACGCAGATCGATTTTGGTCACGTGGCTCGAGGTCCGAGGCTATTGGCCCCAGCTGGCCAGTTGATAGCCCTGGCTCGCACTGGCCCGATAGTGGAAAAGAAGCTATTGTAACCCAGATTTTGCTTTTTTAAAGTAAAGGATAGAAATAATTTTTTGTGGTAATCAAAATTATGCCACAAATGCTGTTGATTGAGCTTAACTTTGATTGAACCTGGAATATTCCTTTAACATGGTGACGTTCTGTGGAAAAGTTGCATGACAAGATATGGACACAAATTTTTCTATGGATTCTGTTCTATTTTTCAGAGATCTTCTGCTCCTGTCAAACAAGAAAAACGATTCTTTCAAAAAATATCAACACAGATAGTTTAGCGATGACTCAGTGGTTATACTATGTGCTGCACTAGAAACAGGTGACCCACCTTGAGTCCAGCTGTCCAGAAAACACTAAACCGTTTCCGTGTGTGGCAACCAAAATAACACAGAAATGGAATTGTCCCCTGCATCTGGTTCTGCTCATTTAGGCAGTGATGCCCTAATGCCTCATCCTTCAGCATGTACATTTAAACCTGCCCTGTCTCGCTTCAAAGCCCATCCCTGCAAATGCACAATGGAAAGCCAACGTAAGCAGTTTTTCGGCACAACGTATCTGGAGTGCCAAGATAAAACGCATTCATGAATAGTGAAAATGACATGAGATGATAAGAAGTGAATGGTTAGTTGTAATTTCAACCACACACTTTGACATTCACTACGATTGCAACAAGATTGCTACAAAAAAAAAGTTTGCTTTCTTGCACTCTCAGGTGTTCGTGCAACAAATATGCAGTTTATTTGGCTAAAAATAACCAAACAAAGCACATCTGGTAATCTAGTATGCTATTCCATAACCTGTGCCAATAAAAACATGTTTAAAATAATGAACAAGAAACCGTTATGTAATGCCTCCTGTTCCAGAAAAGGACAATTATGAGTGCACTATTTACTATTAATTTCTCTAACCTCAGTTTGTGAGTGCAGGAAGGGTTGTGTCAAACGAACCACAGCAATCTTTTGGAAAAAGCATAAAATCCTGCAGTTTTAATATCATCTGATTAATATCATCAACAGTTAATTCTGGATCATGCTCTGATTGTGTACCCCCCTGAACAGGAAGCATATGTACGCACTCTCACTAAATGTGTCTATGACCATGGGTGCATCTCAAACAGATTCCTAGTTCAGTAGTCAGCCATTTCTAAGGCTGTCCCATGCACAAAATCGGTCCAGTGCACTGAAAAATGTGCTCCCTTAATATTTTCCATAATATACTGTAAAAATCAGGGAGCATCGTTGCCCACTCTGTTCCCTTACTGGAAATGTTGTCATGTCTTCTGAAGTATCTCAAGTCATTAGAAGATGAGTGCAAGTGTAAAATTATAAAGTAAAATCCGTCTTTTCTCTTTCATTGAGATTTGGATTGCAATTATAATTTGTAATTAATAATGTGCATAAAAGGTAAACAATCTTTTATCTATTAGAGTTGTAAGAAGACAAAAAAAAAAGTGTCTTTAAGGCATTGATATTGTTGATTAATACAGTTGTGTTTCAATGCACAACCTCGTAATTCTAGCAGGTGATTAAGCAATGAGTTTCCCAATGTTCAGTGAATCAACACCCAAGCTAGTGCCCACATTCGTGTTCATGATATGCTAATTCATGACATAGAAAGCTAGGCAGCGAGAGTAGACACATCCCAAGTGGAAGGTGAATATTGTATAAAAAAGCAGTAACAGATTTTTCAAAACAACAAGCTGCGGGGGGCCTGGGTAGTTCAGTGGTAAAATACACTGGCTACCACACCTGGAGTTCGCTAGTTTGCTAGTTCAAATCCCAGGGCGTGCTGAGTGACTCCAGCCAGGTCTCCTAAGTAACCAGATTGGCCCAGTTGCTAGAGAGGGTAGAGTCACATGGGGTAACCTCCTCGTGGTCACCATAATGTGGTTTGTTCTCGGTGGGGTGCACGGTGAATTGAGCGTGGTTGCCGCAGTGAATGGCGTGAAGCCTCCACATGCACTATGTCTCCGTGGCAATGCGCTCAACAAGCCACGTGATAAGATGCGCGGGTTGACTGTCTCAGACGCAGAGGCAACTGGGATTCGTCCTTTGCCACCCGGACTTAGAGCACATTGGGAATTGGGCATTCCAAATTGGGAGAAAAAGGGGGGAAAAAATCCCCCCAAAAATAAAAAAAAACAAGCTGCAATCTGATTTGGCTGGCATTACACCATTTCCAGGAGTTTTGTTTTATCAGTCTGCCAGGAAAACAAAGTTGTGTTTGTAAAATTAACACAATGAAGACCAGCCTGCCACAATAAGCTTTTAAGGGGAAGATCTAGTCACTGAATTTGCAGGGATTTTGTGGAAAAATCTTCAAAAGATATTCAAGAGTTTTGACTTGAGAAAAACTTGATAGTGGACCAGCAAATTGGACCTGACTTCATTCTGAAAGTCAAAAGTCTGTCTACAACAAGACTATATCTCGGGTAACAACAGGATAAAGACAGTTCTATCACTGTTGGTGCACAGACATCTACTTTGAGGCAATTTATTGATACAGTTGTTCAATAACTAAAGATACATGACAGACACAAACTGTATCTGTATCCGTAATCTACAAATCAAAATACCCTATAAAAATCTTTCATTAAGACCAGACAGAGCCTTAATTAAAAGCTTTAAAACTTTCAATATTTGGTCTAGTGCTACCTTTGCATTTAGCTGAGAGTTGCTGATAAGTGGTTCCTCACTGGCAAACACATGGTAGCTCTGTAATTGTTTTGATCTAACACCATGGCATCTGTGGTTACCCTACTAAACAACCTCTTTGGTAACTGCTAGGAAAATCCTGCAACCCAAGGAAGACTGGCTTACATCAAGTTTGATGGTTGTACCTCAGTCTTAAAAAATATTATCTAGGGGACTGTGCCAGAACACAGCATCGTTCAATGGCACATGTGTGCAGAAGTGTACTACATAGGGCGCCTGCACTCTAGAGTTTACGTTATGTCAAAAGGAACCCTCGAAATCTGCAATAAATCCATTGATTTCAATGGGAATGGTGTGCTGTAAAGACAGCGGAAAAACGCAAGGGTTTACGAAAGTGATGATACATCACTTCGGTCCAAATTTGAGAAATCGTAACTATTCTTTCAACTGTAACACACTCTAATATACAAATCCATTGATCAATGAGAATTTCAGAGAGGTGGGACTTAGCATTCAGAAATCGAATTTGCAATTTTGTGATTGGTTTCAAACTGACCCGGTTCGTTTCACAACTTTTTAAATGCACCTTGCACCTTTCTGGTTCTCAGAAGACCGTCACCGTCTAGTGTTTAGGAACCCTAAAGGCTAGGGTATCCTTTGTTTTACACGTGCCTTTCCATCTCGAGCACTTTCAAGTGCTCAGTCTTTCAAAGTATACTGTTTTGACCGTGAGTCCACACGGACGTGTTCGACGCCTGCGCACTGTGGGTATTTTGTGATACTCTTTTAAAACAGTCAACGACAGGCGCATGCGGTGATGACGTGGAAAAATGTAGGCTGTCCGCATGGCTTGAAAAAGTAGGCGAAATTTTTGCATACCTGCAATGAAATTTTAGGAAGACCCAAGTATATTTTGGCCTAAAGTCATGGAAACAAATTTCACTCGCCCAGGTCATGTGGTGATAAATAAATAAGGATTTGATGAAGATTTTAAAGCCAATCAGATATCAAATCAAAATATGGAAAAACAATACAGAAAATCTAAGAGCAAAGGCTAGATCAGCCAATCTAAATATCATATTTTGCTGGCCTTAACAAGCCCTAAATCAATCAGTACTGTACACTTGGCTCTGAAACCATTGTTAACAAAGAACAACATGCTATGCTATGCTTTAGATATCTTCTAAATCAAGATAAAACTTTGTCCAGAAGCTCTCCTGCAGTCTGCATGACTAAATATAGTGACCTCACGTTTTGAAGCATTTTACAGAAACTAGCTCAACGGCAACATGGGGGTCAGTACAAAAGTTATAGTTGACACAACAATAGCTCCCCAGATTGCAGTTGACGTTACTCACCATAAAGAGCTACAGTGTTTTTAAATGTGTGATTTAACTAACACGGGTGGGGGTGTTAGCAAAGTATCCCTCTGGAAAACCCAACGGAGAGCAGCTGCTTTCCATTAGCATACCTTAGTGAGCGAAAGGGGGTCCTGGCTTTGTGCGGGCAGACACTAACACCCGAATAAGTGAAAGGATAGGCCATGCAGACATGGGCCTTGAGACTGCAGCCAAATCAAGCTTGTTGATGGGGATTTGGGCCCTTTGAAAATATCGACTGAACAAACACACTCATGTTTTGGAACACATTGGAGTGATGTTTGACAAACCGATACGTGGCTTATAACACTAGCTGGTATGGGAATATATAAGACCACGTCCACACTAATACATTTTTGGATGAAAACGCAGTTATCTTGCTGCAATTTATGTCTCTCATACGCACTGGAGCAGCGTATTCCTCCGCTTGAAACGAAAGCATTCTTAAGTACCACATAATTTTCAAAATGATGAGGTTTGGAACCTCTTTTGACTTGAGCCAGTAAGCAACCACCTAACAACCAACAAGAACATGCCAGCAACCACCTACCATCATGCTGGCAACCATCCAAAGGACGCTAGCTACCACATAGCAATGCAATAAAAAACACTTAGAAAAACTCTGGCAACACCCACAGCACCCTATAGCATAGTGGCAGCGAGTTTGGCACAGACCAAATGTTTGTCAGTATAATCTAGTTGTACATAGTTTAGTTTATTTAAAAATGGCCTGATAACATCTATAACAAAGCCATGCCTGACATAAACAGTTTAAACAATCCTTCAACACCTCATACCCACAGATACTGTAATTACACAAAGTTTAAACACGGCAACCCTGCTAATGTAAACGCTTCTCACAAATGAGAAAACAATACTAGGCAAAAAAGGTCACTTTCATCTCACTTTCTAAGCTGTCAATTCAATGGACACTACAAACTTTCAATCTTTCAGTATACACTGAAAGGTTATACGCCACATTGAACTCCACATGAAAAGCGTTTGCAGACAAAAACATCTCATTCTGCGTTTTGGTGATTTCTATCACAAGTCTATCACAAATGGGGGTATATCACAAAACAAGTGTTTATGCTGGTTTAAACGTGGCGCTGACGTCTTAATGCAGATCATGAACGTGGCTTTATGATTCAAGATGTAGGAAAGTGGATAGCCACAGTCCACTGGTAGATGATGAGAGTTTAAGAGATTTACATAATGCCCATTGCAATGAAAAGGAAACCTATGTGGGGACTAGTTCTTCCAATTAGTCAGACTCCCACTTAGACTTTGGGAAATGTTTAATGTTACTTGAATTGGTGATATTTTAGTACATTTCTATCTTTATACTGTAGAAGGCTTTGTATGGAAAATGTTAATAAAGCATTATATTGTTACATATTTTTTGGTTTTCTTTCCTAAGATGGAAAAAAAATATTTTTTGATAGGAAAAGTAGTATATACAGTGGGTAAGCAACCAGATAGAGCCTTAGTCCTGCAGGGAGTACCACAGCGTGAAAACTTTAAATTCTCACACATGAGACATGTTCGCAAAATCATTGCCAGGAGGCACAAAGGGACACTTTTGTCACCATTGTTTAGTAGTGTGAAGAAATTGTTAATATTATTATTTGTATTGTATTTTTACATTTTTATGTGTAGAAGGTGATCTAACGATGCAAAATTAATGGCAGCATTAAAGTTATAGCTTAGTCATGTATTAAAGTATAGCTTAAATTCAGAATTTCATTTGTTAACCCTAATGAAAAAAACAACAACAATGCATTTAATTAATGGCGTTAACCCGTGTTATAATTGATTAATTATAATTGACCCGGCTGGTCGGCAGTGTTAGACTAAAAGTGTTAGACTCGTGTGTGTGTGTGTGTGTGTGTGTGTGTGTGTGTGTGTGTGTGTGTGTGTGTGTGTGTGTGTGTGTGTGTGTGTGTGTGTGTGTGTGTGTGTGTGTGTGTGTGTGTGTGTGTGTGTGTGTGTGTGTGTGTGTGTGTGTGTGTGTGTGTGTTACCAATAGCTCAGGAGCTGTACACTCAGCATCAATTGATACTGTCTTTTCCTGCATATTGCGGGTTTGAGACCAGCTTTACTTTTCTTATTGTCTGTTTGGTTACATGTAGAAAGTAAACAACATCCAGCAGATTCACAAAAAGCCATTTTGCACTGTGGCTGCTACTGACACTATCTTACCAGATCATTGTTGGTCACTTGTTCATATAACACTGTATATATTTTTTACATGGTATTTACCTTATATCTGTCGACACAGTTGTGTTTTAAAGGTAAAATCATTGGCGATACAGTCGCATAGAGAGGCAGGGTTCATGATTACATGATAACTTTTATTATTCAACTTAATTACATTAGTGTAGATCACAATAGTGAGGAACATTATTGCGCATACTGTAGCCGAGCGAACCGAGACAATGAGCCCAGGACAAACAGGACATCTAAGCAAGATTTGTTCTCCTTGGTCCACTTAAAGGCCGAAACATACTTCACGCAAGTACTCGAACGTAGACGAGAGCGCTTGGCCAACGCATGGCCTATGTGTGGTCCCGTTGTACATACTTTACGTGCGCACTTGCGTTGCTCTGGCGGTTACAAACCTCATACCACAAGGGGGCGATAGAGTTTTTTTTAGGCACCACAAAACCGAATCACGAAAATTTGACTCTGTGGTCCATTGTTTTATGAAATCAAAAAGCCAAAATGACTGGACATCCATAGCTAGTTGCTGCATCTCCGCTGCGGACACCTTTCCATTTCTTCCTGGCTCAGACAAATCAGTCCGTAGTTGTTTCCATTTTCTCTTTACAGTGTTGTTATCAGAATTTGGGGAAGCTGCAATTTCTTGCCAAGCATTTTCACTCGCTGTTTTATTCTAATGGAGAGGGGACGAGGGGTCGTAAATATGCTTGTATAATCTAACTTGTTCTGCAAGACTCTCCTCAAATTGCTGCTCCACCATGACGGTTGTTGACTGAAAACAGAAAATCCACTCTAGCGCCCCTTGAGGCAATGCAGAGAATGCAGCACATACCTGCGTTGGGTTATGAATTGAGCGCTGACATATTTCACTACGCAATGAAGCGTGGAATCGAGCTTTCGTAGCAAGGTGCGTCTGAGTTTGCATACTTGCATGAAGTATGTTTGGGCCTTTATTTCCAAATGTTCTACAATTGCTGGTGTGTTGGTTGTTTTATTTTCATCATGTCTGCTGTCGCGCTGTGATAGTGGGGGTTCCCTCTACGTCATTCTCCGGTGTTACGGTTTAACTGGGGCTGAGTTCTGAATAAACTTACTACATAAAGTTGGCATCCTTGTACAGATGAAAATAGGTGGTATAATTAGCTCGAACGGCAGAATGACGCAAAACAAATCAAAAACTTTGACTGCAGGAGATTCGATCTGGTTAAAAAAGCAACATGATCAGCACAACTTCACACAGCGTTATCAGTTTGAGCTATTAGGCAGCGATAACAGTAACGAGCATCTTTATGTTCAAATGAGGTTTCTTTATTCTGTGTGAAATGGTGCACATTATCAAGCAATGGTAACACCATGTTAACTTGTTTATCACGTTCACAATATGATGGTCTTGTCAGATTATGACACTGTATGAAATCTGAACGTCTTTTTCTCTTCTAAACACTGCTCCCAAATATTATGCAACATTATAAAATCAATCAGTAATTGAATGAACAACAAACTGCCAGAATTAATAAAGGCCTACTGAGTGATTAATCGTGATTAAAGTTTTTTTAATAGACTGACAGCACTAACTTTCAGCAGTCTGGAATTCTAGTATACTGTATACAGAATGTATACTAAAATAAGTGATGTAAATTCTAGATTGAAAGTAGAATTTTAAATTATCTGGAGAAAACATGCTTGCCTATGCAAAACAGGGTGGTTGCTAGGGTGTTGCTATACAGTTGCTAGGGCATTGCTAGATGGTTGCCAGGGGGTTGCTAACCCTAAAGGGTTAATCCATATCAACCTAATTTGATAAGTATTCTGCTCCCATAAATAATGATTCTGTTCACTTTTTCTTTAGTTTTTATTGCCAGGAGAATATAACATAATACGACAAAATGGTATACATATAAATTAATTAATTTACATTTGATAATCCTGTTTAAAAATAGAAAATATGGGCTAGCCTATCGGCACATTAAAAGAAAGCATAGTATATGATCTGTATATATTGATGCTCGCTCATAACGTCTGTGCATATGTATAAGAATACTCAAGTTTGCCCATGCAAAACAGGGTGGTTGCTAGGGTGTTGCTATACAGTTGCTAGGGCATTACTAGATGGTTGCCAGGGGGTTGCTAACCCTAAAGGGTTAATATCAGTCCCCCGGCTGAATTTTTAGATTTTGTTAACACTTTTTCTGAAGATTAAAAAGGTAAATTTCTAGTTTTAACAACATTTGTACTTGTTGCACAGGAAATACTCGCTTCATACCATATGACCCACATTTGAGTTTTCGACCACTGCCATTGGGTAAAATGTTAAAATTTTGGGATGGAGCCACTATGACAGCCCGATATCTCTGGGATTTAACCATATAGGGCCCTAAAAACGAAGACACAAAAAGGAAAGCTTGTTCTGAACCAGAATCTAAAAGGATATTAAGACACCTTTAATACTTGAGTTACAGGCACTTCAATTTTGGAAAAACAACACAAAAAACATGTTTTTCCCCCAATTTTGGATTCACACCACTTACATTATGTAACCAGGGGCGCTGAAGTCAACTGATTTTAGTAAAAGACCTACCTTAAGATTACCCTAAAGCCCCTTAATATGGCTCAGGTCCCTCCTTCTCTGCAAGCCCATTTTATCGTCAGATCGCCTTTTTAAAAAACCTTGAAGTATGAGAAATAGCAATAGTCCCTCAGTAAACACCACTAAACAAGCCACCAGTAGATAATGGAGTAAATAATGGTGTTAGGCTTTCTTTTCCCCCCATATGGAACCTATAACGACTAAATCTTCATGGAAACACCTAATCCTGTCTTTGTGAAACATTTAAACTACAGAAGTCCCTCTACTGACAGGCAAGATTCAAGTCAAATCGACCGAGACAAGTGGGGACTTCAAGATAAATGAGTGTCTTTACTCCAGCAGAAGTATGTTTACATTGCGTAGTCCATTAGGGATCACCCAGTGAGATGTTAGCTCTTGTGGCAAGGACCAGATGGCATGGGAGAACTTACTGCCCATCCAGTACATGAGAGCAAAGTATCAGTGACATTACAGTTACAATTCTCACTCATGAAGCAGTCACTAAAATATATCTCTGATTCCCTGAGCCAACACAATCCTTTCAACATACTTAAATGTCAGATAAACTATGCTGACTCATTCCATATTAATATGTGTGAAAAAAGTGCAATAAACAAGCAGCGCTCATGGGTTATTTACAGCCTGGGAAAAAGATTGCATGGTGCTTGACTGAATGTACAGTGAAAACAAATGCAGCTACAAATCTACACTATCTATCAATAAGACGAAACTTTAGGATGCTTTACGTTTTCATCTGACTACAGCAAATCAACATCCTTGTCTATAAGTTAGTTGCTACATGAAATTCCAAGTTGAACACACTGTATGTGGGTCATTCTATCAGACATGTGCCCTTTGCCACTGTGATTTGTAGAGTAAATTTGTGTGACATTTCAAACATTCTACAAACATTTAACAATGTGTTAATAAATAGCTTTGGATCCTTTCAAGATAAACTGATAGATTTTAATGTATTTTAGGTCATAACTATGCCCTCAGAAAAAGAGAGTTGACAGTTACACAGTTCTTTTAGACATTAGTTGCCTTGTTTTCTAGATCATTTCACTTTAAAATGCTTATAAAAAATAGAATTAAATGTTGATATTTCTATAAATACCCTGTTTTCACTTATCAATTGTTTACTATACAAAATAATGGTAACAGGGTTGACAATTTAAGATTGTGCCCTTCTCACAAACCTAGCAACATATAAGATAAATAAGATATTTGGTTTTCCTTGTAGAATTCACATTTTAAATGAGTTTGTTTGATTAAAGAAATAGTACAATATTTTAGTAAAGAATGGTTATAATGGTAACAGTTTTGATGCATTAACTGACATACTGTTCAGGGTTTTAAAATGATAAATTGTTAACTTAAAAAGTATTTCTATATATATTTATAGAGAATAATATATAGACAAAAAATATTTATATATAATTATTTATAATATACAGATATATATATATATATATATATATATATATATATATATATATATATATATATTTATTTATTTATTTTTCTATAAGGTTTTGTGAGGTGAATAAAAATTATACTCTCAATCTTAATCTCTTTTAATGATTAAATAATCTTTTAAATTTCTAGTTTAAAACACCCTTGTAACATTCATAAAAATGTTTCTGTTTTTCCAATTTGGTTTCATACATTGTTGAAAAACATTTCCAGCATTTTCAAATATATATATATATATATATATATATATATACACACACACACAGGTAAAGTCATTAAATATATATATATATATATATATATATATATATATATATATATATATATATATACAGGTAAAGTCATTAAATATATATATATATATATATATATATATATACACACACAGGTAAAGTCATTAAATATATATATATATATATATATATATATATATATATATATATATACACACACACACAGGTAAAGTCATTAAATATATATATATATATATATATATATATATATATATACACACACAGGTAAAGTCACTAAATATATATATATATACACAGGTAAAGTCATTAAATATATATATATATATATTTAATGTCATGTGGTGAAACCATCAAGTAAAAGGTATTAAAATAGTTTCCTTGCACCTTGAATACATTAGTGTACACAACTTGATCATTCATTTCAAAAAAGTTTTCAACACTTTTCAAAAAGTTTGCAAATATCATGAATTTTTGACAAATGACAAGAAGTTTTCTCAGGGTTACACCACATGACCTTTACAAAATGTGCCTTTTCATTATGTCAAAATATCTGATTTTTTTTTTATTACTTGTATGTTTTTTGTCAACATGAACAACAAAATGGCAACCTACTGTATATATATACCACAGGTCTGTTGAATGCTTGATTCTGATTGGTTGACGGACATTCTATGGTGTGCAATTATTTTTCAACTAAACGCACGGCTATGAAGTAGTTCCAGGTCTTGACCGCATAATGGCTTCAAACATTTCAAAAGAACATTTCAAAATAAAATAAATGACAGTATTTTTGATGATATATACAGAAAAATGCTTCTAATAACACAATAAAATTGGGTGTCAGCTATCCATTGTAAAAATCATTATTCACGCACGTTAATGATGGACACAAAAGACACTCGCTTTATTGAATGACCCTCATCAGTCTTACGGCAGATAAAAGGAAACAGTGTGTGACTGTACTTGAGTAAATGTAGGAAGGCTAGCTCAACAAATCTGGCACTGTATTGTCAGCTGGTTGTATGTTGCTGATTAATGCATATTTGTTTCATGTGCTTTTCAGTAAAAAGGAAAAACAGGACCCTGGCATGGGGCAAGCTCTTCCTGTAAGAAGCTCCCCTATGGAGATGTGGCCTACAGTGGCTTGTAAAGCAGTGGCGGTGAAATTTACAGGCTTTGTGAGGGCCTTCTTGTTAGAGCTACAGCTCCACATCAGCAACACCCTGAGGATACTGAAGCTGTACAAAGTACTGAATGCTGTGATACCAGCCAGTTACCAGCAGACAAGAGGCTAACTGTGTGGCCACAATGACGACCGTCTCTCGACAAGTCGTAAAATGAAGTCTTTCATTAAGAACGCTACATTTCAAAGGTACCCAATGGTTTGTCACCTGATGGTCGGCATTTTATTGTGATGGCGCCACATCTATTATCTCTTACTATCGTCACTTGTTTAAATTCCTTTTTGAGTAAAACCACAAGAGCTCCCACATGATTGTGAGTTTGATGCAAGCTTTTAACCTCAGCAACAACAAAAAAAACAAAAAACGCAAATATGTCTGACGTCCTTTGAAGGAAAGCTTTGAAGTCAATAGTGACTTAAAGGAATAGTTTACCTAAAAATGCTAAATCTGTCAACATTTACTCACAGTCATGTTGTTCCAAAACCATATGCATTACTTTCTTCTGTAGAACACAAAAGGAGATGTTTTGCACAATGTCCAAATTGTTATTTTTCATACAATAAAAAGTGAATAGGAACTAAGGCTGTCAAGCTTAAAAAAATTACAAAAAAGCACCTTAGTCCATTCAACTTGTGTGCTCTATTCAAAGTCTTCTTTGCAAAAGCTTTGTATGAGAAACAGATCAAAATGTATGTAATTATTTGCTGAAATTATGTGCCAAAGCTCTAAAATCTCATTTGCATTAACGTATATTCCATCTGGCACCACTGATGGCCTGAAACCTGCCATTTAAAAAAAAAAAAAAAAAAAAAAAAAAGGATGACTTAAAGGGATAAATCACCTAGAAATGTTAATTCTCAGATAATTTACTCACACATTTACTCAAACTCATATGACTTTCTTTTGTGGAACACAAACGAAGATATTTTGAAGGATGTATGATGTGCTCTTGTCCGAAAAAATGTAGGTCAAAGGGGTCTAAAACTTTCAAGCTCCAAAAAGCACATAAAGGCAGCATAAAAGTAATTCATATGACTCATATAATGGATTGTTGCTGAGATGAGACGGGAGACGCTGGATCTAAATGCAGGCTTTTAATGAAGATGATAATAGTGAACTCATAAAGCAACAAACAAGAACTGACAAAGAAATGCAAAACTAGAGGGTATATATACACACACAAGGGCTAACGAGGGAATGGAAAACAGGTGAGAACAATGGGGAACAGATGGCACTGATGAGGGAAGTGCATGATGGGAACTGTAGTCCGGGAGAAACACTTCAAAATAAGAGTCCTAGGAAACTTGAGGGAGACAGACTGTGACAACTCAAATGGTCATCCATGTCTTCTGAAGTAATACGATCAGTTTTGAGCGAGAAACAGACCAAAATTTAAGTCTTTATTCACTAAAAATCTTGATGAAAGTTTTGGACCTCTGGCAAACACAGACATCATATATCCTTCAAAATATCTTCATTTGTGTTACGTCATTCAAGTTTGAGATGGCATTAGGGTGAGTAAATGATGAGAAAATTATCATTTTTCAGCTAACTATCCCTTTTCAGACTGTTCCTCACACAAAGTTTTTGTATGGCTTTAGAAGATTTGTAATATAGTGTAAGTGTTGTATGGACTACTTTAACATTATGCCTTTTTTATTCAGAATTGCCACCTTGTTTTGTAGTATGTTTGTAATACCCTTGTGTGTTCGACAGAAGTAAAAATCTATGGATTTGGACTGACATGAGGGTGACTAAATGTTCGCAGAA
This sequence comes from Myxocyprinus asiaticus, assembly GCF_019703515.2. Taxonomy (NCBI): domain Eukaryota; kingdom Metazoa; phylum Chordata; class Actinopteri; order Cypriniformes; family Catostomidae; genus Myxocyprinus; species Myxocyprinus asiaticus. The sequence continues at coordinate 4,314,901 of NC_059364.1, read as the reverse complement.
AGGTCACTTTTGGGTTTTACATTTATGACATTCCATTTACCCCTTTCATGTTAAATTCAGATATTACACAGTGTTTCAAAACTCCCAACGGGGGCATAGTTTGTTTTGTCCTCCAACCACTATTAATAAAGCTACACTGTCTGGCCAAAAAAAAAAAGTCACATACTCTAATATTTTGTTGGACCACCTTTAGCTTTGATTATGGTGTGCATTCATTGTGGCATTGTTTTGACAACTTTATTTAACGTCACAGCATTTATTTCCGTCATGAGTTGCATTAATATTTGGCTGAGATCTTTTATTGATGATGGGAGAGTTGAACCACTCCGTAAGGTCTTCTCCAGCACATCCCAAAGACTTTCAATGGGGTTAAGTTCAGGACTCTGTAGTGGCCAATTAATGTGTGAAAATGATTCCTCATGCTCCCTGAACCACACTTTCACAATTTGAGCCTGATGAATCTTGGCATTGTCGTTCTGGAATATGCCAGTGCCATCAGAGAAGAAAAAATCCATTGATGGGATAACTTTGTCATTCAGTACATTCAGGTAGTCAGCTGACATTGCTGAGCCTAGACTTGACCAATTGAAGCAACCCCAGATCATAACACTGCCTCCAGATGCTTGTACAGTGGGCACTATGCATGACGGGTGCATCACTTCATGCGCTTCCCTTCTTACCCTGACACGCCCATTGCTTTGGAATATGATAAATCTGGACTCATCAGATCACATGACCTTTTTCCATTGCTCCACAGTCCAATCTTTACGCTCCCTTTCAAACTGAAGTTGTTTTTTCCAATTAGCCTCACTAACAAGTGGCTTTCTTGTGGCCACACAGCTGTTTAGTCCCAATCCTGTAAGTTCTCGTCGCATTGTGCGTGTGGAAATGCTCTTACTTTCACTATTAAACATAGCCGTGAGTTCTAATGTCGATTTTTTTAAGATGTGACCAAGTGTTTTAGTGATCTCCGATCACGATCATTCAAGATTTTTTTCCAGCCACATTTCTTCTGCAAGGCTGACAGTTCACCACTATCCTTCCAGGTTTTAATAATGCGTTAGACAGTTCTTAACCCAATTCCAGTGATTTCAGTAATCTCCTTAGTTGTTTTCTTTGCTTGATCATGGCCAATAATTTGCCCCTTCTGAAACACAGTAACATCTTTTCCACGACCACAGGATAGGGAATACGTCTTCCGACATCCATCTTCATGGTTAAGACATGAGAAGCTACACACTGCATCATTTATGGTTAGAAGCATTGTTGCCAGCTGAAACATATTAATCACTGCAATAATGATCCAGTCATAGGTTCTTAAGTATCTGCTTATTTAAATCCAAACGGCGACTTTTTTTTTTGTTGGTTTTTTTTTTTTGGCCAGGCAGTGTATTTGAAAGGAATTACATAAAAATACACATGGACATATTTGGTCTGTGTGTCGATTTGTGTGAAGTAAAGTTCTGCACAACATGTCCTGAGCTCTAGAGCAGGGTTGAGTGCACCACGGGTCATGGGAGAGAAAAGACACCCGGTCAGCCGAGGACAAGAGCAAACAACATCACATGGACCGGCCTGAATTCTGTAGGGTTGAGACCTCCATGAAAATGGGCCACATCCCTGATGCTTGAAGTTGTAGAACATGTGAAATACTCTGAAATCAAAGGAATACTCACCCTTACGAAGGACGTGTACTGATGGCACTGCTGTCGATTGATTTCTAGGTTGAAACGCTGACTCACAACACCCATCTGCTCTCCGCCATTTGCAAAATACACCCGTGGTGGTAGACCTTTGTGTCTCTTATCTGAATCTGCCGTTAGATTGTACAACAGCTCTGAGGAGAAAGATAGACATGCGCATTTCAGTTAGAAGACAGTGTATAAACATCTCTTAAACAATTCCTCAGACGGCCTGTGTTTATACACTCACTATCACAGGCATTCCAGGGCCCTGCAGTCCCACATTTCAGACTTAAAAACAAAGTCAAGTAAAACATGAAGTTCCCACTGTCACAGTCATGAAAATGAAATAAAACAGTGCAAGAATATTTCTGGGACCACGTCCAAGAGTTCAGTGTTTTTGATTCATTTTTGGATGTTTGAGAAAATGGCAAGGCCGTTTTGGGAAATACCTGATTTAAAATGTAAGATGGGCGAATCTCACGAAACTAGACAATTTCAGCTTATGTTTCACCCCAAAAGCAAAAGAACAATATAAGAAATGACATTTTGCAAAAAAGTAAACAGTCTATTTTTAGGATATTAAGATTTTTGGCATTGTGGCAATATATATGTGACAATTAAGCACACTTTCTCACAAATTCGAATTACTATTATAATTTTTTTTTATTAATTAATTAAAAATTAAAATCAGCAAAATTAAATAAAATCACAACAAGTACTACCATGATATATACTTACAAATGTACTAAATACATATTTTAAAATATAGAAATTATGATAAAATATAAATATGAATTTATTAAATGTTAAATAATATTAATTCATTATATATATATATATATATATATATATATATATATATATATATATATATATATATATATATATGTAATAACAAATTTGTAATTTAAAGAAAAAATGTGTATTTTTTCATGTTATAAATATTTCATCTTATAATATCTTATAATTCTGTTTGGTGGCTTAGCGGCGCAAAAATGACACACTTCACCTTTAAAAAAAATTTTCCATCTTACAATAATGAGAATTGCTCAAATGTCATGAAAATAATGTCAAAATGCAAAAATTCTTAAAACAGATTTTTTTATTAAGTAAAACATAACTTCTTATTTCTTTTTTTATTGCTGGGCTATAAGTCACATCCTCTACACAAGTACAGAAACGCAGGCACTTCAAGCCAAGCAAGATCGATTTAGTGCATTATTGTGTTCAAACTGTAACACAACTCAAATACGTGGTGCAAGGGGCGCTATAGCGGATATAGTGTGAACTGTCAGTATGTTCAGCTGGACCATGGATTGGCAATACATTGGCCAAGCGCACACCTCTGCATACATGTACTTGCATGAAGTATTTAAGAGCTATTATTACTCTATTGGTCTCATAGGGTGTTCCACTAATGAATGTTTGGGTGTATGAAGGCACTCCTGGACCAATGCAGGGGATTGTTCTTTTAATATGTCCAGCTGTGAGTGCACTATGAGCTCATCCCAGTCAATGAAACCCGGGCGTCACCTTAACACAAGGTGCTGCAGCTCTTTCCAGTGTGGATGCCAAGCGCAGCTAACACTAGTGCTCTGTTTTTCCCTGAAACCTCTCATTATGTACCATCCCCTATAAATACTCCATCTCCCATAAGACCACACCCACTCAGCAAAAAGTGGCCACACCCAAAGGCTAAACAAGAAGTCATCGAATCATAAGAAATCTACACCTTCTACGCCCCATGACTACACAGTGTCTGTTCCGGTAATTTAAGTGAACACATGAAGTCAGTCTCGTGTCGACTATTAAAAATAACAGCCTTCAAAATTTCAGGACCAAAACAACTAGGTTTAATGAATACGAATGTCATGACTGAACTGAAAAAACATACTACTCTCCCTGGTTTAGACTGTACCCTCTGACTGCTTTTCATATGGTTGAAGAACTGAAGAATTTACTTTATAACCATTTGAGGTAGTTAGCAATTTAAGGATTCACAACATGAGAAATCAAATTATCCTTGATATTTTGAAACTAAAGAGTTTGATGTACTATGAAAAAATACTGTAACTATCAGACAATGACCATATTGTAAATAGGGCTGTTGATTTAACACGTTCATTCAGTGCGATTAATTATATAAAAAATAACGTGTAAAAAAAACTGGCTCAGTGGGTAGCACTGTAGCCTCACAGCAAGAAGGTCACGGGTTCGAGTCCTGGCTCAACTGGGCCTTTCTGTGTGGAGTTTGCATGTTCTCCCTGTGTTTGTGTGGGTTTCCTCTGGGTGTCCTGGTTTCTCCCACAGTCCAAAAGACATACAGGCTAAGTTAATTGGAGACCCTAAACTGCCCGTAGGTGTGAGTGTGTAAATGTGTATGTCTGTGTGTGTTACATTTGCATTCAAACACAGCTTAATGGAGCACAAATCCGAATCAGGGATTTCAAGACATGTTTTTCTAAAATTAAAACTATGTTTAACTTAACCTAAAAATGTTATGTTTATGACGCGACACAACCGAGATGCTCCAAAAGCGTCCGTCTGATGCAGGTGTACATTGACGCGTCCTTAGACAAGCCATCATAATAAATCTCATACTAACAAAATGGATTGCTTGTTATTTAAGGGGCTTTCTCAGCAAATATTTATATGCGATTATTTTGATTAATTAATAGGCATACCATGTGATTAATTCGATTGACAGCCCTAATTATAAGTAGACTTTTAAAAAATGCTAATAAAATGTACACAAATTATATCACCAATTTAAAGGCCACCCTCACCTATGTGTCCAGGAACGTGTTTCCCTCTAAAGCTCATGCAGACTGTGACGTTAAAGCAGTTGAGATGCTGAGGACCTTCATGACACTGCGGTACTGTGATGTTGATAGAGATGGGCAGGAAGATAGAGACGTCTACTGATATTACTGGTCTGGATCTTTCACATAGAAACAGAAAGGACAGGTCAGTGGGTGTTTAATTAAATGTGAATACTAGCCCTTGCCAGATTTAAAGATCTCACCTTAGTAACACCACACTGTCAGCCATGAACGCCCCTATTGTTATATCTGAAATGTAGGCAAAAACGTTTATCAGGAAGGTCAGAAATGATATTCATAATATCTGATAAACATTTCGTTACAATTACTTTCATGCAAACTGCTATATATGACATTTATCAAGCGCTAATTGTTTTGCTAATGGAAAATGAAGCCTTCTTTGTTTCTTTTTATGTCTGTAAGTTTAAGTGTGTTAGTGTCCACTGTGGAATGCTGTAAACAAAATGCTTGCTGGCCACAGCGTTATGAGTTCGGCCCAGTAGACGGAACGTGTCAAAAAGCGGTTAAGAAAATTAATCATACACTTAATCTACATTCCTGGGATTAGTGCTGCATGGAACATTCTCCATCATATAATTAGTTCTGTCATTTCCTGCATTCTTCTGTGGACGTAAAAAAATAAAATAAAATAAAAGATGAGTAGAACCGTGATGGGACGTTTGGCCGTCGGAATGGAAGAGCATCACAAGGTTTTAAAAAACAGATTTGAATGTGCTACACTGCACTATAATATGAGTAATACATTTGATTTCATGAAGAAAATGTGAGTGGTGTGAGCCTGATTAAAACTTTCCGCTAAGATTCTAGGGTGTTTTTTTGTGTCCTTCTTTGCACGGGCATTGCTTTTGTGGATGCTATCTTGTTCTGAGTAGTTGTTATTGCATTGCAATCTGAACTGGCTTTGACAAAATCTTCTTCGTTTAATTACAGTATAATGTACGTATATCCAGTGTAGAACTGGAACACACTAAAGGTTGGTAAAACACTGTTTCATCTTTACACATAATATAAAGGCCAAAAAGTAAGTGGTCTGGCACCCGTCGTAGTTCTCACTGTATGTGGGTGGTTTTGATGTCGTTAATTCTGAACATTCTCAATGTTAATTTGAGTGAAATGAGCCAAGTGTCTAAAGCAAATCCAAACCTGGATATCCATTCCCATCCATGTCCACATTGCCGGAAATTGACTGGCCGAACATTTGGAGGGTGGGATTAATGTTTCGCCCAGACAATCTCTGTAAAAAATCAAGATGAGAGAAAGAACATGACATGAAGCAATCAGCAGTTTTCATTCAGTATCAGCAGTATTAAATCAGTTTTCACATCAACATGTGAACAATTGCTGGTCAGTGAATAAATACCTAATCAAAGCATTAAAGTCAACATGAAATGATGTTCGTAAACCATTTTACTTCCATAATGTAATCCATTTGGAATAGTGCGCAACATTTAGCAAGTAAAAATCCCATTCATTTTACCATAGACAAAATTATTTGTATGCTAACTTTTAAAGACAGACCTACTGTGAGCTGAGTTTGTTAATCAATAATATATGTTTCTGCTTAAGCCATCAGTGTGCATTATTTCAGCTTCATTATTATAAAATGTCTACAATACCCATGATCCAACAGAGGAAAATCCACTAATAAGAGAACAGTGGCGAACAAACAGAGGCAAACGAGCTCTGCAGCGACCGCCCACTCCCATGACACACTGTGAACAACGCAATTGAATCAAACTACTTATTACTTCTGAATTGTAATCTGGTATGGATTAAAATGACATGATTTAAACTGCAATCAGAAGCGTAATCTCTTGGATTATATTTTTTAGGTCTAATCCGATCACTTTTGTATTACCTCTGGCATAACTCTTTATGATGTCATATGCATTTAATTAGGATAATTTAAACCATTTTGCCATTAGTTGCTGAAATGCACTTTCAAAATATGCGTGTTGTTGGGTGTTTTTGTGTTTTACTTGCTATTTGTCTGTTTTTTTAGATTTTTTATTTTGTCCAGACTTCTAGAAGGTTACTGGATTTGATGTAGACATAGGGACCGTGCGCAACATCTTATCCAATTTTCGTGAGAGCGCTAAACCTAAGCGCAATTTTCTTGCCAGTGCAAAGCGCAAATGGGCATGGGTGGGAGTGTTTGCACTATTGTGGGTGTAGGCGCGCAAACTGTGGGTGTATTGTATGTAAATGAAGTGACGCAAAGCACAATTTGTTATTTTCCTACAAATTTGGTCATTGTGCTAAGACGTTTCAATACCACCTCTTAACTCAGCGCAAAGTCCAAATTCAGTTCCTGCATTTGCAGTTTGGAGTTCCACCAGCAGGTGGTAATAAAGTTCATGTCCAAACTCTGAAAGTACAGAACATCAAATAACGTCCTTGACAATCGCTGTTGAAGCCGTTTGTTGAATCAAAAAATTATGAGATTTGCGTTACATTTTGTAGAGGTCATGGTTTATTTTTTCAATTATTATAATTATTATTATTTTTATTGTTATGTTTAAGTCACTGCAACAGGGGCCCGTGGAAGAAGGAGAGAGTTAAATGTTTGGATTTGGTATGATTTTTTTGACCACTTCGTTATTTTGATTATATTTTAGTTTAGTTTGAAGTGTAATTTAGAAGAAATATTTTTGGATTAATTTTTCCGTGTTTCAATAAATTAATTATATTTTTCAAAATCAATGTTGACTGGCAGAAGTGAAGTATGTGCCGATACAATCACTGTTAATACTAGCCATGATTTGTGTGTCAGTAGATGAAAATTATTAATAATACTTACATTCTCTGTAATTTAATGGAGCCTACATCCATATCATGAACCACATTTTCCATGCGTATAAAAGGAACGTGTCCTATTTAACAAGGACGCACAAAATAATGTAAATCCATATTTTTATTCTTCCAATTCATTGCATACAGTCCATTTACACTACCAACTTCTTATGAATGTGCTGTCTTTGTTTATATCGCTGGTGCTTGACAGGAAATGGACTGTATAATAGAACGGAGACGTGCCGGATAAGAACCTCCATTGACCCGATTAGCGCCTTGTGCGCTCGATTTCGCCAAACCCACTTGCGCATACACTTAGCGCATGCTTTTTTTGGGGGCGGGGGGGGATTTTCTCCCCTTTTTCTCCCACTTTGGAATGTCCAATTCCCAATTTCCTCTAAGTCCTCGTGGTGGCGTGGTGGAGGACGAATCTCAGCTGCCTCCGCGTCTGAGACCGTCAACCCGCGCATCTTATCACGTGGCCCGTTGAGCGCGTTACTACGGAGACATAGCGCGTGTGGAGGCCCACGCCATCCACCGCGGCATCTACGCACAACTCACCACGTGCTCCACCGAGAGCGAACCACATTATAGCAATCACGAGGAGGTTACCCCGTGTGACTCTACCCTCCCTAGCAACTGGACCAATTTGGTTGCTTAGGAGACCTGGCTGGAGTCACTCAGCACGCCCTGGGACTTAGCGCATGCTTGAATGAAAATACTAATACCAATAATGGCCATGCCCATTGACTTTACACTTATGAATTAAGGCACTGTGCTTAGCGCTTGCATGCTTAAAATAGGGCCCATAATATTTTACAGATACACATCAACAGTGTTTAGTTACTTGCATAATTATTCGTCATGAGAAGGCATGGTCTAATCATTTGAGTGGTGCTTTTGTCCAAAAATTCAGAAGACTGGAGCATAAATTTATTTTATATTGTGTAAAAATTACGAAGGCAGTTGCGTGTTTTCCCCCGTGTGGCTGATAGAGCTATACACCCTCCAATGATGACAGACACAAATATGTTACTACCCAGCACTGCCTACAGTATATTGAATTTTTGTATACTGAAAATCTGAATATTTTGCAATAAACTTAAAATATATTATTTCTATACTTATAATCAACAAATTTAACTCAACAGTTCTATATATTTCTATAATTTGTAATTAGATAACATAATTCACAATGCATCACAGGATTATAATTCATGCCCTCATTAAAAACGTTAAGTACAGTCTTGTACCTTTGACTTATTGTCCGATTTTTAAGTACTTTTAATGTTGTGATTCACCTCGGAGCAGGATGGTTTGGCTCATGGCTTAGAACGCTCTTATGAAAGATTTTATAAAAAAATCCCTACGGAAAAAAACGAATGGGAAAAACACTTCTAGAACCAACGTTGAAACTGTTGAAAGCTAACAATGTAATTTCACTTATAAGGACAGAAAGAGGTTTATTACCATAGAGTACTTGTTAACTATTCCTGTGGCATCACCATGGTATATATAGATGGCTCCTCCATAATCATCCTCTTTAGGGGCTCCAATTGCCACATCTGCAGTAGAAGATGAAATGAGTCAGTAAGAAAGACAGAGACAATTGGTATAAAGCTGAGTGCGCATTCGTCTGAGACAAATTTAGCGGACATAAAAGGTTTTTTCATCGTAGGGCCCAATCATCAGTCTTGGATTGCTTAGTGTGTCATGCTCGCCAATGACCAAGTATCTGTCTTTGCAATGAATCGTAGGCCACTCCCACATTAAGTGGCCTACGGAGTGGTGGTGGCATATTGGACTAAAGCACTGAACTGGTAAGCAAAAGGTTGTTGGTTCAATCCCCATGACCACCACCATTGTGTCCTTGAGCAAGGCACTTAACTCCAGGTTGCTCCAGGGGGATTGTCCCTGTAATAAGGGCACTGTAAGTCGCTTTGGATAAAAGCGTCTGCCAAATGCATAAATGTAAATGAAAAATGTAAAAATTAATCCGTTTAAATGTCAAAACTCTGAAGCATGAGTTAAAAAAAATAAATACTACATTTACATAATTTCTTGCCATTTGCCTTAGCAAGAACAACTAATAGTATAGAGGCTACAAGTAGTCTTACAAGAATTCTTGATCTGGTGCCCTGATCTGCTTGCTCTACGTGCCGCTAGACCTCTTGTCCTACACTGGAAAGATTCACTTCCTGTTTTAATTCAAAACATCTGTCTCCATTTATCACATATTCCTCGGGCTGTTCTTAATTAACTTCATCAGGTGTGTTTGTGTAGAGCCGGAGCAAAGGCTCTGATGTACAGGACGTCTAGGTGTTGGGTTGCTCTCACAGCTTGAATTCCTTATTATCTCATTCCCACATTAATGGAAACTTTCGGTCTGTTGATTTCAAGTGAAATTAATGTTATTTAAGTTATGTGATTGTTAGGCTCCCCAAACACTAACAGCAATGCTGATCAGAGACTATGATTACAGAAAGCAAAGGCAACATGCGGTAAAATAAAGCTTCAATCAGCAAATGCATCAAGCATCTTAGCTGAAGCTCACTGAAGTTGGAAAATCAAGAGTGAGAACATTAGTCATAGAAGAGTGTCCAAAGGTGACTTTGAAGCTACTTCACGTCGAAAAACGTATCCAGTAACCGAACCATACAAAAATCTGATATACAGTATGGCAATACAGTATGTAAAACATATATAATATGTGATCATGTATATTTTTTTAATTATATAAAAAAATCACATATTTGTACATACTATATATTCAACATACACTATGTTGTGCTTGATGAACCTTCAATTTGAAAACCATAGGCATCAATTTCCCCCTTTGGTGCAATAACAGCTTCCACTCTTTTGGGAAGGCTTTCCACTATACTGTATGTAGTAACATGGCTGCATGGATTTGCTCTCATTCAGACACAAGGCTATCAGTGAGGTCAGGAACTGATGTTGGTCGATGGGGCCTGACTTACAGTTGCTGTTCCAGTTCACCCCAAAAGTGATCAGTGGGGTTCAGGTCTGGGCTTTGTGCAGGCCAGTCAATTTCTTCCATGCCAGACACAGTAAACCATTTCTTTATGGACTCTGCTTTGTGCACAGGGGCATTGTCATGCTGGAACAGAAAAGGGCTATCCCCAAACTGTTGCCATAAAATTGGAAGCACCGAATGCCCTAGAATGCCATTGTTTGGAGTAGAATTATGATTTATCTTCACTGGTATTAACGAAGTAACCAAACTCTTTCATTAGAAGGGGGTGTCCACATATTTTTGGCCATATAGTGTATATTTAAAAATATATAATATATTAAACATGTTTTCCCAAATCATACCTGAATTTGAATATATTGTATATATAGAGTATATATGTATATATATGCTGATCATTATAGTGAAATATGGAAAATGAGTGTGTATCTTTCAACATTCCTGTGCATTAGGTTTTATTTATATATTCAGGATTTACATTTATATAATATTCAGATTTATAAATATAAATTAAGCTTTACAACTATATATTCAGGATTTATAACTATGTATTAAAATTTACAACTATATATATTCTGATTTATAAGTGTATATATATATATTCAGATTTAAAATTATACATTTGGGATAACAACTATATATTCTGAATTTATATAATTATTCCCTGTTTGGCCCCCGTTATAGGTACATTGTATTCACTCTTAAAAATAAAGGTTCCAAAAAGGGGTTTTCACAGCGATGCCATAGGAAAAACAATTTTTGGTTCCCCAAAGAACATTTCCGTGAAAGGTTCTTAAAAGAACCATTTTGAAGAACGTTTTTGAAGTCTAAAGAACCTTTTCCCACTACAAAGAACCTTTTGTGCAATGGGAAGGTTCCATTGATGTTAAAGTTTCTTCATGGAACCATAAATGCTGATAAAGAACCTTTATTTTTGAGAGGGTATATTTAGTGTATATACAAATAATATATTATATATAATATATTTTCAGTGTAACAGACTCCAGATACTGACCTTGGTAACCATCGTCATCGATGTCCCCGAGAGATGTGATGCACTCGCCAAAATGGCCATTGTAAGCATTGTTACCATTCAATATCTCAACTTCCTCCATTACTCCCTGAACAGACAGGCACAAAAACATGTAAATATATCATATTTATATATCAGTGGCATTTAAGTGATGTTTGGGACAAATATTGGTCAATTTATCATTTTAACATAAATGTCAAGCAAAGTGAACTCACATTGCCCCTGCTGAGGTAAACAGAAACCTGGCCTTCATCCCGGACCTCGCTGTGCATGGGTGCTCCCACCAGCAAATCTGACAGTCCGTCTTCGTTTAGGTCAACTGCACACAATGAGGAGCCAAAGTAAGAGCCCATCTGAAACCAAGCCGAGCCGAGAGCAAACGGGTCAGGTTACAATGCCATGCAAAAGGCAAATCCCTCCTCTGTGTCCAACACTTACTGTACATTTCCTCATACAGTTCTAATGATTGTGAGTTCCCTTTGGAAGGAAGTCAAGCTACGACTGTGCTATACTGCCCCAACAACCCTAACTGGAGTCTGCCTTTAGTAGCTTTGAGGAAAAACTGACTCTATTCTTTCAGAAATACTTCAATAAACAAAGTGTATGATCACTAAAAGTAAACTACTACCTGGATCTAATACAGATCTAGTAGAGGCAAAAGTTTACGAAGATTCTACAAAATGTTATAAAAGTCATTTAAATAAATAGACTGTCCAAAAATGTAAATTCTGTCAAAATTTACCCACGTTGTTCCAAACTGGTGTTACATGCCATGCCATGACATCAATGATGAAAAACTTGAGAAACAATGAAGTTGACATCATTGACGTTAAATCTAAAATGAGACGACTTAACGCGCCATATTTGAAGGTATGCGTCAAATAGAAAAAACGACAAATATATCGTATGGCTTCAGAAGTCTTGGAATATAGCACATGAGTCCTATAGACTACTTTTAAAATACCTTTTTTGTAATTTTCTGATCAACAGCCTCAGTCCCATTTTAAAATACAGAAGTCTGGACTTTCTGCGAAATAACTTATATGTGTTCAATCCATGGAAGAAAGAACATCATTATTTTTATATTTATGTCATCTTGGACTTACACTGACACCTAGGGGGCTGGATGTAGCATCATTCAAACACAATAGTTACCAAAGCCATTGCTGAAATGAAATTTTCACAGTCAGCCATGGTTCATTTATTCATAACTGAAAGTCTTGAATAACAGGACGGTTACTGAGATTGAGTAGTATTCAACTGGTCATGTGATTCTTACATGGCAGCCCCCATGAGGAGACCCTCTCCATGTAGAATAAAACAGCTTTTATAAGGTATTTATGAGGAAAAAATGACTGAGTGCACCTTTAAGTTTGAAACCTCTGTTTTTAGCTTTTAACATCAATCGTTTTCGAAACGCTCTGTTTTCAATGGAGGATCAAACGAAAACGAATGTTTCAAATGAAAACGTAACTGTGTGGATGTAGCCTAAGGAGCTATAATTGACTACATAAAGCGGTGGGAGTTATTATGTTGTATTTTTTCAGTTTGTAAATAAACTGCATATTGTACCTACCATTTTCCCTGAGGCTTGAAAGGTCTTCACAAGAGATGTTCCCTCAATTCTGAAGATGTAAACCTATAAAATAGATGAAATTGTAGCTTCATTATGTCTAAGTGACCAAGCAACAAAACCTGGAACTAATGTTGCAACCTCTTATCATTGCAATAAATTGATTAAGGAACAAAGTTACAAGCACCTACTTTTCCACCACCACTGTCTTGAGGTGCACCAGCTGCAATGTCTAAGGTAGTCGGAGAGGAAAAGTGACCAGCAGTCACTGCATATCCTAAAAACAACAGAAATCTGTTATAGGCTGAGGGGCAATATTGATTCTAATGGCATGGAATATTGTAGTAGTTTTGTTGTGGTTTTACAATAATGCAGGTATTACCGAGGTAACTGTATCTCCGTGGACTCAGGTAATCTTGATTAAGGTTGTAGTGTGTATTGGATGTCATGTTAAACACTTTGACTGTTCCGGTCCAGTAATAAGACCCCGGTGCACCCATGACAACCAGTTCCTAGAAATCAACATAAAATCATGTGAGATCCATTCAAAAAGCCAACAATTTTTCAACAGGTTTCTACGCATTTCCTCATGGCTGAAAAAAGCTTAGAATTATATGAGAAAAACACAGAGCATTTAGTGAGGCTCTGGTCAACCGAAAGCCACAAACTATCTTGCATTATGTGCTGGTAACCCGACCATGAGCTGAAAAGCATGTCGTTCTCTGCTTTGATCACTCAATGGAGTCTTAAGCTGAGAGGGAACTTTGATCTGTTTTAATTGCCCCACAACATTGCAACATCACTCTCCAAATAAGACAAGGCATTTTGTTTTACATGACCACAGCATGAAAACCCCCCCTTTTATATGTATGTAGCAAAAACAGTGTGGGAAGAGTTATGCGGCAAAGTTTAAAGTTTAGGATTATGGGTTTGTTCCTATTGCTAACCCTGAATATGAGAAATAGTAATAGTAAAAACTTGCCTTAGCAAGCACTACTACTAAAAGTTTAGTCATAAATATTTAGCCCTGAATCTTTTGTGGAAAAAAAATAGTTTCCTTTTTCTGCCACCCATTATTTCTGAGGATACAAATAAAAAAACTAGATGCATGGAATATCCCTTGAATGATGAAGGAAACGGAGCTCTTCAGTAGTTGTTCTGAGTTCTATCGAGCCACAAACGGACGTCTCTCACTGCTTTTTCCATTGACAAGGCCAGACTGCAAAAAACACACAAATGCTATTTAACTCGGCCTGTACTGCCAAACACATAAAACACCACCTCCAGCCAAGCCGTCAGCATTCGATCAAGGAGTGTCAGAGTTTTTAAACATCTGTTTTCGACGCTTCAGGTCTTGATGGTCACTCAAGATGTTCAACCGAATGATAAGATGCCATTACGAACCAAACTACAAAGCGGCTGTAGAGCAGATGTCCCACCATGGAAGAGATGCGAGGTATTCCATTCTGCTATGGGTTAAGCCTTTCAGATTCCTTTGTGTGAACCTCCAACATCGATTACAGCTTTAATGGAACAAGACAACACTAGCTTTGTTCCAATGATGTCTGGTGTAGGGCTGGGTAAATATACTGATTTTCCAATTAATCAGGATCTTCATTTAAACAATCCCGATATTGATTCTTAAAATTCCAAGATCGATCTTTTGCTCTGTGATGTTGAGCCTGTGGAGCAGTCTCTGAACATGGAATTTTAATGTGTCCACAGATTTATTTATTGTTTTATTCACCATTTTACAGTGTTCATGTGGAGTTTCCTGTTTTAGCATGTGGGCATAACCATTAGGGGAGTGCTCACCTAATGTGGAAGCGCTCATTTTAGCTATTTTAGGAAACAGTTCTAACAGTTCTAGTTTTTAGACTGTTTTTTTCTTCTTTTTTTTTTTTTTTTTAAAGAAAACTTGGTTATAATGTACGTTCTTTTTTTTCACCCAATTTGGAATGCCCAATTCACAATGCACTTTTTCTTTTTCAAGTCCTCGTGGTCTCATAGTGATTCGCCTCAAGGTACCCGGAGGTAGCGGAGGACGAATGTCAGTTGCCTCCGCGTCTGAGACCGTCAACCCGTGCATCTTATCACGTGGCTTGTTGAGCGTGTTGCCACGAAGACATAGCGCGTGTGGAGGCTTCACGCCATCCACCGCGGCATCCGCGCTCAACTCACCACGCGCCCCACCGAGAACGAACCACATTATAGCGACCATGAAGAGGTTACCCCATGTGACTCTACCCTCCCTAGCAACCAGGCCAATTTGGTTGCTTAGGAGACCTGGCTGGAGTCACTCAGCACACCCTGGGATTTGAGCTAGTGAACTCCAGGGGTGGTTGCCAGCGTCTTTTACCACTGAGCTACCCAGGCCCCCTTAATGTATGTTCTTAAATACTATTTATTTGTACATTTTGTAAATAACAACTTTTTGGAACTCAATTAATTCTCAATTGTGTGATTCTCCTTGTGATTGCTTGGGTTTTTTATAACATACTTTAAGTGCAAACCTCTACAATGCAAGTAAACCACTCGCATATATAATATGCAAGCAATATGGGCATGATCACTGAAATATATCCAAATGAATCAGAATAGAATTTAACTGAAAGCTTATGAATCAGAATTGAATCAAACAGGGAAATCTGTATCAATACATAGCCCTAGTCTGGTGTCTATGATGCCTTAAAATGCTGTCCATGTTGGCAGCTCACTAGATTTTGTAATAGAGAATTTGTCTCTTCTTACCTGATAGGGCTGGGTATTGATACAGATTTCCTGATTCGATTCAATTCTGATTCACAAGCTCTCGATTCAATTCAATTCCGATTCGGTTCGATATTGATTCATATGGGTTTATTTCAGTTATAATGTTCCTTTTGCTTACATATGAAAGAAATTCCCACCCAGCTAATGCTGTTGATTATACAGGGGACCTTCTTACTAGGTACATTACAAAAATGTGATTTGATTAATTATATTTTATTAGTTTTTCATCATTTTGGACACATTTTGGCTTTTTAAAAATGAACAAATCTATGTATTCAATCAATAAATAAGATATCATATTTCATATACTATTTTTTGTAACGTGTTTATTGTTTAATTGCATAATGTTTACTATTTACACATATTTACATTGATTTGAACACGTGCTAAAACCAGTACTGTCTCTTTAGCAAAACAGCATTTCTGTAAAGAGAGTCTTTAAATGAGCGCATGTTAATGAGAGAGGACTCAAATGGCTTTATCTCATCTGTGTGATTAGAATTAAACGTTTGTTTTTATTAGGACCATAGTGTTACTAATAAAGTGCTCAGTGAGTGTATATGGCACAGCCTTAACAGTTAACGCTGGACTTAACTACACACTTCACCTTTAACAAACACAAAGTGAAAAGAGTGAGACGGTGATCTAGTGATGATATCGACTAATTTGTTATTAGGCATTACATCTCTCAGCCTGTGTTCCAATATCTGTTCCAAATATTTCTTCAACAGCGGCTGGCCAAATCCTGGACTGCACATAAACGCTTTGGTTGGCTGCACTTTAGACAAAAAACACTGAAAGGGTCAAAGGGAAAAACTGAAGGGCAAATGGACCAACAACTTTCCGATTTCATGTAGTGCAAATATGTGTATCGCACACAAACAGTTTGCAGAGATCTGTTAAACAAAAGGCCGTGGACACAAACTAATGAAACATTCCTCTTAAAGGAATAGTTCAAATAATTTACTTACCCTCATGTCATAAGACTTACTTTTCTACAAGTAACAGAAAAAAGAGAGATGTTTAGCAAAATTTCCAAGCATAGAGTGTGAAGGGGCTGCCAAGCTCCAAAAATTAACAAAGATTACCCTAAATGTAGTCCATATGGCATCAGAAGACTTTTATGATGCTTTTTTGGACCTTGATAGTTACAGTTTTTCATTGTATGGAAAAAAGCGGCTTGGACATGCAGCTAAATTTCTCATTTTGTGTTCCACGGAAGAAAGTACAGTAAGTCATAGGTGAGTAAATTATGACAAAATTGTGGGGTTTTTTGCTAGTAAATTTAGATAAACTAATACAAATATGTCAAAATAGATAAATTTTGTTCCAAAATAGAAGAAAAATAATCTATTTTTACATATTTGTATAAGTTTATCTAAATTTACTAGCAAAACACTAGCATATATACAGTGGCAAAAAAAAGTATGTGAACCCTTTGGAACTACCTGCATTTATGTATAAATTTGTCTTAAAATCTGGTTTGACACAAATTATTATATTGTTCTTGTACATATTGAATACATTATTCAAACATTCACAGTGTGGGTTGGAAAAAGTATGTAAACCCCAAAGCTAATGATGTCAACAAAAGCAAATTAGAGTCAGGTGTTGGCAAACCTGGCATCTGAGATTGGAGGTGTGGGTTAGAGCTACTTTGACTTATAAAAAGCACTCAAATATATTGAGTTTGCTATTAACAAGAAGCATCTGCTGACGTGGACTCAAAGAGCTTAGATATCCATCTGTCCACAGTTAGACAAACTGTCTATAAATGGAGACGATTTTGTACCGTGGCTACTCTCCCTATAAGTGGCCGTCCAGCCAAGATGACTCAAAGGGCACACCACAGAATGCTCAGTTGGGGAAAAAGGAACCCTAAAGTGACAGCTAAAGACTTGAAGGAATCATTGGAACTGGTTAACATCTCTGTTTGTGAGTCTACTATACAGAAAACATTAAACAGGCATGGTGTCCATGGCAGGACACCAGAAGCCGCTGCTCTCCGACAAAAAAATTGCAACGTGCCTGAAGTTTGCAAAAGACCACCTTGAGACTCCACAATGCTACTGGGGAAATGTTTTGTGGACTGATGGAACTAAGGTTGAATTATTTGGGAAGAACACACAGAACTATGCATGGGGTTAAAAGGGCACCGCATATCAACATGAAAACATCATCCCAACAGTAAAGTAAGGTGGAGGGAGCATCATGATTTGGGCTGCTTTGCTGCTTTGGGGCCTTGACCGTTTGCTATCATCAAGGGAAAAAGAATATCCAAGTTTATCAAGATATCCTGTTGCTGTGCACCAGCTGAAGCTCAGTAGAAGTTGGGTGATGCAGCAGGACAATGACCCTAAACATCGAAGTAAATCCACTACAGAATGGCTTAAAAAAAAGAAAATCCACCTTTTGGAGTGGCCAAATCAGAGCCCAGACCTTAACCCAATAGAGATGCTGTGGAATGACCTCAAGAGAGCTGTTCACACCAGACATCCTGAGTATGGCTGAGCTGAAGCAGTTCTGTAAGGAAGAATGGTCCAAAATTCCTTCTGAATGTTATCCAGCTACCGGAAACTCTTGGTTGAGCTTATTGCTGCCAATGGAGGATCGAACAGTTATTAAATCCAAGGGTTTACCTACTTTTTCCACAGCACTGTGAATGTTTAATGGGATGTGTTCAATAAAGACATGAAAGATTATAATGATTTGTGTGTTGTTAGCTTAAGCACATTGTGTTTGTCTATACTTGTAACATTGTTGAAGATGAGATCACACTTAATGACCAATTAATGCAGAAAACCAGATAATTCCAAAGGGTTCACATACTTTTTCTTGCCACTTTATGGCCTCAAAACTAACAGACATGGACTAACAGCCACAAAACTCAATTTCTGATTTCATTGTGTCTTATCAACATGTAATCAAAGCACAAATTCAACATCCCAGAGCACCACACATGTGAAAACGCATAACAAGCTTGTACTTCTACTGACCTCAGTAAAAACGCCTGCGATCCCGGCTTGGCATGAGCCATGTTCTTCCCCATAGGTCTTCTTATGGTCTGCAAGAGTGAGGAGGGGGAGAGAGATGGAGAGAGAAAAAACAACAGACCACAAATGATTTCGCTGTGAGACTGAGCCAGCATTTACCGGAGTTCATCCTACATTCCATATGGAGCTAGTCAAAATCCCAACTCCTTCCAAGAGGAATCTGGGGGCCGCGAGACAGACTGTGAACGACCGAGCAGCAGCGCATTCAACAAATGCTCACACTCAGGAGGGTTTGGAAAGTGGGGACTGCTGTGCTCTCTGGTTACAGAAAATATTAGGCTTGGATCCCCCCAAAATGCACTGCACACACATAGTACCAGGCCCGCTTGGCCCGGAACAAACTGGACTGGAGTCGGGAAATGAAACGGAAGGAAATATATGGCCGGTTGAGTAACTTGTGAGCTGAACAGGGAGACAAATTCTGGTCATGAATATAATTTCTGTTACCCTCCCTCGCGCTTTCCACATCAAACCAAAACATCTTGTAAAATATGAGCAATCCAACTGGGATGATGAAATGTAATGCTGATTAAAGGCGAAACACTCACTATACTACAATAACATCTGTCTAAGTATAATATGTGATGGGGATAGTGATGAATAGTGAGTGCAAACCAAATTTGGTATTAACAGCTGTTTATTTTACAATATCATCAACATAAGTCAACAAGAAATTTTATTTTCTTAATAAACATTCCTGGTCTTAATTTTAACTTTGTAATCTTAAATCAAAACATGCTATGTTTACCATGTTTTTTGTTTTACATGTACCATTGGTAATACCACGAAGTACATTGGAGTATGTAAATACCATGGTAAACGAATATGCTAATCATTCAGTAGTATATCAAATTGCCATGGTTTTACCCACTACAGGATCCACTACAGTCATTCCTTGCAGTCTAAATGCTTCTCTTCAAGTATTGTTGGGTCAATTAAGGCTCAACCATCCCTTAGCTTATTGTACAATGCATCACATATTTCATCCGTTTAACCCAAAATGTGTGCTCCAAACTCCCAGGTGCTGCGTCCTGCCAGGACAGCTCATATTTCTCTCAACTACAGACTGGAACTATGCTGCTTCTTTGGCTCTGGTGGTGCCAGGCCTTTGATGCCAGACAACATCAGTCTGAGGTTTTGGAGGATGATCAGGGCTCCATAACTCATTGTGAAGCGTGTAGAGGATGTGTGCCACAAGAAACAGTGTAATTTTCCAATGTTGTTACGATGGTTCAAGGCTTGGACCGACAGCATCAACACCGTAGCCAGCTTCAGTTGAGTTTTTGAAGTTGAGTTTTCTAATGATGCTGACATTTTATGTGACCAGAACTACTCAACTGAAACATCTATTTTATTGTACAGTACACCCAACAAGATTCCATATGCATCGCACAATACCATCAAAGATCTTGAGACTTCAACTGTCAATTACTTTTCATTTGAATCGAAATAGTTGTAGGGGTCTATGATTTCAGCAATGCAGAGAATGCAGACGAAATTGCGCAATCCAGTCATAAAAATAGAATGAACTATAAAATGCAGATTTCACAGAATTTGACATATTTGGTATAAAAATAAATGTTTGAATGCATAATTTTAAATGTTTAAATTGCATTCTAGTGTCATTATTAAACTGCAAAAGGCTGCGATTAAATAAAATAAATGTAAAATCTGCATGTTCTGTGCGCTTCAAAGTGAATGTGTGAAGCCGGCCACTTAAACACTGAAAACACTGCATCATGAGCATCATATGTGCTCTGTGTGTAGATGATGACAGAGAACAGAACACTCATTCATTTTGAAGTGTGCAGTACATACAGACTATATGTATTTAATTAAATCGCAACCTTTTGTGGTTTAATAATCACACATGGCCATGTAGTGAACTGCAGTTTGATGGGTTGGTGGTCATAGAAAGTGAGTCGTACCTTCATAACATGGTATCAGGGGCTGTGATTTGCCCTGCAGACTGGCTGGGATGACGGAGCAGTAGCCATGGGGGAGTATATACTCCGATTCATAGTATACATTCTTCCAACGGTGAGCACAGGCCTGCAGACAATAATAAAAGAGAAGGATGATGGGTGAGAGGCATGTCGCAAATATAGTACATTATATATAATATCAGTCAAATGTCTGGACACATCCACTCAATTTAGAATCAGAATTAAATCATCACAACTATATAATAATACAAATGGAAATACTGGAATTATGTAGTGAACAAAAATGTTAAACAAAAATCGAAGCAGTCCCACTTTGCGTAGATGACGTGCATCCTGTTTTTAAACAGTATTGAAGGAGTTCACATGTATGCTGGACATTTTATGTTTGTATACAAACTAATTTTAAGCATTTAAGCATAAGCCTTTAGATCTAAGGGGTCATTAACATCAAGATAAACATGAAATCATGTAACTGTTTACAAACTTTTGACTGGTAGTGTGCATCTGTAAAGTAGAAAATTGTTCCGTCTTCATCATAAGGATGGTAATTGCACCAAGAAACAAACAGGATACACAAAAATAGACAGAGCAAAGAGTAGAAAAACAATGTCTTTTCTTCTCTTTATTTCAAAGCTAAATTAACTTCTGAGACATAAACAGAAGACAAAGCCAAGTCTGGCCATGGCTGTGAATCTAAAATGTCCGGGATATTAGAGGATATTAGGGGGCTGGTGGTTTTAGAGAGCTGAGCATCTTCATTCAAACATCTCAGATCTCAGCAACAACAGAAAACCTCAGTACCATGAGCACAGCCAGAGAGCAAATCCCTGACATTCTGATGCCAGAGAGAGAGAGAGAGAGAAAAAGAGAGAAAGCAACAAAGGCCATTAACACAGGATAATAAGATGTCCCACCAGATGTGGCACTGTTGTGCAAAATATGTGGCATAATCATTCATTTATTTTTAAGACATAATATAATTTGTGCATCTTAAACTTGTTTTATGTTCTTAGATTTTTTAAAATTCTATTATTATTAAGGTCTGTTACGTTAAAGCCATTTAATCGTTCTCATTTGCTAAGCGTGAGGCTAGCCCGTCATCTTCCATGTTAATCAAGGGAGATTTAGAGAACGTCATGTGCATGTGTAACGAGATAGCCAGAGGGGAAAGTTTGGCATTGCCCCTCACCTGAGCCAATAAAAAGTTTTGATTAAAGGTATGACAAGATCCTCTGAAGTTACTGCTCTTGATTGCAGATCTGCATAGTGAACTTCATTGGTAAGTCAAGTCAATTTTATTCTAATGTGTTGCTGTTGGGCGTAAAGTTAAAGTGAACCGCTCATCATTTAGATACATTTTATGCCATTACTTTGAGGAGTTGTTTACTGGTTTACTGTATACCGTACAATAACTGCAAAATATCCAGAGTCTTTCGTTTTGATTAGTTTTGTTATGCTGTTCATGCAAGTGAGATAATATGTACAGCCTTCGACAATTTGTATGTATGCTTTCACGGTCACTTGAGCTTTTTGACGTGGAAGTATACATTTAAGTGGTGCTGAGATGAAATTATTAGGGTTGTTTGTGCATGAACTGAAACACATCCACAGAAACAGACTTCCGAAACAGAATTTACTGAGTCATTATCCCACCAGAGTAATTAAAAAAAACATGTAAATTATCAAGCAGATCCCTCCCACTGATCCCTCCTTCCCAATCCAAAACACCTCTGTTTCCCTCATTATTCCTGTCGTGTAATCATACACCATAAATTGCACTTCCCCTCTTTTATTTTAAGTCAAATCCCATGTCTTTGTAAGTAAACGGGGCTGAGGAGCTCAAGATGGTGGTGAAACCAAATTTCCTCAAAAACACAGCTTCCTGTTTCGTTCTGTTTTTCCAAGCTAGAAAGTGCATAACAGCTCTTACATGGGCCACTGAGATGGACAACAGAGTTAAAGGCATTACAGGCACATAGATTCATAAAAACATTCACACATGATGTCAGATGACTATCTGGCAGCATGTTGAATTGTGTTGGGAAACACTGCAAGTCTGTTTTTCTGTGTCAGAGCTCAAAACAGCGCTACTCAGGATCATGGGTAGTGTAGTTCTTTACGAGGAATTCCGAAATTAAACACAATTTCTAAAAAATTATGTCTAAATAAGGTGAACTAATGGGTTCAGCAGAAGCATACATCCTCGATTAACAACCTCTGAAATTCACAGTAGGTTTGTCTTTAAAGGTTTATAAGTTATTGTTAAATTTCAGTTCCCCAATGGAGAAAATGAATGGGATTTTACTTAAGTTGCAAAATTGTAGTTTAAAAACTTTAACACACTTCTACTTATCCCCTAATCCATTTAGAGGCTTTAGAGTAAATGTTTTCCAGCCTGATCTCATGAAAATTACGTGACTGTTGCGTCATATTTACAAAATGACATTACATGGTTCCTTACACATACCGCAACAGTTCCAAGGCGAAATGTCCAATGTGTGGCACTACAATGTTCTCCCAAACAGATGATGTTTATGTTTAGAAGGTTAATGCTCTTATCGAGTTTTAAATCAACATAATCGTCCTCCCTACCCGAAACCTTAAACCTAAACCTAACCAATAGTGTCATAACAAGCAAATGTGAGATGAAAAACAATAACTGAAGCAACCACATCATTTTGTGGTGCTTCTGTGAAACTTTCGGCTCACGTGTCGACTCGTGGGCTCTTCAGGACTCGTACCCACTCAAACCTATCAGTTGAGCTACTGCACAATTTGATCGCGGTCGAACAAGCTTGTAAATGTATTTAGTTATGTAATGCAAACTTTAAAATGTATTGCCTTACAAGTCATCCACTACAGTGTTAACAGGGCCTGAAATTCATTTCTGAAAATGAGGGGGAATTCCCCCATGCACGGCTCATATGGGGGGTTTTACGCACTTTTGGGGGGGGGGAATAAAACTCGAAACACTAAAATGTCTGAAATTTGACAACAAACTCACCTAAATCTCACGGGGGCTATTTTTCTCAATTCCTGTATAGGTCAGATGGAACCAGGGTCAGAAACTAACTTTTTCATTTAAGGGGCAATATTTGATTTCCAGGGGCATTTTTTTTTTCTATTCTAACCTTATAAAATGACCCTGCCATCCTTTTATGTTAGAATTTAAACAATTAATTCAATTAGAAAAATGGCATGTTTCAATACTTACAAAATTGCATGATCTGTACATTGCATAATATGCATGGGTTCTGAAACAAAACTGTTTTTCCTCTTCACATTTTTCCAAATATTTTGCTGTTACACCACAGGCATTACGCTGATTTTACCATGGTTACATGGTAGAAAAATGACTGTAACACACAGGCCTTTGTGGCTTAACCTACTTCAACCTCTTTACAATATTATTTGCCATTATAACACTCACAAATGCCTACATTGCTCCCATCTACTGCATAATCATAATCATCATAATTACAACACACAACTATTATGTGATCTCTCCATAATCACCATACTTCCGCCTCTTTGCCTTCAAAGATGAAAGCAAATAATGCTGAAAGTGTCCTTGCCTCCTCCAGACCACCCTGATCCAGCCTTCCTGCAAGATGCCCATCATAAACCACTGGAGGCTCTGTAAGAAGCTCAGGGCCTCATCACCCACTGCAGGGTTCTTCAGTAAAGACATAACTAGGGCTCTGCCCTTGAGTCGGACCACCACGACACAACCTAAGCCATAACAAACCCTGCTATCCCTCAATGAGAGAAAAACTGTCTGTGATTGGTGCTAATGCCATGTTTGACTTGTGTGTCCAGTTAAAGTGTCTATTCCAGGTCTCCAATTAGTCATCAAGAGAGAACAGCCCCACTTCAAATGCTCAGGGCCCATGGTGAGCTCCGAGTGCAACAGCCTTGCTTTCTCTTGATGTGCCGAACAGCTGGAGTTTAACAACGCGGTGTACGTGAAAGATATTTGTAACAATGATGGCTTCAGTTTCTCCCGGTGTTTTACAAGTCGATGTGGCTTGAATTAAACAACTGCTGAGAAGATTACAATTTCAATCGTTAGAGGTTGTTAAGAAACAAAAATTTTGAAACAAGGGTTGAAATGACATATCCTTGAGATCGTTTTTAATTCATAAAAATTACTGAACTCTAAGGAGACCCCCATTGATGAAATACATCCATTTTCCAGTGGTAATTTTAAAGTGTTTTATGCACAACATCACTCAATACTGCCACGACTTAAATCACTACACAAACATCTGGACAATGTTGACCATAATTACCTGCTGAACGAGTCTTTCATCTTCACGTTTCATGTAAATAATGTTTTGAACACGTTTCCTCTATAGTCTGCATTCCCAGTGTAAACACTGCCTACATGTTCTATGTACAGATTGAATAATAAAGCAATAAGACAAAAGAGGTTGTGCACTAAAGTGATTTTATCATGGTAAAAGGGTGTTATTAAGCACAACACAAAATTTTACGCAAAGCCTTTGCCTTTTACTAAACAAGGGCAACAGCAAAAGACATCAATGTTGATGCATGTAGAATCAGCAGACGATAAATGAACTATAAAGCAAAGGTTTAAATAAAAAGCATTCAAAAAGTTCAATCAATATTTAAATCAATGGCTGTAACAATACAGTATATAGTTAGAGCTAGATGAGCCGGATCAATGTTGAGCATCAAAATCAGAAGACATTTGATGTTTAATGTACTGTTTTGTGGAGAAGGATTTTGGACCACTTAAATTTCAAAATGGGTGGGGCTATCCGAAGTGACATGGCATTAATAGAAACCAAGCAATCAACAGAATGTCCTGTCGCTTGCTGCATGTTGCAGCGTGACTAAAATGTACAAATAACTAACATTTAACTGGAACAGATAGCTTTAATCGCTGTATCACGCCTGGTTAAGACATGGCGTAATAGTCGTAACAAATAATTGGCATGTAACACAAACAGATGTGCGCTTATTTTACAATCACTTCAAACACAACTTTTTCAATTAGAATTTAGATTCGGAGCCATTCGTTTTATCATCTGACCAGAGCAATTTTCACCCACAGTTGGTTGCAAGCAATTCCAACATAGTGCGTAAGACATTGGCATTTGTTTTTTTGTGTTGTGATGGAACAAACCAGAATTTTGCCGTTGGGTTTGTCCTGTCGTGCCAAGCTGACCCCCATCCACTCATTGTTCCTGTCGCCTTGACAAGTCTTCCCGCAAGACTCTCGCTGCTTATTTCCTAAGAAAAGTAAGAAGAAAACAACATTGCTGTAGCCAACAGACAAAGATCTCCATCTGTAAAAAGAAATACAGTAAAACCCCTCTGACTGAGATTAGACAACCTGAAAAAACTGTTTCAGACAGTCAATGTTAGAGACAGTCTGATATGCCGGAATATAGACAATACTCTTGTGTTGTTTTATTACAGACAGAACAAAAGGGTTAGTAAGAGGACAAAATCTTTGAAATGTGAATCTCATGAGTATCAAATGTGAATATATGAAAGTTTATGAACTCCAGCGACCACAATACACTTGTGCCCTACTTGGAGAATCATTAAGTACAGAAATTCTATTTTTAAAATATCACATTTTTATTTAGCTTTTTTTTTTTTTTGTCACGAAACTCTTAAAAAGAGAGAATTTATGAGTAAAGGCGTGTTATCCCTGCAGGGAGTTTATCCAAACACAAGGGTCAGCTTTAATGTTTATCTATGAGCATTCAGCGACTGTGGCTCCCGCTCTGAGGGGCAGACGGTGATTATCCACAGGAGGCAGAGAGAGCGATGGCTCCCGGGACAGTGGCTGTTTTCTTTGGCTCTGGTTATTTTCTCTTCCGTGTCTTAACAGACTGGCAACATTAGTGAAGAAACTCACAGACTTAGTCTATGAAATGCCTGATTGAACTCTGATGTCTGTTCAACTCCCATCCAGCTTCAGTATGACTGAATAAAGCATTGTAAAACCAAAAAACTTCACATCAGCCCTGAGCTGTACGGAGTCTGTAGCTCTGTTCTTTATGAAGGATCCATGTGATGCAGCCTTAGATTTTCTAAAAAAAGGTATCTTAGAGGGCATAATGTTGCCGACTACCTTTGTTGACCGCATGCTTATGATGCCTTAGAATGCTGTCAAGTTTAGCAGTAGGCATCCTGTATAATGATGTCTTTATTTCGGCCTAAGTACAGGACGTCTTAATTTATCTGAAAATACAATATGTCTACATTACGGCCAAATTATGGGACGTCTTAATTTCGGCCAAAATATGGGATGCCTTTGGGACGTCTTCATTTCGGGCAAAATACGGGACACCTTCATTTTGGCCAAAATATGGGACGTCTTCATTTCAGCCAAAATACGGAACATCTTTATATTGACCAAAGTATGGGACGTCTTTATTTCGGCCAATTATAGGGCGTCTTAATTTCGGCCAAAATACAGGAAGTCTTAATTTCGGCCAAAATACGAGACGTCTTAATTTCGGCCAAAATACAACACTTCTTCATTTCAGCCAAAATACTGGATGTCTTTATTTAGACCAAATATAGGACCAAATATCTTCATTTTGGGCAAAATATAGGACGTCTTCCAGCTGGCCAAAATACAGGACATCTTCCTTTCATCCAAAATGTGGGACTTCTTCTTTTTGTCCAAATTAGAAGACATCTTTAATTTCGGCCAAAATACGGGACGTCTTTACTTCAGCCAAAATACAGAACACTTTCATTCTGGGACAAAATATGGGATGCGTTCATTTTCAGCCAAACTATGGAACATCTTCATTTCAGCCAAAATATAGGACGTCTTCATTTTGGCCAAAAAACAAGATGTCTTAATTTTGGGCAAAAATACAGGATGGCTTCATTTCGGCCAAAACATGGGATGTCTTCATTTTTAAAATACAGGATGTCTTCCTTTCGGCCAAAATACGGGATGTATTTATTTCGGCCAAAATACGGGACTTCTTTATTTCGGCCAAAATATGGAACGTCTTCATTTCGGCCAAAATATAGGACGTCTTTATTGCAGCCAAAATGTAGGACGTTTTCCTTTCTGCAAAAATACGGAACGTTCCGGCTTATAGGGCAATTGCAAAACCTAGAGAAGAGGAAGACACCCTGGTGAAAACCACAGTGTAGTATTAGATATTTTAGTCTTTTTAGGAGCTATTAGATAAAGTCTGCCTAAAAGCAACCTGTTACCTTCAAAACAGCAACTTATCAAGGGCAGGAAAAATGGTTCTTGTCTCTTACAAGTTGTTTGAAGCTTGCTTTTGCCCCCAGAGCTGTGAAATATCCAAAGCACATAAAGGGGAGCACCAGATCTCGAGGTAGGAGGAAAACATAAACTGTCAAAAACCAAGATTAAGTTTTCTTGGGAAGTGGACAAAACATTATTTTTAGCAATTAGCAGCAAAGCACCATCCAAAGAACACTGCTCATTGCACTAAGATATATTTCACAAGGTCAAGACCACGGGAAAGCCTTGCGAAGAATTCCCTCTGAAAAATGCTGGCTATCACTTCAAATGTGAAAGTGAGAGGAATGTTCCTCACAATACAAACATATCATCAGATCTCCAACCCCTGGCCACTTCTATAACAGACGTGTTTGTTTTCGCATCTGCGTGGGCCCTGAGTGCTGTGTTCTCCTGCTTGTGAACCGCACAGCGAGGATATGGCCTATCTCCCGATCTCTCCGAGGAGAAGTAAGACGAAATCTAGGAAGTATGCAGTGACCGAATGTGAGGCTGGAGTGTGCTGGTCAGTTAAAGAATAACTGAATGAAAACAGTGGCTAGCTATCTCTGCTTTTGATCGTCAAGGTCAGCTACAATGGAAGGTTGGTTAATGGAGGATGCAAAGCAATCTGAAAATTGATTGAATGCTTAAAGGATAGTTCACCAAAAAATGAAAATTCTCTCATTATTCACTTACCCTGATGCCATCCCAGATGTCTGTGACTGTCTTTCTTTAGCAGAACACAAATGAAGATTTTTAGACGAAGATAGAGCTCTGTCAGGTCCTTATAATAGAAGTACACAGGTGCCAGCACTTTGACCATCCAAAAGTCATAGTAAGGCAGCATAAAAGTAATCCACACGACTCCAGTCCATCAATGAATGTCTTCTGAAGCAAATCAATACGTTTGTGTAAAAAATAAATCGATAATTAAAACGTTATTAACTTTAATTAACTTCCTACCAGCAGCTGACGCATAACGCTGCTGTTGCGTGACATAAGCATGTCGGTGAGTTCACGCGAGAATACGGAAGTGGCACTTATTCACAACAGAAGAACAAACGTCACGCGAGAGTTCGGCCATTTCAGACTGCATCAGAGCCCTGGATGGAAGTACCGATTTAAAGTTAAAAACGTTTTAATTATCGACTTGCTTCTTACATAAACCTATCGATTCACTATAGAAGACATTCACTGATTGACTGGAGTCATGTGGATTACTTTTATGCTGCCTAAATATGACTTTTGGACCATCAAAGTGCTGGCACCCGTGTATTTCCATTATAAGGACTTGACAGAGATCTATCTCCTTCTAAAAATCTTCATTTGTGTTCTGCTGAAGAAAGACAGTAATATACATCTGGGATGGCAACAGGGTAAGTGAATAATGAGAGAATTTTCATTTTTGGGTGAACTATTCCTTTGACTCTGGAGCAGATCACTTTTACACTAAACGAACATAATTGGTGGTCTGTCAATAGGAGTTTTTCAATGGCCAATGCCAATATTTAGAGTAGACTGGCTGATGACCAAAACAATGCTAATTTATTATCCAAGGCGGTTGGTAAATTTTGGAAATGACATTTGAATGGACAGTCCCAAGGCGTTAGGATGCGGCATCGCTCACATCCGGTGCAGACAGGGTGTTTTGTTAAAGGAATGTTCCAGGTTCAGTACAAGTTTAGCTCAATCTACAGCATTTGTATCATAATGTTGATTATGGTTGTTGACTTGTTCCTCGTTTCTATAAAAAGAACAAAAATACTGGTTACAGTAATGCATGTACAATAAAATAAGTGAATGGGTCAGTCCATAAACATTAAAATGCATACAGTTTTAAAAGTATAGCCACAAGACGTAAACATTATAAAGTAGGTGTTAACATGATTTTAGCATGATAAAATATCTGTTCTACAGGGTTTACGTTGTCATGGCAACTAAGTGATAATATTGTATATATATGGACCCACTTTATATTAGGTGTCTTTAACTACTATGTAATTAATCATTTGATACAATGTACTTATTATGTTGTAATAGAAATTTTACAATATATACATGTTTATTCATAATCATATATGAACTAAGGAAACTTATACTCTCATACTGCGTTTCTGCATTTCTGAAGACAAGAGTAACCTTGCACAACCCCTGCATCCTTGTGCTTATCTGACAAGTAACAGATGGTGTTGTCGAGGTTCATATTTAGCGCTCATAAAGTCAAATGAATGTAATAAGGTTGCTTCATCGCCTGGCGGAAATTTGTACGGATGTGGCTGACATGAGAGTATTAAAATAAAGGTACATCTTAAAAAATGTCTATATCGATATTTACGCGTTGTATCGATAACATTGGATCGTTGGTCATTGGATCGATGTATCGGTCTAGATCGATGGATCGTTACACCTCTACAAATTATACTGTGTATGTCAGTCTGTTATCAGAAATGCAGGGTGATTGAATCCAGCTACATCCTAGGGCCCATATAGGCTAGAGAGTTTGGGGGTTTCATTTGTTCATTACCTGAAGAGTGATTTTCTCTGTATGGTTTGAGTCCGCTTGTATTAAACTTACAGAAATTCACCACAATTTCTTGAGTACTTTATTACAGAATTTCCACCACATACAGTTGTGCTCAAAAGTTTGCATACCCTGGCAGAAATTGTGAAATTTTGGCATTGATTTTGAAAATATGACTGATCATGCAAAAAAACTGTCTTTATTTAAGGATAGTGATCAAATGAAGCCTTTATTATCACATAGTTTTTTGGCTCCTTTTTAAATCATAATGATAACAGAAATCACCCAAATGGCCCTGATCAAAAGTTTACATACCCTTGAATGTTTGGCCTTGTTACAGACACACAAGGTGACACACACAGGTTTAAATGGCAATTAAAGGTTAATTTCCCACACCTGTGGCTTTTTAAATTGCAATTAGTGTCTGTGTATAAATAGTCAATGAGTTTGTTAGCTTTCAAGTGGATGCACTGAGCAGGCTAGATAAATAACCTAAAAGATTATTTATATTGTCAAGCCAGTTCTCGCCTCTTCCTTTCCCTTTCACTTTGTTACACAGTCTATGATATGGTTATAGCCGAAATACTTAGAATTGTGTGTAGTGGTGAGGCGTAGGGGTTAAAAAAATGCAAGAAACCAAAAGGATGTAGAGTCAAACCCCACAAGGCTTCATCCTTGAACATTCACAACTGTGCCCTTGATCAAGACACTTTTGCTGAGCTCAACTCGGAAAAGTCATATTTCCAACTTCCTACTTGGAAAAGTGCAATATAACTCCACTTGAAGTTGGACTGCCAACTTGGAAACTCAGGCGGAAACATTGCTGCGACAGGAAGGTGTACACACATACTGATAAATACTCATTTTTAAGCAAATTTCTTATATCTTATGATAATAAAACCTGTTTAGCAACGTTTGTTGAAAATGGTGTCTATAACACAGTAAATAATCCTCTCTTTAGGTCATTGGACAACAGAATGCTATAAACTGAACGCTATATGGTTGGAAGCCAGGCAGATATATTAAAGGTATGGTCTAATGTTTTATTACAAGTTCAGATCTATTGATAGCATTTGTGGCATAATGTTGATTATAAGTATACCTCATGCTATCATCACACAGACAATCACAATGCTATTAATCTAAAACAGAACATAATTACTCTCCCTGAATATGGCTTTGAATGGGCTCTGTGTTCCTTTAGAAAGAAATAACATAATTGCTGTATTTAATAAAGAGATGTTCTAGAGACTAGGGAGTTATTATCCCATAACAACTGAGGGTTACAAAACAGTAGGAATATATCATTTCACTTTACCAGTAATGAACTTCAATAAAAGCTACAAATGTAAAAGGTTGTGAAAAGATAAGATCTTGCTGGAGAAAATCAGTACACAGCTAAAGAATTTCTCAAAATATGCTTGCAATTGTCAAGATCAAAACCATCTTGTAACCAATAAATTATTTTGTGTTTCCAGGCGGATGAGTAAATGTCTAGCCATGGTATTGTGATATAAGACATAACATTCTTCATAAATTGACAACAGACCTTTATAACAAACCTTAAACGAGGGATAGCACACCCGAAAATGAACATTCTCTTGTTGTTCCAAACTTCTGTGGAACACAAAAGGCTGCTTTTTCTTGTACAATGACAGCATACAGTGACAAAATGATGAAAGAATTTTCATTTTCAGTGAACTGCTCCTTTAATACACCTTCAGAGAAACTGACACTAGTTTCCCCCAAACCAGTAGGGATATTTCACGAGGGGGTCCCTGAGAGATTTCATCCCATATGATTCTTGTGAACTCAAAGCTGTGGCCCCAGGTCTGCTGGCATGCCTCATTTACTCATGTGTGTTCTGTCAGTTATACACAGCGTAAGCAGGAGTGTGTGTATTAAAGCCACATAAACCACTCTCTTCTCTGCACCACAAGAAAAGGACTCATCGAGCTCCAAGAGATTTCTACATATTGGATTCTTGGCCCCGGCGCTTGGAAAATATTAGCAAAACCATTCATCATTTCTATCAAAATACTTCAGGAGCCAGACAGATTTCTACAGAACGCAACAGCCATTTACATACACATTTAAACTGATTTCACAGATTTGAAGTCTATATTTGTGACTTTATTACGGTGGCCCAGGGGTGCACAACATAACAACGTTTGCAAAGCAAAGAAAAGTTGAAAACACAATAGAAATAAACCACAGCGCAACTAAATTAAGCAACAACAAAACAAAATTAACAGAAAAAAATTTTAAACACAGAATTTTAATTCTGACTTAATGCAGGTGAGATCATTATTTAATTCAAGCTTTATTCCATTGTGTTTTGGCTTTATTTCATTGTGTTATGGCTTATTTCCGTTGTTCTGTGCCTTATTTCTTTTGTGTTGTGCCTTATTTTCTGTGGTGTATATCTGTTGTGGATTTTTTTTTTTTTGTGTTGTGGCTTTTCTGTTGTATTGTGTCTTATTTCTGTTGTGTTGTGGTTTAATTTCATTGTTCTGTGGTTTATTTCTGTTGTGTTGTGCCTTATTTTCTGTGGTTTATTTCTGTTATGGCTTATTTTTGTTTTTGTGGCTCATTTCCATTGTGTTGTGTCTTACTTCCATTGTGCTGTGGTTTATTTCCATTGTGTTGTGGCTTAATTTTGTTGTGTTGTGGCTTATTTCCATTGTGCTGTGGTTAATTTCCATTGTGTTGTGTTGTGGTTAATTTCCGTTGTGTTGTGGCTTATTTCCGTTGTGCTGTGGCTTAATTTAGTTGCGTTGTGGCTTATTTCCGTTGTGTTGTGGCTTAATTTAGTTGTGTTGTGGCTTATTTCTGTTGTGTTGTGGTTAATTTCATTGTGTTGTGGTTAATTTCCATTGTGTTGTGGCTTAATTTCAATTGTGTTGTGGTTAATTTCCATTGTGTTGTGGCTTATTTCCGTTGTGTTGTGGTTTAATTTCATTGTTCTGTGGTTTATTTCTGTTGTGTTGTGCCTTATTTTCTGTGGTTTATTTCTGTTATGGCTTATTTTTGTTTTTGTGGCTCATTTCCATTGTGTTGTGTCTTACTTCCATTGTGCTGTGGTTTATTTCCATTGTGTTGTGGCTTAATTTCATTGTGTTGTGGTTAATTTCCGTTGTGTTGTGGTTAATTTCCGTTGTGTTGTGGCTTAATTTCATTGTGTTGTGGTTAATTTCCGTTGTGTTGTGGTTAATTTCTGTTGTGTTGTGGTTAATTTCCGTTGTGTTGTGGCTTAATTTCATTGTGTTGTGGTTAATTTCATTGTGTTGTGGTTAATTTCCGTTGTGTTGTGGCTTAATTTCATTGTGTTGTGGTTAATTTCCGTTGTGTTGTGGCTTAATTTCATTGTGTTGTGGTTAATTTCCGTTGTGTTGTGGTTAATTTCCGTTGTGTTGTGGTTAATTTCCGTTGTGTTGTGGCTTAATTTCATTGTGTTGTGGTTAATTTCCGTTGTGTTGTGGTTAATTTCCGTTGTGTTGTGGCTTAATTTCATTGTGTTGTGGCTTAATTTCATTGTGTTGTGGTTAATTTCATTGTGTTGTGGTTAATTTCCATTGTGTTGTGGCTTAATTTCATTGTGTTGTGGTTAATTTCCGTTGTGTTGTGGTTAATTTCCGTTGTGTTGTGGCTTAATTTAATTGTGTTGTGGTTAATTTCCATTGTGTTGTGGCTTATTTCCGTTGTGTTGTGGCTTAATTTCATTGTGTTGTGGTTAATTTCATTGTGTTGTGGTTAATTTCCATTGTGTTGTGGTTAATTTCATTGTGTTTTGGCTTATTTTCATTGTGCTGTGGCTTAATTTAATTGTGTTGTGGCTTATTTCTGTTGTGTTGTGGCTTATTTCCGTTGTGTTGTGGCTTAATTTAATTGTGTTGTGGTTAATTTCCGTTGTGTTGTGGCTTAATGTCGTTGTGTTGTGGCTTATTTTCATTGTGTTGTGGCTTAAAATTAATTAAAAATGAATTGCAAATATTTTTCGAAGAAAATGTATGCCTCTATTCAAAAAGCCAAGCAATTTGAGGTATCATTCATGTCTGTGGCACAAAAATTCAGAGTTACGTGCCAAAGTTTAAAGTCTTAGGGTTTTGTACAAATCACAAATATGAGCAACAGTAATAGTGATGCTTGCCTTAGCAAACACCTCTAATAATGGCATTGTTTTCAAAGGAAAAACTGCTGTCCATCACAAAAACAGAATCACTGTATCAGTTGATGCCTATGACTAACATTACGTGTTTATAATAGGAAATGAGCATTTCTAACAGCTATCAGTTCTGAAAATGAGTGTTAGTATAACAAGGGTTAATAGGAAAAAATAGGATAAGATAACAGTCTTGTTTTTATGATTAATAACAACTAAAGAGTGAAACATGTTTTCATAACCAAAACAAGCCAAACAGAGCCATTTAAATGTCCATCCAAAGCAGGTTTTCAAATATTGACAGGTCCATACTCCATGATTACAGTAATTTCAGTGGTACAGTGGTTTGGTTTAAACTACCCATGTTAAACAGTTCTGTTATTTTACTCTGCTGTGGTTACAGGGTGATTTGACTGTGCAGTTAGGCAGCAATTGTTTGATTTTCATTGGAGCTGATGCTGTCAAACACAAGCACACTTGTCTCACACAGGATGTGTTGATTACAGCACTTCCCTTTTACAAGTTAAGAGGCATATGAATCTCTTAAAAAACATAACATAAGATAAGATGATATGTGAGGTGCTCACATATCAGTTGGTCACACTTTATATTATGAGTCTTTAACAACAATGTACCAACATTAAAATACATACAATACAATGTATTCATTGTGTAACTACATGTTGTTCTGCAAAATTCTCACAAGATTCAGATTTGCTGCTACTAAGGTTGAGGTACGGGTAGGTTTAGGGTTAGGTTTGGGTTAGGTTTAGAGGTCAGGTTAACAGTGTAACTGCATATGTAATTTAAGTCAGGTACTTTAAATGCAATTACAGTATATTCAGAAAGTATTCAGACCCCTTAATTTTTGTTCACATTTTGCTATGTTGCAGCCTTATGCTAAAATGCTTTAAATTATTAATTTTTTTTTCACATCAATCTACACTCCATACCCCATAATGACAAAGCAAAAACCATATTTTTGATAACTTTGAAAATCTATTAAAAAGAACAAAACTGAAATATCACATTGACATAAGTATTCAGTCCCTTAATTCAGTACTTAGTTGAATCACCTTTGGCAGCGATTACAGCATCAAGTATTTTTGGGTACGATGCGACAAGCTTTGCACACCTGGATTTGGGGATTTTCTGCCATTCTTCTCTGCAGATCCTCTCAAGCTCTGTCAGTATGGATGGGGACCGTCGGTGGACAGCCATTTTCAGGTCTCTCCAGAGATGTTCGATTGGGTTCAAGTCCGGGCTCTGGCTGGGCCACTTACGGACATTCACAGAGTTGTGTGCTTAGGGTCATTGTCCTGTTGGAAGGTGAACCTTTGGCCCAGTCTGAGGTCCTGAGCACTCTGAACCAGGTTTTCATTAAGGATATCTCTGTATTTTGCTGCGTTCAGCTTTCCTTCAACCCTGACCAGTCCCCCAGTCCCTGCTGCTGAAAAACACCCCCACAGCATGATGCTACCACCACCATGATTCACCGTTGGGATGGTATTGTGCAGGTGATAAGTGGTGCCTGTTTTCCTCCAGACATGATGCTTGGAATTGAGGCCAAACAGTTCAATCTTCATTTCATCAGAATAGAGAATCTCGTTTCTCACAGTCTGAGAGTCCTTTAAGTGCTTTTGTTCTGTGTCTTGCACTGAGGAGAGGCTTCTGTCTGGCCTCTCTGCCATAAAGCCCAGATCGGTGGAGTGTTTCAGTGATGGCTCTCCTTCTGCAAGTTTCTCCCATCTCCACACATGATCTCTGGAGCTCAACCAGAGTGACCATCGGGTTCTTGGTCACCTCTCTTACCAAGGCCCATCTCCCCCGATTGCTCAGTTTGGCCAGCGGCCAGCTCTAGGAAGAGTCTTGGTTGTTCCAAACTTCCATTTAAGAATTATGGAGGCCACTGTGCTCTTGAGAACCTTCAAATCAGCCAAAATATTTTTGTAGCCTTTTCCAGATCTGTGCCTCGACACAATCCTGCCTCTGAGCTCTGCAGGCAGTTCTTTTGACCTCATGGCTTGGTTTTTGCTCTGATATGCATTTTCAGCTGTAAAACTTTATATGGACAGGTGTGTGCCTTTCCAAATCATGTCCAATCAATTGAACTTGACACAGGTAGAACATCTCAAAGATGATCCAGAGAAATGGGATGCATCTGAGCTAAATTTCAAGTGTCATAGCAAAGGGTCTGAATACTTATGTAAATGTGATATTTCAGTTTTTTCTTTTTAATAAATTTGCAAAGTTATCAAAAATCTGGTTTTTGCTTTGTCATTATGGGGTATGGAGTGTAGATTTATGTGAAAAAAAATAATAATTTAAAGCATTTTAACATAAGGCTGCAACATAAAATGTGGGGGAAAAATGAAGGGGTCTGAATACTTTCTGAATGCACTGTACAATGCAACAACACGTATGTTAGGGTAGTGTTTAGTGTATAAACCGCTGTGTACTCTCAAATGACCTTTTCACCGGAGATTTCAGCTCGCGAGTCACGGGAAGTTTGATATAACAAACCCTTCAAAAAAATGAAGAACTTCAAAGGTCTTTCAAAATAAAAGTCCCGCTGAAAAGAGAGCTTTATTTAAAGCTGCACTATGTAAGATATTTTGGTTAAAAATGAACAAATTGCCATTATTGATTAAGTACATAAACAATTAGTGTTCAAAACAATGTGTTTACCTTACCCCGATTCATTTCGGTAAGCCAATAAAAATGATTTGTATTTTGAGCTGTAGGGTCAGATTTGGCACGAAATTGCTGGCTTATGTCGTTCCTCTTTGCGTCATGACATCATGTCCGTAAACACAGGAAAGACGTACCGTCTGTCACGTTTTCTGGCTGAGGATGCTGTTCAGTTCAGTCAGTCACAATCACGCAGTTCAGGATGGCATTGCTGCAGTCTGGATGGATGTTTATCTGTTATCCATTTAGCGAAGTTGTTTACCTACACGTCCGCAGCATGATGTCTGGATCCTGACTCCCTGTCTGGTTCGGTTTCGGTCTGTGTCGGGATCCAGACACTCATGCTCCATGTTCTGTCTGTTATTGAAGTGGGTGCATCGCGCTTATGTCATCTTGGCGGCATGCACTCGCAATATTTTATGTCTCTTGCGCGAACACGGGTGCGCCTTGCATTTTGCTCGCATTGCACTGCGTGCACGGGTCGCGAGCTGTCTTGTGTTTCATGTCCGGAGCATGGTGTCTGGATCCTGACTTCACTGTCTGGTTCAGTTTCGGTCTGTGGCGCGCCCGGGTCGTGAGCTGTCAATGTGTGCTCATGCCATTCGGGTGTTTTGTTGTCTTGTGAGATCATGTGGCTTTGTTTTGTTTCTGCATTGCCGCGTGTCTCTCTGTCTTACGTCATACCATGGAGGTCGTTCCCCTGTCACTGCCTGTGCTCACAGCCACAGAGGCTGTTTCCCTGTCACTGCCAGTGCTCATGGCCACGGAGGTCATTCCCCTGCCACTGCCAGTGACCTCAACCACGGAGGTCATTCCCCTGTCACTGCTTGTGCTCACAGCCATGGAGGCTGTTCCCCTGTCAGTGCCAGTGCCCACGACCATGGAGGTCGTTCCCCATCACTGCCCATGCTCACGACCATGGAGGTCATTCCTCTGTCACTGCCTGTGTTCACGACCAAGGAGGACACTCCCTTGCCATTGCCGGTGCCCACGGCCATGGAGGTCGTTTCCCAGTTCCAGCTGCCAGTTCTCACGGCCACGATGGCCATTCCCCAGTCACTGCCAGTGTTCATGGCTACGGAGGCCATTCCCCTGCCAGGGGGTATATTTTGTTGTCTTGTGAGAGCACATGGCTTTGTTTTGTTTCTGCATTGTCACGTGTCTCTCTCTGTCTTATGTCATACCCCGCCTCCTTGTTTGCTTATTATTAGTTCATTTGCCTCACCTGTCCCGTTAACCCATTTGATTTCTCTCCCTATTTTAGCCTCCTCGTGTGTTGTCCAGTGCCAGTTTGTCTTGTGAACCTAGTCGGTCTTGTGTGTTCAGTCGGTCAGTCTAGTACAGTGTTTCCCAACGTTTTTTTCTGCCACGGCACAATTTTTACATATAAAAAATACCGTGGCACACCACTATCCCACATAACCATTGTCGATAGTTTTTCTTTTCAAGAACTTTTCTGTCCGTCTTAGTAGCATGTATACTTGTAAAGTTTGAAATTGAAAGTCACGTAGGTATGCTGTATAATGAGGTCACAGATGGCAGGAGCGCTAATTGGGTAATAAAAAAAAACCTTTTCTAATTTTTAGATTTGTTCTTGCAAATTAATTCTTGCAATGCCACAGCAAATTACAGGGATGCAAACTCACGAAGGGCGAAAAAGTTAAGACAATCACTGGTCCACAAAATTTTTTTTTTTTAAAGAATTAGCTAAAATATCCAATTCCAGTGATTTTAATTATTCAAGTATAGCAAATTAACTGCACAACTGTGCAGAATTAGCTGCAAAAATAAAGGGTATTTTGGTGTGGCTTGCTTCTGTGTCACAAAGTTGTTTAATTTTATTCACTGATTAGTTCAGTGACCCCTTCTGGAAATGTTATTAGGTGGTGACAAATGAGCATCTTATGTGCAAAGAGGGAGTCATTGAATCATTTTGAGATGTTCACGGCCGAAATCTGCCAAGAGACTTTATAGTATTTAAGCATTATAAGAACAAAGCAAATCTGTAGTTTTCCTTCAGTTTGAGCATGACTTTTCATCCAAAAAGACAACAATAATAGTCTAATAACAGTGAGTTTCAATAACGTCCTTCTCCTTCATTGAAACTTGTATGACTCCAAATCTACTGACTTCAGTAGAATGTTTAAGCATTATAAGAACAAAGCAGGTGTACTGTATGATTTTCCAACAGTATTTAAACTGCTTAGCATGACTTTTGTAAGAAAATACAACAATAATAGCCTAATAATAATAATTTTGAATTTCAATAATGTCCTTTGGTCATTGTAAAGCACATTTTACATGAGTTGAATCAAGACATCAACCCTCTGTTCAATGCCAGCGTCAAACGCCTCGCCGCTGCCATCTGCCAGGGAAGCAGCCGCGGCCATCTGCCTGGGGACGGAGGGGTCACTGCCGGCCACCGAGAGCTGGAGGAACTGCGGCCATCTGCCGAGAAGGGGAGGAGCGGTTACGTCCGCCAGGGGCCGGAGGACTCATTGCCGTCCGCCGGGGGAGGAGCGAGCTGGTGTCTGCCAGAGGGCGGAGGAGTGGTTGAGGACCGGGCGACAACGCGTCTGGGAGCCGGCGAGCAAGTTCTTCTCTCTCTCTCCTCTCTCTCTCTCTCTCTCTCTCTCTCTCTCTGTGTCTCCGCTTGCCCTTTCCCTCTCCCCACGCTTCCCCTCATCTCTCCCCCAGGTTCACAGGAGGCGGGGTGGACCACCAGCTGACAGAACAGCCAGAAGGGCAGCGTCTCCCCCCCAGAGATGGGGGGGGGAGTTAGTCAGACCGGTGGCACCCCAGCCTGAATCGGGCGGGGGAGGAGTGTGACGAGGAGGAGGGCGTGGCCGGGCCATGATGGAGCACGGCCGACGCTGAATCAGCTGATCAGCTGGAGAGCGAGATAACGGGTGCCCGGAGATGCCAGTTGGAGAGAGAGAGAGAGACGCTCATGGCCGCACTGCATGTGTGTCTGTGTCCTTATGTTTTATGTTGTTTTAAGTTAATTTATATCATTAAAGTATATGTTTACTGTTCAGCCGGTTCCCGCCTCCTCCTTGCCCATCCTTAGACTGTTACAGTTATATTATTAGTATTATTATCTGTAAACAATATCACAAAAGCTGAATACCAGTACTGAATATCAGCATGTTGTGATTCAGCCATGGCGGCCTCAGGTAATCAGATTGTTTTCATTTAATGTTTTCATTAATATTGTAAAGCTTTGTTGTGCATCTTTTTTGCTTTTTACCAAAAATAATTATTTATAAATTATTCTATTTGAATTTGGTCAAAGCTGTACAGTATGTATTTGATTAAACACAATTCGATCATAAAATTTAATTAAAACATTTAACATGGAATCCAGAAAAATGAAAACAGAAAATGCATAACTTTTAATTATAAGACTTTATGCAGTTTTTTTTGTCAAAAATTTTCTGAAATTTCATCAAACATCTGAGGTTTTTTTTTAATTTGTTGCCTAAGAATCGAGTTAGTATCGATACCGAGGTTATCAATATTAGACCAAATGGGGAGATCGGGGCTAGTTGTCACACGGGGCAGTTGTCACAAGACAACGATAATATTTGGAGTCAAAAGTCTGTTTGCACAAATGTGCATTTTCTCTAGCAGAGGTTTTGTATGTTGGTTTCAAACACTTCAAATTTGAATATTTTTTGTTGAATTATTCCCTCCAAATTACATTTATATTATTATCGTATTTCTTTTTAAAGATCTTGGGTAAACAAGTGAACATAATCAAACCACACTGGCACACATTCAGGCAAGGGTCAACTGTATTATGAAGGCAGATTTTTACTGAAAAATTTAAATGTGTTCTCTTAGGACAAAAAGTCAGGTCGGGGCATGTTGTCACATTTAAATAGGGGCAGGTTATCACATGTGTTTTAAATGTCATACATTTATACAATTTCAGTATTTGTTGGTCAAAATGATTTGATATTTTTGTACTTTACCTTTTATATTTTTGTAGTTTAATGAATCGTTTTGTACTTCATAATTGTTTAAAATTTTGCTGAAAGGCCTGTAACAGGCTTTTTAATGCAGGTATGATTTAAAGAGTGTCGGTTTTGTTTTGGTGGTTGCGATGGTGGAACACACATTCCCTTGTCACCCCCCAATGTTCACAAGAAACCAACGCTACTGGTTTAGTGGTAAGTTCCACTGTGATAACTTGCCCCATTCAGTGTGACAACATGCCCCACTCATGGGGGCATGTTGTCACAAAAGGTCAACGTGTGCTCAGTGAACTGCATCTTTTTTTCTGGGCAAGAACGATTCATAATTTCAATAGTATTTTTGTACCCAAGAATATGAAATTGACTTTCAAAAATAAACCTACTCTAAGAAATATTAACTGCATGTAGTAAAAAGTGACAACCAGCCCCGGTCTCCCCTACAGTATACAGTGCCCCTCAAAAGTATTTGGACATTAGGGCACACTTATAAATGTATGAATGTTGTTGCACTAGATAACAAAATACTAAAGCAAGTGGCCTTTATTTTAAAGAATGATAGCACAAGCACACTTTTCAATTGGAAAGATAAAACAATAGATATGTTTATAATGGATATAAAACGCATTTGGACACTTGAATTCTGGTTGTTAAACATTAGTGGAACATGTCCATAGTTAATATGCTTAACTTCACCGTGTTTCTGTTGTTTTATCAAAATCACCTTGAAACCAGTTGGCTAAAAGTCACAGCAAAAAAGGCTCAGAAAGGTGAAGTTAGTTCTGAAAAAAGCCCCTGCAGCATTTGTTTGCAGATGCCACTGTGTCAAGCTCATTGTCCACTACATGACTCTGGTCAACAGTGACTCCCTGTACTTTGGTGGGTTTTGTAACTATGCTCTGTGATGTCATCAGTGACGGCACATGCTGCTTGTCAGATTCTATGTAGATACACACCTCTTCCGAGGTCCATCTCGGTACAGCGTTGCTCTGGGTTGTTGCGGATGCGACACTTGTAGATGGCTCCGGGTGACTGAACCGAACTGCTGAAAGATGATTTTGCTCTGGGAGCCCCCACCACAATCCTGCAAATATCAGGAGGAGAACACATGGTCACAATATACGACAACACAGATACACACTCACCATCTGATCTCAGACATAACAGTAAATCTTCTGTTGATGTATATCAAATATTTGGGGAAACACTCTGTAATAACATTCATTTACATATCATTAGCAAACATAATTGGATATAGTTTAACAGATTATTATTTTGTATACATTGTGGTCATCATATGAAAAAGTTGGACATTTCTAATTATTATTTGTACTACTAATCAAATGTTACCAATATCAGTCTTGAATGATGCAAACCAAGAAAGTCCTGTTTTTCAAGACGCTTATTATGAAACTTTGCTAAATAACTTCAGAATAAGGTTTAGTTGCATGGGACGAGACATTAGGCAATATATTAAGAAGAGCTATGTAATGATGTAAATAAGTGAAAACATAACTACTATTCGTTGTAAGTCTGTACTTTAGGTGCTATGCAAGGATAATAAGGATGTCCAATAAATGAATTAGGACTGGAAGTAATTTTGCCTTGTCATATTGTCATGCTTTAGCTCTCTAACTCAGTGATGTAAGCACTACATCACTCCTCTACTGAAGAAAACACAATGATGAGCGCTGGCCACAGTTTCCCCTTAAAATTTAGGACAGACCTTGGAAGAAACACTTCACATCTGTATAAAGTCTCTAGAGGTTTAAAAGAAATGTGTGAAATGTAATGTCAAGCGTCGAGTTATAACAGTCAGGGAAACACACATTGTACTTTACAGTTGGCCAACACATGTTACTGTGTAGATTTACATTATAAAGAACTGAGCAATACTAAATATGTATGTGTACACTGAAAAAAAAAAAATACTTTAAATTTACATGATTAAATCATGTACATCAGTTCCACATGAATCGATTAAGTTACATCAACATGTTTATCCTCTTGGTTTAGCTCATTAATGCTTGGTCAGAAAACATAATTTGTTCACGTAATTTCAACAAAATGTTGTGTCCCTAATATGATGAATTTCTTCAGTTTTACATAATATTTTTATATCACATTACTGATTTAGAGGTTAACCGATAGTGGATTTTGCCGATACCGATAACCAAGGTGGTGGAAAAGGCTGATTACCGATTAATTGGCCAAAAGTTTTTATTTTTTTAAATCGATTTATAGAATGACAAAACATTTATTAGTCTTTCCTTATATGACAGGCACAGACAGTGAGGCTAGAAGAGTCCAAAATACCAAAAGCAGTTTAGTGTGCAATCAAAATCACAATAATAACCTGAAAAATTCAGATTTGGTGCATAACGCTGGACTACACCGGGGAGTTGGCTATGTTATAATGCTCTATATATGTAAGTATTTACCAAGTTAAGATTTGTATAGCCTATATATTCACCAGATGAATATTATGTACTATATATATATATATATATATATATATATATAC
Source organism: Myxocyprinus asiaticus (assembly GCF_019703515.2). Lineage (NCBI taxonomy): Eukaryota > Metazoa > Chordata > Actinopteri > Cypriniformes > Catostomidae > Myxocyprinus > Myxocyprinus asiaticus. Next base: position 4,271,075 of record NC_059364.1, on the reverse strand, counting down.
ACACACACACACACACACACACACACACACACACACACACACACACACACACACACACACACACACACACACACACACTGGTGGCCAAAAGTTTGGAATAATGTACAGATTTTGCTCTTGTGGAAAGAAATTGGTACTTTTATTCACCAAAGTGGCATTCAACTGATCACAATGTATAGTCAGGACATTAATAACATGAAAAATTACTATTACAATTTGAAAACATTTTTTCTTAAACTACTTCAAAGAGTTCTCATCAAAAAATCCTCCACGTGCAGCAATGACAGCTTTGCAGATCCTTGACATTCTAGCTGTCAGTTTGTCCAGATACTCAGGTGACATTTCACCCCACACTTCCTGTAGCACTTGCCATAGATGTGTCTGTCTTGTCGGGCACTTCTCACGCACCTTACAGTCTAGCTGATCCCACAAAAGCTCAATGGGGTTAAGATCCATAACACTCTTTTCCAATTATCTGTTGTCCAATGTCTGTGTTTCTTTGCCCACTCTAACCTTTTCTTTTTGTTTTTCTGTTTCAAAAGTGTCTTTTTCTTTGCAATTCTTCCCATAAGGCCTGCACCCCTGAGTCTTCTCTTTACTGTTGTACATGAAACTGGTGTTGAGCGGGTAGAATTCAATGAAGCTGTCAGCTGAGGACATGTGAGGCGTCTATTTCTCAAACTAGAGACTCTGATGTACTTATCCTCTTATTTAGTTGTACATCTGGTCTTCCACATCTCTTTCTGTCCTTGATAGAGACAGTTGTCCTTTATCTTTGAAGACTGTAGTGTACACCTCTGTAGGCAATTTCAAGCATTGTATAACCTTCATTCCTCAAAACAATGATTGACTGATGAGTTTCTAGAGAAAGCGGTTTCTTTTTTGCCATTGTTGACCTAATATTGACCTTAAGACATGCCAGTCTATTGCATACTGTGGCAACTCAAAAACAAACACAAACACAAACACAATGTTAAGCTTCATTTAATGAACCAAATTGCTTTCAGCTGTGTTTGATATAACGGCAAGTGATTTTCTAGTACCAAATTAGCAATTTAACATGATTACTCAAGGATAAGGTTTCCTTCCGAAACAGTAAAATCTGTACATTATTCCAAACTTTTGGCCGCCAGTGTATGTATATATATATATATATATATATATATATATATATATATATATATATATATATATATATATATATAAATATATATATGTATACAGTATTTCACCAGATGATGTTTATTAATGAAAAATAATATAAAAAACTATAGGCAGAGAATTTTGCCAATAACCAATAGTTCCAAAAACTATCGGCACCGATTAATCTTTCAAACCAATATCTCGGTCAACCTCTACTGATTTATGTTATTACGTTATGATAGTTAGCTAAGCAATAGCATACATTAGAAGAATGAATATAACTGAATAAAGAAACATACAATACAATGTTTGTGTACCCTTCCTCAACCTAAGCAAAAGCTCCACTCTTCACCACTAATAGTAACCCAACGTATCACAATCTGTTCTAAATCCTAAAATAACAACATTAAACACTATTAAGTCCCCACTTTTCATATTTTGCTCAAAAATGCATTAAATAACACTTCATTTCAACATGTTTACTCTCCGCATCAAGTCCCATGCAAAGCATGCAGGGAACTACAAATCCCATGCCCATGTTGTTGAACATACTTGACTGGTTTACATTCACCCTACATAATATAATCTAGTAGAGTGCACATTTAAGATAATTACGTTAATCGAATGCAAAGAAAACAAGTTAAGGAGAGAAACACAATTTTGTTGTGTAGATCACATAATATGATTTAGTAAATCGGACATTTTTTTCATCGTTTTCGCATTTTTTTTTCAGTGTATAGCTACTGTATTATGTGTAATAACTTTGACTAGCTGCTTGTAATGCTATTTTCGCAATTACTTTAACTAAATTGTGTCAGAATTATGTTTAGTAGGCTAGATATAGCTACTGTATAACAATTCCCCGCAAATTCACACAGGACAGTACAGAGACTAAACGTACTGTCTTTACTTAACACTTACTATATGATTTTTATATATCACCCAGATATATTTCACAAAAACTATTTTTTTGTTATAAAAGTATGTAGTACTTTGGCTAGGGTGGCAAAAGGCAATTTGTGTCACACGAGATGAACCTCAATGATAGCGCCTCAAAAAAAACCCCATAAATTCATTACATAAAGTAGTTCATACACAAAAAACTTTCAATCTCTTACTCAAAAATTAACGGTTCAGTTACCACAAAATTACAAAATACAATTTAGTGCATGCATTTTCACCTAGCATCAAATAGATGCTCGCGAACAGAAATCGCGCTTGCCCAGAGAGATAACAACCGCCGCTTTTTTTAACATTGGAGAGAGTGTAACGGTCAACTAGCATGTTACGACAGTAAGTCACCATTTGCGGATACCATACAAACGAATGGGGAGAGCCATAAACCGACACCTACTTTTCGCAAGATTTTATCTTGTCTTCTCTTTTAAAACAGCAATTTCTCCACACATAGTACATTCCAAAAGGATTGTTTAGTGTAAAACATGTTAAATATTAGCGAACAGGCGGTCAGTTCATTAAATGATTAACTGTTTCCTCACAAAAGCAGTTTATTCAGCGTAATGAAACATCTCCTACATAGACATCAATTCAAAAAACTGCCTCTAGTCTCCTTGCCAGTGTACCAACCATTGAATGTCTATGGGACCGCCGCGTTATGCTATTTTAGGCTAAGCCAAAGTCTTTCTAGCAAGTCAGTCCACTGGCGGCCATCTTTGGAATGCTCTCTGGAGGCTATTTCCAGTCATGCCAATGCAGCTCCTATCTACTTGAATGGAGAAAGACCAAAATCTAAAAAACCTTTGGTCAAGATTATGATCAAAGGACACATTTAGAATCAGCAATACTGGAATCAGAAATTGTGATCCTTTACATTACACAAATAAAAAAGCAATTTTTCCAGCTTGTATAGCTAATGCGCATGCGCGTTCTAGAGTTGACTGACAGGTGATGTCTGTCTCTAAAAGGTGATTGGCTCTTTTAACTGTAAGGCGTGACGTCTTCTACATGGGCGCTAGATCTTATTGGTTGAGTGTTCCAGTTTCTCTCATTCATTTAAATAGAAGTGGCCCATCTCTGCTAAATAATCTCTGGCTAAGTTTGTAGGCTCCCCTATGTAGAAGGGTTCCGGCTTGCCTGAGGAGGTAACCAACAATAGACCGCTAGAGCACTTTCCATCAGTAGTATTGACATTATTCATCACTTTTCTATAGATGTATTCATCTTAGGAAATTGTATTTTGTTTAAAAGTTATTTCAGATAGTTGACCGCACAAAGACAATTCAGGTTGTGTGAGACCTCAACAGATTTGTGCCTCAAAAAATGACAGTGTTCAAAGTTCAGTCATTGTAATCTTTTTTGGGGGGTTGGGGGGTTGCAGCATGAAGCATTTACATGTTTCCATTGATCATGGTACCTTCCCCCCATCCCCCCCTCCCCCGGGATCTACGCCCCTAGACATTTATATATTTTTCCCACTTTGGCTCAAGTGCCCACATACTTTTAAGCCACAGTAATACCAGTGACAACGTAAACCCAGGGTAAACAAAACTAAATAAACAAAGTTAAATAAACAAGATGTTACAGCAAGATAACAGGTCACTTGGGACAGTGAAAGTTTTTGGCTTTATAAAAGTGTTTGTTTTCACTATCAACATCAATCTTTTTGCAATAGAAAAACAACTGTTTGGTTATAATCATAATGCTAGTTTCCATCATGTACTCACCAGCGTGTGTTATCATGGAAATGCTCCAGAACTGAATATCCAAAAAACGTCGCATTTGGTCCTCTGAACACCACGGGATGTTCTAAGTCAATGTTGAAAGAATAAGCCCAAGAAACAAATGACAAATATATGAAAATATCCAAAGCGCGTATTTTCCATAGAGAAGGTTCCGTCATTCTGTTGCGCATCCTCAGTGCTGGAGTCAATCTCATGGGAACTTTATAAAAGAACAAGAACTCTGTCTGAAGGGTCTTACAATGAATCTAAAAACTACATTTAAACTTTTGTTAGATCAAACGCATGCAAACTAGATTTAAGGCAATGCATGAAGGGTCTAAGCTAGAATAGCGGTCTCATTGCATGTCTCCTCTCTTGTGCTGGTGAATCTGTTGCGTCTCTTGAGTTGCTCTTGACGCTGACGCGTGTGTTGTTGCGCACGAGCATCACATTTCACATGACAGCGGCGGAGCGTGCAGCACAGTGACCTTTGGCGACACCTGCCGAGAGCGATGAGTACTGCAGCCCTTCTGGAATCAAGATACCTTCTTTGTCAAGACCAGGGCCACTCAACTTTGGAAAACTCAGGGGCCGCAAAAAAGGACCCCTAAAGCTTTGGGGGCCGCTCTCTTAATTTGAGTAATTATTTTTAATAGTAAGAATGTAATAGTGAGAGTTAATAGTATATAATATAAATGTGTGTAACAGGTACATTTTCTCATGGTTTAGCTTACATTTTTCAAAGAGCCACTTTCTACTACATTCATTGCAATGCAGAAAACAGAGATGGTCAGTTCTTACAAAAATTAACCATGGTTTTAATATAGCAATATTATAGTTACCAAGATTGTAATAACTGTGGTCTTTTGGCAGAAACCATGGATTTACTATAGTAATTTTGTAGTAACCATGACTGTAGTAATGTACTGTTTTTTTTTTTTTTTTTTTTTAGGCAGAAATAGTGGTTTTGATAAGATTGACAATGGTTTTACTACAGTAATATTGCATTTATTTAATAACCATGGTTTTACTATAGTAATATTGTAGTAGTAACCATGGTTCATTTTGTGGTCACTATGGTTTAACTACAAATACCATGGTTAAATTGTGGTTACTATAATAAAACCATGATTAATTTTCCTAAGGAACTGTCAAAGACACTGTTAACCAATAAACAAAGAGTGTTCAGCATCACACAAACCTGAGATACATACAAAAACAGTATATATTTCCTGTATGTATTCCAAAACGTTTCCCGTGACAAATCATTGGGATTTGTTTACCCTCTTTAGCGTTTTGCTGTGAAGTAATGCAGTTCTTGAATAATCAATTGCGTAGAGACATCTCAGTGCCGTTATTGCAGGATAAACTATTATTTTTCTGTTAGTACTGTGATCGTGAAGATCATGCATATATGGTGAGCTATTCAAACGGTTACAGAAAATGACTGTAAATATTCTCGAAAATGGGCACATCACAAATCCTACATACAGTATTTGATGGCCTATTGATAAACATATTTTTGATGAAGTCAACATATTAACATGGGCCGCAAAAAATGTCTTGAGGGCCGCTTGACACGTGTTGAGTAGTGCTGGTCTAGACACATAGCATTTCAGCTCTGAGGGCCATTTACAAAACATGCCACAGTTGTAAGTCTATAAAAATGACATCTTGGGTTTTTCTGTATTATCAACATGCTTGGCAGTCTGGCCTATATGAAAATAGAGTCTAATAACATTGATGAAAACAATCCAATCACATAATATAATATACAGAATATACAGGGTTAGAAGCAAGGGCGTAGATTTGGCTTGAACATTGGGGGGGTTGCAGCGTGACACATTGATCATGGTATAAATATTGTGGGGGTTGTACTTGCTTGTTTTGATTATTGGGGTGATTACCTCCCCCCCATCCCTCTCGGAATCTACGCCACTGGTTAGAAGGGTTACTTTTAAAATGTATTCCACTACAGATTACAAAATAAATATAATTTGTAACATATTTCGTTAGATTACTCAAGGTCAGTAATGTAATCTAAATACTTTGGATTACTTCTTCAGCGCTGGCAGATGTTTTCAATTGTTTTGACTATAAACAGGTAAATAACAAGTGGAAGAAAAATGTAAATACAATCACTTATATAAAAAAATATATTATCTGAAAAAACCTAAACATCTTATGCAATGTTGCTTATAAAACAAGGTAAAGTAAATGTATCTTGTTTTAAGGATTTTTAGACAGTTTTACAGGAAAACAATATAAGTAAATTTTACCCTAATTTTAAACATCTTACTAGAGAAAAAAAGAATCACCATCTAATGTGGATGTTCTTGATAGAAAAATATAAGCGTACCTGAGAACTGGTGCATGTAAAAGGCATAGAAGTAGCATTTTAGCTTAAGTGTTCACATGTCAATTTACACAAGGTTAACTGTTTCTGCTGATCCAAACTTACTTCAAAACCCCACAGACTGTACACAACAACATCATCATCTGATCGTATAAAATAATATCCACCTTTTTATTCATACCAGTGTGAAAGCACCCTCTTTCTGCTTGTATGAATATAAGTAACACATCAAAAAGTGTTTCATGGGGGGGCCTGGGTAGCTCAGCAAGCATTGACGCTGACTATCACCCCTGGAGTCACGAGTTCGAATCCAGGGTGTGCTGAGTGACTCCAGCCAGGTCTCCTAAGCAATCAAAAATTGGCCCGGTTGCTAGGGAGGGTAGAGTCACATGGGGTAACCTCCTTGTGGTCACGATTAGGGGTTCTCGCTCTCAATGGGGCGTGTGGATCGCGGAGAGTAGCATGAGCCTCCACATGCTGTGAGTCTCCGCAGTGTCACGCACAGCGAGCCACGTGATAAGATGCACGGATTGACGGTCTCAGAAGCGGAGGCAACTGAGACTTGTCCTACGCCACCCGGATTGAGGTGAGTAACCACGCCACCACAAGGACCTACTAAGTAGTGGGAATTAGGCATTGCAAATTGGGAGAACGGGATATATATATATATATATATATTTGTATTATTTTGTATTTTCAATACGTAATTTCATTAAATGTATTCCGTTACTCCCCAACCCTGAAAATATAATATTATATACCACAGCAGTACCATGGCATTCACAAGTATCTAGCAGTGCTATGTAAATACAATGCATTATCACATAATGTATACATACATGAACACGGATAAACTTCTGCATGCTGAACAAAGAAGACTTGAATGTAGTGTAAATAAAACTTTATTAGTTTAGTCTTAAAATGTATTAACCACCGCAAAGTGCCCTATAACAGAGATTTATAGCCTTTTTTCATCAATGATAATTTACAATTTACAATATGAAGCGTGATTCTTATTGGACAGTTTTCCGAAAACACAGTATTAAGTAAAAAAAAACAAAAAAAAAACATAGTTTGTAGTAAACAATCAGCATACTAGGAAACCATGACGTTATATTGTACATATGCTGTGCAGATAGTTAAAGGGTCATTACATCTTACCATAAAACAGAGAAAATCAGGAGTACAAACTAAATATTTCAAGAAACTTACAATCAAACTTATTGCACAAGTCTTTAAATCATACAAATGTAGCTTTGTAAAGAACCGTCTACCATTAAAAATGAAAAAAGAATGCGAGAAAAGTCCAAATAATAAATTATTTTCTGGCAAGCTACTAAATTAAACAATATTCTTTTAAATGTTCTCTTAATTTCTTAAGCTAACAATCTAGTTCCCTTGAATAAGTAACCGTACAAACACATCACTCACTCGCAGACACATACAGTAGTGATCTACACTAAGTAGATAAGTCGACAGGGCCTCTTTCATGTCAGTTGCCTCTCTCAGCAGCAGTAGCAGCAGAATCGGTCATTGTGTCAGGTCAGTTCAGGTGCGTTCTGGTTCCACCTTACCGAAGCCAAGGCTATAAAACACACACAGATGGAGAACAGAAGCTCACTAACTTAAACTATGAGCTGCAGGCACACATATTAAAATTCCAAACCAAATACTACAACTGCAGCAATTTCACAAGACGTGTTCTCAATGACATGTCATCTTAATAAATGACTTACCATAATTACCCAATACCTAAATGATAAATATATTACACATGACAAACATTGCATTCCATCTAATAGCAGGAAACTGTTATTACAGCACTGTGATTTCCTAAGAGAGTGGTTTTACAAGATGCAAATGAGTAAACAGCTCGAAATAACCATCAGGAATTCAGATTGCTGAAATAAAGACACTTCATCAATTTAAGGGAACATTTGAAAGGAAACACGGTGACCAGACTGTAGAAACTACTAGACAAGTACAACATACGAGCTTCATTTAGCATGTGATCTGCTCCATCTGAACACATTATCATACCGTGAGGAGTTACGCACTGAGACAGAACATCAATACTTACATCATGTACGCCTGTTTAAACTGGTTTGCAACATATGGAGAGCATAACAAGTTACTGAGATTCTTTGAAGGTTTACGCTTAGAAAACTGGCTCACAGCTGCTTTCAGAATGTAGTCCGAATCTAAGAGCTGCGCAAAAACAGCGCTCACCATCACACGGGAATCCTCGCGCTCTAGAACCTTCTGCGCCTGGTCAGGTGGAAACTTCAGCATGGATGTTATAACTTTGGCCATTGTCTGCAAACAATAAGATACAAGAGAACAAAGGAAATTAAAATGGAAATTATGTTTTTGGACACAACAAGAGGAGTGTGTCTGTGCAAAACTCTCTGCCTCAATACCAGGGTGTTATTGCTAATTATTAGAATTAGGTCGACCAATATGTCAGTTTTGCTGATTAATTGTTGCCAGTTGCTACTTTAGTCACAATCAGTTATCTGCAAAAAATAACGGGCGAGTATACCGAAATGTGCCCCATCAACACATACATTGTGTCTCCAACTCTTTATATTTAGTGAATAAGAATCAAAAAAGTTTTCCGATCAACTATAAATACAAAAATGTAGGGATAATTGACCCAAAAATTTAAATTCTCTCATCATTTACTCAACCTCATGCCATCCCAGATGTGTATGACTTTCTTTGTTCTGCTGAACACAAATAAAGATTTTTTGAAGAATATTTCAGCTCTGTAGGCTCATACAATGCAAGTGAATGGTGACCAGAACTTTCAAGCTCCAAAAAGCACATAAAGGCAACATATAAGTAATCCATATGACTCCATTGGTTAAATCCATGTCTTCAGAAGTGATATGATAGGTGTCGCTGAGAAACAGATCAAGATTTAAGTCCTTTTTTACTATAAATCTCCACTTTCCCTTTCACATTCTGAAAGTGAAAGTAGAGATTTATAGTAAAAAAGGACTGAAATATTGATCTGTTTCTCACCCAAAGTGACTGCATTGCTTCAGAAGACATACACCGATCAGCCACAACATTAAAAACACCTGCCTAATATTGTGAAGGTCCCCCTCGTGCCGCCAAAACAGCGCCAACGCACATCTCAGAATGGCATTCTGAGATGTTATTCTTCTCACCACAACTGTACAGAGTGGTTATCTGAGTTACCGTAGACTTTGTCAGTTCAAACCAGTCTGGCCATTCTCTGTTGACCTCTCTCATCGACGAGGCATTTCCATCCGCAGAACTGCTGCTCACTGTATGTTTTTTGTTTTTGGCACCATTCGGAGTAAATTCTAGAGACTGTTGTGCGTGAAAATCCCCTGGAGATCAGCAGTTACAGAAATACTCGAACCAACCCATCAGGCACCAACAATCATCCATGCGATTATCTAATCAGCCAATCGTGTGGCAGCAGTGCAGTGCATACAATCATGCAGATACGGGTCAGGAGCTTCAGTTAATGTTCACATCAACCATCAGAATGGGGAAAAAATTTGATCTCAGTGATTTGGACCGTGGCATTATTATTGGTGCCAGACGGGCTGGTTTGAGTATTTCTGTAACTGCTGATCTCCTGCGATTTTCACATACAACAGTCTCTAGAATTTACTCTGAATGGTGCCAAAAACAAAAAACATCCAGTGAGCAGCAGTTCTGTGGACGGAAACGCCTTGTTGATGAGAAAAGTCATATGAATTACTTTTATGATGCCTTTAAGTGCTTTTTGGACCTTCAAAGTTCTGGTTACCATTCACTTGCATTATATGGAGCTACAGAGCTGAAATATTCTTCTAAAAATCTTTGTTTGTATTCAGCAGAATAAAGAAAGTCATACCCATCTGGGATGGCTTGAAGGTGAGTAAATGATGAGAGAATTTTCAAAAGTCCTGCTTTACGCACCAAATCTAATTTACATCTGGTTTTAAAAGTAATTTTGGTTTCACAATAAACTGCATCTGGAATTTTATTCAATTTGGACTATTGTAGCCTCTATGTCTTTGCCTGTCAAAGAAAGGAAAGACTAAGAAAATTGAAAACACATTCAATTAATCGATTATCGGCTAACTAATTAGTAATTGGCTTTTCCACCACCTTAGTTATCAGTAACGGCAAAATCCAATATCGGTCAACCTATCATTTTACATAATGCAAATCTGCATTATACTGTGTAATTTATTTATGAAAAATAAAATATAAAATATTTATTTTGTTGCTGACATCAAAGGCTGCATGTTTAAATTCTACTGTATTTTGACACAATATATGGCCCCTGTTTTTCTTCCACTGGGTTAGGCTGGTAAATCACACTCTTATTGTTAAATATGCAGGTGTAAAATAATGGGCCTAAATGTTCCTCAGCATTTTTAATTAATCATTTTGCATGCTGTTGGGTCTATGCAGTTCATGTTAATATTAATAAAGTTCGATGTTTCATTTAAGGACATTTAGGTTTACTTTTTGTATGATAAACAATTTTGGTACCGTATTGGGTGTCCAAAGTAATATCTGGGTCCTGAAGCAAAACCAGTTGAGAACCACTGACCTAGAGCTGACCTACCACCATTAGACTCTAGAAACACGTGGCACACCATGATATGATTACATTCCTACATCAATCCAGGGAAATGTTATCCAGTTTTTCCTAGCATGTCTTTATATAACTAAACGAGTCTCATATTGAAGGGTGGGGTTAACTGTTTAATAAGAAAGCCACATAGCCAAGCAACCGGAGGAGAAGATAACTGTGTATTGGAATATTTCTTTTAACACTTCGATACATTTTCTTGTCATGTCTCCACCAAAACAAAAGCATTTTACAGAAAATAGACCTACCCATCTTTAGTCGGGTTGCTGCCCAATGCTGTTGTGTGAGCAATTACATCTCACTAAGACAAAACGTTCATTATCTGCAGCATGCTGCATAATCAGTCCGAGATAGATCTGCCAGCATTTAAATACATCGCTAATCAGAACCAGCTCAGTCGTTTACCGCGAGCAACTCTTAAAAACACAGGCGCTATCGGGACATGTGATGAGAATGAGCTGCTGGGTCGCCCGCCGGACATCCTCTCTCACAGGGAGGTCTGTTGTGATGTCATAAAGGCCCGACTGTTTATTAGCAATGAAGGGGAATCCTGCTGACTTCAGGTCGGTGACAAATGGGCTGTTAATTAGCCCCGGCAAACAAAATTTGTTCATTAGGGTCCTGCTAAACGAACACTTAATGGCATGTTTGTGGCATTTTCAAAAGCAATGGGAATGAATATTTTTATAGGCTTCCATCCGGACTCCCCATCACACTTATTTACTGCATCCTTCCTATTACAAAAGTCATAGTTATATTATGGAAACCTGTTCCAGGTTCAATACAAGTTGAGCCCAATTAACAGCACTTGTGGAATAATGTTGATTACCAAAAAAAAATATATTTAGACTCGTCCCTCCTTTATAAAAAAAAAAGAAAAAGAAAAAAAAAGAATTCAAAATTGCGATTAGAAGAAGACACTTACAATGGAAGTGAATGGGGCCAATTTAACCCTTTATGCTCTGAAGGTGTTTTTAAAGTTTTCCTGTTTCAGTGGCATTCTTAAAATTAAAGGCTTAAAAAAGGAGGGTCAAGTGTTTGGTATCATTGTAAAGAAAACTTCTAATTTTTAATGATAAAAATTATGATACATTCTGAGACTCTCAGCCTAAGAAACTGCTGAAAAATGTCTGATTTGACATTATATATACCTCTGTGTGTAAATAAGGTGGCTCCAAAAAACTGCTTTTGTTTTGTTCCCAATCATAGCAACTGTATCTGAGAAAAGTTTTGTGTTGATATGACAGAGCAATCAAAAGTTTTAGCATTACAAAAATCATTTTTCATGGTGTCCAAAAACTCCATGTGTCCAAAAGCCTCTCCAAAAAACAAAACAAAACAAAAAAAAAAAACATAATAATTGTACATAAGAACTAATTACACATGCAAACACAACAATGATAAAATGTATAGCATGCAGACATGATTTAAGTAATGAGATTTCACAGAATGAGTTTCATTCTGTGACATCTGAGTCATCATTGAGTCTGTGTCATGTACTTGGCGCCATCTCCTGGTGGCCATATGTAACATTGTGCTTCGTGTGGATTATCTAATGATCTATGCATCCGATTAGCTTGTGTGTGCTTGTTTGAAAGACAATCACCTCAATCACCTTACTTAGTAACAATATGTGATATTTTATGTTCCGTTTATTTTTCATGGAAGGTATAAGTGAAAACGTGGCATTTAAGCGACACCAACATAATTGTCAAAGACATATATTCAAAGGCTATTTGATCAGTCTGATGTTTTTACTGACTGCAATAATATGTACAGTGCAAATGTATTAATAAATTATCAAAATGGAACACTTCTGAACACTTCTGATTTGTCTGCAAGTTTCAAAGCACTTGTTCAGTTTTGGTCATAATGCCTACATGCATTGTAAAGCAGAGCTTCTAAGCTTTCAAATGATACCTATTTTGTGTTGGTCAAGACTTATTATATAGTTAATTATATATTGATGATTATTTACTATTATACATTTTTTTGTGGGCACGAGGGGAGAGTCAAAATAATTTTTTGTGGTAATAAACATTATGTAATCTACAACATTTAAGCATACAATTATTTTATAAAATGTCTATAAAAGAACACGATTCATGACAGTTGTTTTACATTTACATTTATGCATTTGGCAGACGCTTTTATCCAAAGGCTCCACTTATTACAGGGAAAATTCCCCTGGAGCAACCTGGAGTTAAGTGCCTTGCTCAAGGACACAATGTTGGTGGCTGTGGGGATCGAACCAGCAACCTTCTGATTACCAGTTATGTGCTTTAGCCCACTACGCCATCCCAACTCGTGTTTTAAAAGCAAACAGGTCATTCCTTTAATTCAGTATATTTTTTATTTCCAATTAATATATTAAATAAAATATTAAACATTTTTAATAACTAATAAAATTCAAGTGTGTTGACCAGGAGTATATTTCTAAAAATCTGGTATACCATTTTATGGAAATACTTAAATTACAACACAAACATATATATATTTTTTTTAATTCATAGTTCAAAAGATACTGTGTAACAGGAAGGACCCAAATAGTGTCTTTTCCCTAATGACTTCATAGTAGAGAATAAAAATAACCCCAAAATGTACCTTGGTCTCTCTTCCCATCATGTATTCAAACATGACCTTTCGGAGATACTCAAATTCGGTGGGTTCAGAGAAGGGGTCTGCACTGTTGTGTGACATATCTGTAGAGACAAACAGACAGCAGTTGGAAGAGTGTACAGTGATTAGGACTGCTGCATATATGACATTAAACGCAGTGCAAGAGGAAACAGTCACTGATTTTAATGCACAGCTTGTAAAATAGCTTGGCTGCTCTTTTTCAGGCCCATAATTAGAACCAGAGCAGCCAGATGACAAACTTACAGAACCAAAACTTTATTCAAACTTTATTTAGTCACTCGACAACAACCATCTTTTGAGAGTTAATTCAAAAGAGTCACACAGGATGTACATTAACATATATACACACATACAATGTGTGTGCTTTGTATAAACAGCTAAATATCCAACTATATTTTTACATGTTCTTAAAATGCGAGTGGTGCTTTGCAAAAATTCACTGAAACAGTGGTGGGGGGTGGTTGTGGTTGTTTGCCAGGGCGTTATTATGTGGCATTTTGGAACGGTCAACTAGGAGAGCTGTTTGAATGCAAGTCAATGGAGGAGATGCCTCAGGATCACAATCACAACTATTTTATTTTAATTTTATTTAGGATTATGTTCCTTGGTATTCAAAAATGTATTCATTCACTTACACGCACATCTACAACCTCTAAATATCAATAATCAGTCCGTAAATCAGATGCATTAGATGTGCCTCACTTCCAGTCACACTAGTTAGTGGTGCCAGGTCGCAGTGCCACTGGAAATGTATAATGACGGATTGTGGCTAAACACAAGAAGCTTTAGCTCAAACTAGGTGGGGGCCTTTCCATTTTCCACACTTTTAATGGATAAGAAAGTGCGAGGAGAAACGTAACAGAAGTTGTGACTGCGAATGAACAAAAACTAGCTTGAGTTATTTTAAAACGGCATGTCATAATGTCGGCGATGGGTGGACAGGTTTTTGCGCTGTTGACAGCGAGTATTACCATGGAAAACATGACGTCCAATTTCTACGAGAGGAACAGAACATCACATTACCGTTTAGCTGAGCTCAACCTCTACGCCTCACTCTGCCATATTTTAGGAATTACACATTTGTTTATATGTTAATTTGGGGAAAGATTGAGATTTTGTATACTTTTACCATGTTTTTCCATCATCCAGTTTTGCATTCCCTTCTAATAAATAGCAGCTTAAAGGGATAATTCACCCAAAAAAGAAAATGCTCTCATCATTTACTCACCCTCATGTCATCTCAGATATGTATGACTTTCTTTCTTCTGCTGAACACAATCAAAGATTTTTTGAAGAATATTTCAGCTCTGTAGGTCCTCACAATGCAAGTGAATGGTGACCAGAACTTTGAAGCTCTAAAAAGCACATAAAGGCAGCGTTTGGGTCCTGCCTCTGCTGATTTGTGACTAAAAGGACTTAAATTTTGATCTGTTTCTCACCAACATCTATCATATCACTTCTGAAGACATGGATTAAACCTCTGGAGTCGTGTGGATTACGTTTATGCTGCATTTCTATGCTTTTTGGAGCTTCAAAGTTTTGCTCACCATTCACTGGCATTGTCAGAGCTGAATTATTCTTAAAAACCTTTGTGTTCAGCAGAAGCAAGAAAGTCATACACATCTGGGATGGCATGAGGGTGAGTAAATGATGAGAGAGTTGGTAAATGGTGTATATGAAAATGGTTTTGGAATGGCGCTCTAGTCATCCTCTGTCCTCATAAGCCACACAAAGTAAATATCCTTCTAAAAAATTCCCACCAGTTTTTCCTTTGAAGACATACATCTCCATTTTGACATACAACTAAACAAACCATCTGTAATCTGCTTCCTCAAGCTTAACACACAAACAAACCTCATGCATTTATCTTCTCTGTTCTTTAGTTTATCTGTGAGGCCTGTACATTAAAGATCCAGTATTTTATTAAGTCTGTTTAACCTTCTGACTGTTGAACCCTCCCATAAACAATCATTACTCATTCAGAAGACACACTGCATCAGAAACATCATAAAAAATCAATATAAGTTAAGCTCAATTGACAGCATGTGTGGTGTAGTGTTGAATACCATCAAAATTAATTCAGATTCGTCCCTCATTTTCTTTAAAAAAAGCAAAAATCGAGCCTCCAGTGAGGCACTTACAATGGAAGTGAATGGGGCCAATTTTTGGAAGGTTTAAAGTCAGAAATGTGAAGCTTATAATTTTATAAAAGCACTTACACTAATTCTTCTGTTAAAACTCATGTATTATTTGAGCTATAAAGTGGTTTAAATCGCCGCAGTGTTACGTCGTCATGGCAACAAAGTTGTAAATTAGATATAACTTTACACAGAAAAGATAAGATGTCTTGTTGCTATACTTCTGATACAGTGAGTATTTTATCGTCCTTCCAGATTTTTGCCTTTTAAAGAAAAGGAGGGAAGAGTGAAATTTTTTTTTTGTGGTAATCAACATTATGCCACAAATACTGTCAATTAAGCTTAACTTGTTTTCTTTGCATTATTCGTGGATTTTGGTCATAAACTGGTCAACGGTTTAAGCATGTGCTTACATATTTAACCGGGCCTTCCATATGGATAAAATATAGTGCTGTTTTGGAGATGACACCGGTATGGGTCAGATTACGTCCCTGTTGAGCCAGCTGGGCTGTCCTGGGGTCAGTCAGACAGGTTGGGTTATTTATTAGCCCTACATTTCTCCATGCTTCCTGATCAAAGGATTGTTTGGGTTTCAGCGGCACCTTTAGTTCCAAAATGCCCTATCAAGCTGTCTGTTCCAGGATACTCAGCCACCCCGGTGTCATCAGCAGTGGTTAAATGGATTTTCCAGATAGAAACACGGCTCCTTCTGCTAACTGCCAGTCAGTCACAGGTTTAATTAGGCGTAATACAAACACATCTCAATAATGCTTCTGTGCTGTCCATGCCAGCAAGACAGAAGCTCATTTGTCTAGTGTGCCGTCTACCTAAACAGCTTTTTAAGGCAACATAGGCACACTCCCAACACGGATTATACGATAGGACCCTTATTAGATCTTGCGAAAAAGCCAGCGTGCGCTGTGCAACATCAATGATATTTTTTTTTGGCAGGTCACGGTTGCCAAAAATCAGCTTATTCAAAGAATCCGACAACATAAGAAACCTGCGCTTACTTTTGCCGTGAAAACTTAAACAGACCGTTTATGCTTGAAAGCCGTTTAAGCCGTTTGTGTGACCACACACTCTGTCGGCTTATTAAACGTAACTGGTGTAAGATCGTGCATGCAAATGCGCTCATTGATCGTGAAATTGGTTCTTCATTAGACGGCCGTCGTAGGACTGCGACCGGAAATTTCATCACGAAGACAATTGATGTAATCGGCTGTCAGTGAGCATGACTATCACACTAAGTGATCAAAGATTGCAGAAGAAATCGTACACAATTTCCTCAAATTTAAGATGGCAAAATCGTGGCCAAAATTGTACAGTGTGCACTGGGCTTAAAGGCTAGAGTATACTTCGTTTTCCATGTCCCATTCCGTCTTGTGCATGGTCAAGCGCTCAGCCTTTCAAGGTATACTCTTTTTACCGCAAGCTTATACAAATGCATACGACGCATGCGCACTACAACTGCTTTGCCAATACACTTTAGCACATTCAATGGCGATGACGTGTAAAGATGCGGACTGTTCATGTGTCTAGAGAAGCTAAGCTGCAAGTGGGCAGTCCACGCATATTGTGTTGATGACAAAATTTGCGCCACGCACTGCACGAGACATACCACCGGCAAAAGGAAAGCCCAAAGTATGCTTTGGTCAGACACGGACGCTTGGACAGCAGAGTGCGTGAGCACTAAACGCGCTCAGTCCTATATCTAACATGCGTCTTTGAACGTGCAGAATGCGCCTGGATTTATTTGCACTAATTAGTGGGTCCACAAGGTGGCAACACTAACATTATGAGCCTTTGCTGTCATGAAGAAGCGCTTGAAGAACATGTAATCGCCGCTAAACACCATGAGATGAAGGTATAAACAACAACAGTGGAAGTGCAAGTCAAGAGCGCGTGTGAGGAGGTCTTGAGATACCTGCATTTGTATAACTCGAGTCTGAAGGAATATAAAGACATCTAAACTCCTGAAGAGAAATAGTCTCATAGAAGTCGTATCATGCATGCACCAACCACCTGTGAATGTGCGCACAGTCATATGGAGTATACTCTGACATGCTCCCGTTCAACTGTACGCAAACACTGAGCGTTCGTGTCAAAATGGAAGTGAACCTAGGGGCTTAAGACTGCATTGCATAAATCTTTCCCAGATAAAACAAAACTCAATGAAACAAATGATTCAAGGTAGCAGATGAGTTGAGATTAATGGTGATAATAAAAATACATAAAAGTATCAATGTAAACGATTCATCAGTGCACATTATTATAAAAAAATAAGACCAGGGACACTTAAGAAAGTAAACTGGGTTTAAAAGACAATGCAGATTTGAGTTTGTTAAGACGGCTCTCTGAATATGGGGTCATTGTGTGGGAACTGGGGAGAAACAAAGTCTGTGAAAACCATTAGATTCAGGGATGAGTTCTTTATTACAACAGCAGGGAAGGGCTGTAGAGCTTTAGTCCACAGCAGACTCTCTCCAAAACACCAGCCTCTCTCTCACTGCCCATATGTTTAAGGTCTCTCAGCCGTGCATATGTGTGTGATTGATAGCAGGGTGTTAAAGCGCAGCTCTCCTGCGGAGACTGCAGTGACGGATCGCTCTGAGCTATTGGGAATGCAAGTGAGATTTGTCTGCCAAGGGTCATTGTGCCACATTATTCCTTATCCTTTAAAAGGTAAAGCACAGGAGAGAAGATCCTTGACAAGCATTTTACAGTCCCTACGCTGCTACAACCCACAAATTCATATTTTGAACGGACAAATAAGACAGTAAATGACATCTGAAAACATCTGGGCTTAGACACATTGTTTTACTTGACCCCAGCTATGTGATAAATTATTCTAAAGCTACCAATATGGAAAAAGTTTGGGATTATTTACTATATGTGCTTCCCAGGTGAGTCACCACTGCATTTTTATGGGAGCGTCTTATCTTGTCCTCCAGAGCGCAGATCTGAAAGAAAGAAAAAATAAAAATAAAATACAGAATAAACTTTTAGCACTGTGGAACTGTATAAAGTCTCATTAAAACATTTTTACTCTCACTATTTTTTTTTCCTCTTCTAAAAATGTCCAATAGCGCATGTACATGCATCACAGGAGATTTGTGTTCAATTTTTTCCAGGATATCTCAAATCCTGTTTTGTGTTTAATAGAAATCTGTGCTGGAAAAGACGTTGATAAAATGACATTAAAAAAAATGGACATATTGCTAAGGCTAATTTCATTGCCAACATTTTATGTATCCTAAATACAACAATTAAATAATCTGGCACACATTTTTTGGTAAAATTACAGCTTGATTGGAAATGACGGCTAACAAATATATACTGTTCAACATTTTTATGTTTTCTTAAAAATCACTTGTGTCATATTTCATGTCAAGCATGCCCTTCACTAACACTTTTGACAATTTGGTTAACAAGCACACTAACTTTTGAAAACTTTACATGGGGCAAAATTGTTGGACCACTCTGAGACATGTTGCAACATTTAAAAGAAAATAGCTGGAACTCATTTTTACACAATAAATATTGAAATGGTTTATGCTTATTCCACTCTTTGTTTAGATAATCATTGTTTTGAACATGTAATCATTTCTATTTTAATAATAGTTTAATATTGAAAGTATGGGTCTGGGACAAGGCTAAAATAATAAAAATCTATATAAAAAAGCCATTTGAAAAGTACCAAAAAATAGTTTTAATGTGACCTTAATATAACAAAAAGAAAAAAAACTGAAATGCGTGCGTGTTTAATTAAAATGGCACATAAAACTGCCCAAAAGTTGAAGAAACACACAACAATACTTCTGGTGATCTTAAATTATTAGTATTTAAAGGGACAGTTAAAAAAAAAAAAAAAGAAAAACAAGAATAGAAAATTATGTCATTATCTTATCTTCACGTTGTTCCAAATCCGTATGACTATCTTTCTTCCATGGATCATAAAAAGGAGATGTTAGGCAGAATGTTAGTCTCAGTCGCCATTCACTTTCACTACATCCTTATTCCATGCAATGAAAGTGAATGGAGACTGAGGCTGTCGTTTTACCTAAATTCCTCAGACATCATGGACCAACGTTAGGGTGAGTAAATGACGACAGAATACTCATTTTTTAAGTGAAGTATCCCTTTAAAAAAAATAATGTATGGCCCAGGGTAAAGAAGGGTTATAAAAATAAAGTCATGTCCACTGTGTGCGCCTCCCTGTGTGAGTTCACATACGTGTAAGGTGAGAGAAACAGCATAAGCGCTGCTGTAATTATTCATACGGTTTAAGTAAGAGTAAACAGATGTGCGGTGTAATAAACTTAATCTCATTTTTGTTTAACACAGTTTGGGGGGAGCGCACAGTTAGGATGTGATGCTGGGGGCGGGACAAAGCATCTCAAACATATTGTGCGTTTACAGTTAGCAGTAGTAGTGCTGGTTGGTATGATGGTATATAGGCTACTGTGCGACGGGAGAAATGTGTATCAATTTGCTGTAGTGTTTATAATGCCTTATATTTGCACGGCTATCAGAGGGCAAGACAGCACTGCAGTTTATTTACATGTAAGAGCGATGGATAAACATGGAGTAATGTGAAAATACAGACCAAGACACGTCCCAAACAAGTCAAGAAGAGAAAGAACTTATTATAAAGGGGTGTTACACGAAGATGAGTTTACGACAAAGCTTGTTGCATTATTATATTTATGACAAACTTCCGGTCTGTTGATTGTCAAAAGCAGTGAAATGGTGGCTTTAGTGACCCTGCTCCACCCTCTGTCTCTATGGCAGTATCTCTCATCACTTACCCTGTCATGGTATCCCTGCTCTTTTAGCCTGGCCTCACTCAGAAGAGTCGTCTTTTCAGCAAGCTGGACCTGATTGTAAAAAGAGAGAAACACCAGAGTTCATAATGTAAACAAAAAATGAACACAACACATGTGGAAGTACACAGTGTCCTGGTTAAAATAAATAAAAAAATAAATAAAAAAAAAGCAGTTCGAATTTCCTCAAACTGGCATGGGTGTATTAAGAAAAACTGACGTAAATAAATTAAAAAAGGTTCAAAACTAACCTTTAGCTCATCAAGACCCTGAAAAACACAACAATCAACTGGTTACATATCTGTATCAATAGTCATAAACATTATTCATACATAAAAATAATCAATAATAAATTGCACGGTACTGCCTTTAATATATGTTGATTTTAATTCATTGTCTCACTGCAGTCTTTTGAACTGTACTACAATAATAAGAATCACCACTGAGAAAAAAACTGAGAGAACAAAGTCACAATGTAAAAAATCTTATTGGTCCTAAAAACATGCATCATTTTCTTAATGCAATTTTTGGGGGGTGAAACGTGACCTGAACATGTTTTCATGAGATTCACCCATGTATGATGACAAACACAGAAAACTATGAACATTTCAAACTAAAGAGAGCAGAACATTTTTCTCAGTGCCCCATCTGATGTTGGTTACTCCTGAACATGACAGCTTTAAGAATGAAAAAATACTGCGTGACATCATTGTGTAAAAATGCAGCATGGGATCCAGAGGTGCACTGCGTGTTTCACGTCTCAGAGAGAGCGCTTTGTAACTGCACCAAACACACATGAGGAACACTTCCATCCTGAACAACACTCAACTTTTTGCCTCTTGCGAAGCATGCAGTCGCCTGAGAGCCGTACTGCAGCGTAAATCGAACAGCTCAGGATGCTCTCGGAGGAGTTAATTGAGAACAGAGACTGCCTGTTAAAGGCCCCTTTCTCATGGGGTACATTCCAAACCTTTTCAGGAGATTCATTCCTACGGCCTATTCTGGAGCGTGACTATGAGACTAAAAATGAGACTGTGGTCATAACATAGTTTCTTAAAACTCTATTCAGTGACTAGAGAGAAAGACTGCCAAAGCTGTGAGATTAATTGAATATCTTTAAATTGTTACATTTTACACAGTTACTAATTTAACAGTACAAATGAATCATTCTGCTCTGTGACGTCTAGTAGATATAACACACAATATTTGTTTTTTATAAATTTGTTATATTGCATTTTACATAACTGATCAAATATAAACTGATCATTTAAATTTTTTAAATGTGTTGTTAGCCTTAACCCAAGTAGTTATTGAATAACTTTTCCATAAATACAGTGCATCCGGAAAGTATTCACAGCGCTTCACTTTTTCCACATTTTGTTATGTTACAGCCTTATTCCAAAATGGATTAAATTCATTATTTTCCTCAAAATTCTACAACCAATACCCCATAATGACAATGTGAAAGAAGTTTGTTTGAAATCTTTGCAAATTTATTAAAAATAAAAAACGAAAAAAAAAAAAAAAAAAAAATCACAGTATTCACAGCCTTTGCCATGACACTCAAAATTGAGCTCAGATACATCCTGTTTCCACTGATCATCTTTGAGATGTTTCTACAACTTGATTGGAGTCCACCTGTGGTAAATTCAGTTGATTGGACATGATTTGGAAAGGCACACACCTCTCTATATAAGGTCCCACAGTTAACAGTGCATGTCAGAGCACAAACCAAGCCATGAAGTCCAAGGAATTGTCTGTAGACCTCCGAGACAGGATTGTATCGAGGCACAAATCTGGGGAAGGGTACAGAAAAATTTCTGCAGCATTGAAGGTCCCAATGAGCACAGTGGCCTCCATCATCCGTAAATGGAAGAAGTTTGGAACCACCAGGACTCTTCCTAGAGCTGGCCGCCTGGCCAAACTGAGCGATCGGGGGAGAAGGGCCTTAGTCAGGGAGGTGACCAAGAACCCGATGGTCACTCTGACAGAGCTCCAGCATTTCTCTGTGGAGAGAGGAGAACCTTCCAGAACAACCATCTCTGCAGCACTCCACCAATCAGGTCTGTATGGTAGAGTGGCCAGACGGAAGCCACTCCTCAGTAAAAGGCACATGACAGCCCGCCTGGAGTTTGCCAAAAGGCACCTGAAGGACTCTCAGACCATGAGAAACAAAGATTGAACTCTTTGGCCTGAATGGCAAGCGTCATGTCTGGTGGAAACCAGGCACCGCTCATCACCTGGCCAATACCATCCCTACAGTGAAGCATGTTGGTGGCAGCATCATGCTGTGGGGATGTTTTTCAGCGGCAGGAACTGGGAGACTAGTCAGGATCGAGGGAAAGATGAATGCAGCAATGTACAGAGATATCCTTGATGAAAACCTGCTCCAGAGCACTCTGGACCTCAGACTGGGGTGAAGGTTCATCTTCCAACAGGCCAACGACCCTAAGCACACAGCCAAGATAACAAAGGAGTGGCTACGGGACAACTCTGTGAATGTCCTTGAGTGGCCCAGCCAGAGCCCAGACTTGAACCCGATTGAACATCTCTGGAGAGATCTGAAAATGGCTGTGCACCGACACTCCCCATACAACCTGATGGAGCTTGAGAGGTCCTGCAAAGAAGAATGGGAGAAACTGCCCAAAAATAGGTGTGCCAAGCTTGTAGCATCATACTCAAAAAGACTTGAGGTTGCAATTGGTGCCAAAGGTGTTTCAACAAAGTATTGAGCAAAGGCTGTGAATACTTATGTACATGTGATTATTTTTATTTTTTATTTTTAATACATTTGCAAAGATTTCAAACAAACTTCTTTCACGTTGTCATTATGGGGTATTGTTTGTAGAATTTTGAGGAAAATAATGAATTTAATCCATTTTGGAAAAAGGCTGTAACATAACAAAATGTGGAAAAAGTGAAGCGCTGTGAATACTTTCCGGATGCACTGTAGGTGTATATCATGGTATATACTGTATATATATATATATATATCTTTACTGATCAACATTTTGGACAATATTGTGATATACATTTTACTTATATCACCCACACATAAGCACAGTGTCCGAGTTAAAAAAACACACTTTATTAATCCCATAGCTGGAGTCTCCATTATCAGTAAATAATAGAATAAATGCCTTATTAACAGGTAATTTAGCTAGAAATCCAAATGGGAATGATTTAAGTAAAAGTAAAATAATTTTTAGCTTTTGAATGTCAGAATTTAATTATCATTGAAGTTAATATGTATTACATATCATCTACGAAAAAAAAAAACAACATTGTCTCCTAGAATCATGCTCCTATATTTCTACATAGCTGGTTGCTCTTATCGCAGCAGTTTCCTGGTGAAATGAAAACTGGAGGCGACACAACAACAATTACTTTTATTAACTTTCAGAAAACTCAAGAGTAAAACGGTAGATTATCAGTTCATAAACACTAACTTTTCGCCCTGTTCCTCACACAATTCTATCTTATGACATCTAAACACTTTTACTATAGCACATGACTTGCAAGTAGGGCTGGTCGATATGGTCCAAAAATCATATCTCGGTATTTTTAGGCTGAATGACGATACACGGTATATATCTCGGTATTTTCTACGAAGTGGGCTAAATGTTCAGTTGTAAGTCAAAGCCACATGTAACATGGTAAATGAAGCTTGCAACACGCTTTGTTTCGGGGCAGAAGACTTTTTGGGCTGTGAAGGCTTCGCAGCCGGGGTTGCAGCAGCAGCACGAAGTTTAACACACTCTTCGTACATCAGTTTATGTTTGCTCCCTAAAAAATCCCACAATGCACTGTAAAAACCAGGGAGCATCGTTGCTCACTATGTTCCCTTACCGGAAACGTCCTCGTGTCTTCTGAAGTCTCTCAAGTCACTAGATGACCAGCACAAGTGTAAAAATATGAAGTCCAAGCATTATTATTTTCTCTTAAAAAAAGAGATGTTGTTCGTAATGTCTTTCATTCATTATTACCATGAAAGTGAAACAATCTTTTAAATATTTAAGTTGTTAAAAGAAGGTTTAAAATACACTCCTATATATCTGTATTTCTTTACACCATTTATCTGTTATAATAGACCTTTTTCACAGACTGTGATGATGCGTTTCAGCTCGTTAACATGTCGTGGGTGAGTCAAAAGTGTGCGAGTGGGGCCGGGTTTGCACACAGATGCAGAGGGAGAGTGGGGGTAGAAGCACCACAAAATGACATGGATACTTTAGCAATGGTAAGGTTTAAGTGGAAAGCTTAGGGTAGGGGGTCAGTTTTGTTGATTTATAGAGCATTTCACTTGCTTTTATAGCCAAACAGTCGATGTGTTACCTCGGAACTGCTGCGATACGTGTAATGAACCACATAATATAATTTCCAAAATTGGCACCACAGTCACATAACTTTCATTAAATCAGGCTGAAAAAAAATTAATAAAAAAACTTTGATAGTACTAATGTTACAGAGACCACCAGAGGACTGCTACAGGCACCTGAAACAAAAAAATTCTCTTAAGAGGAACTATGCTTAAAACTGTATCAACTACATTTTAACCCTCCTATGGTATTCCAAAATGGCACCTGCCTTTGGTATTCACGTCATTTTTAGATGTCTAACCTCTTTTTTTTTTTATGATGATAATGATACCATTTTTATTTCCCTGAAGTAAGAACAAGAAAATTTGGATTTTATGCTATTTTGATTTAATTTACATGTAAATTTATAAATGTTACCATTAATTTACATATACAGTACATATAAGCAAATAATAATAATAATAAAAAAAAAAAAATAATAATAATAATTCTGAACAAAAACTTTGATAAGTTGAAACGAAGAAAATATGTGAATGTGACATAAATTGAAGGCAGATGGCTGCCATCTGGTGAACAAAATATAAATAACATGGCTGTCGCCACCTACTGTGTAGTTTGATGGCTTGTTGTAACCTAATTTTATATTTTATCACAAGATATGCATTTGGATATATATTTAGACATGATCAAACTATTATTTGTCTAAGTTTAGCAATTTAAAATGTATCTGAAGTGTCAGTTTTTGCAGTTTATGTCATTATGCTTGTCATCAAACCTGACCATGGTGTTACAAAGACAACGAATAAGCATTTTTCTACCAATAATTTATTTCAAACATAAATATGTAATAACGCAAAGTAAATGCATAATAATGTTTATAAAACGAACATCAAGAAACAGAAATTAACTGCAAAATTCTGAAAATTCAATTAGAGTATAAAACAGAAGAATCAGAGTAAACATTTTGCAATTTCAAACTTTCTATAGTAAAAATGTATTTTGCAAACGTGTGTGTGTGTGTGTGTGTGTGTGTGTGAGAGAGGGAGAGAGAGAGAGTGTGTAAGATTGCTGTCATCGGCTTGAAAGATGACCTGTGATGTCAGCAATGACCAAAAGATGGCTCCACTTCTTGATGCCCTGGTTCTGTGTTCTGCATTGTGAGTGTGTTACCGTCTCAACCCTTCATTTCTGAGTGTGTGTTTAGCATTGTGGCTGATTTATTGGTTTTATTTGACAAATGTAAAATAAAGTGTTGTGTTAAAGTCTCACTAGTTCATTCTTGTGCGTGTGTGTGTGTGTGTGTGAGTGGGTATGTATGTTTTGCACTGAGGATGTTTTAGAGTCTCGCCCTTTAATTTCTGCATTGTGGCTGATTTATTGATTGTATTTAACAGATTAACAAAAAAAAGAAAAAAAACTGGTGTTTTTTTTTTTTTTTTTGGTCTTTCCCATTCAATTTCAATTTTGACCAAAAGTGTCTTTTTTTTTATACAACCACTTAGACTTATCGAATCAAGCCCGATTTTTATTTTTTATGTTCAGATGGCAAATGGAGGAAAAGTCACAAAGTCTTGTACTGCTCAGATAAAGGAAACCATTTTTATGAAATTTTTAAAATGTATGTCGGTCAAAAATGACCAAATACCATAGGAGGGTTAAAAGGAAAAAAAAAAACTATTTATCTGCAAATACATATAGGCCAATTTCAGCTAATTCTGAATTATTAATCATGTTAACAACAAAAATTATAAGATTAATTGCAATTTATTATTATAACATATTGAGATCACTGATTAGAGCATCATAAGTTGCATGTTGGAAAATATGTGTAAAGTGTAGGGATGTACCTGAGGACCACTGAGACTTCTCTGCTGGAGCTCCTCTAACTCCTTCTGCACCTCCCCCACACGGCCACCCAACTCCTCCTCACGACTCTAAAGGAGAACCAAACCCAGAGCAAGCGTGCCATTTCTCACTGAATTATAATTTTGCAATGCATCCATGCTGTATTCATTTTCTGGTAATAAACTTGAGTCTTAAAATACACAAGAAAACAATTAGATCTACAGGCTGCAGTAATAATCATATTACAAATAGTTAGCATACTTCTCTGTCAGGACAGTAAATATCTGTCGCCATAAACGGCGCCATCTTGATATCAAGATGGTGCCGCGGATGGCTGCCTCGGTGTGGAGCGCTCCTATTCTTTTGTTGTTTTTGTTTGTTTGTCCTGTGTTTAGTAATCCTTTTCCAATCAGTTTTACCAGGGATGAACTGCTGAACGTTCGGCAGCATATACCAGACAACCTTTTCCCGGTTTTTGACTATTCGGATGTTTTGCTGGACATTTTAGTCGGAGGCGCAGCTGTGTTGTTCAAGAGACGCAGGCGAAGGAGACGAGCAGGCGCACTGGTCAAGCTCCGTCGACACGGCTTTCGAACAGTGCTGCAGAGTATTCATCTAGTGAATCTCCGGTCTCTTCCTAACAAAATGGACGAACTACATCTCCTCACCCCTACAAACAAGGACTTTTCAATCTCTGCTGCCTTGTGCTTCACAGAAACCTGGCTGAGTGAAGCCATTCTGGACAGCGCGTTACATCTGCCGGGCTTTCAGCTGTTCAGAGCGGATCGCATCGCGGAGTTAACGGGGAAAACGAGAGGCGGTGGAACATGCTTTTACATCAATGAAAGTTGGTGTACAGATGTAACGACGTTAAAGAAGATGTGCTGTCCTAATTTGGAAGAGCTCTTTATTAACTGTAAGCCTTTCTACTCGCTGCGGGAGTTTTCCTTGTTTATTCTGGTGAGTGTTTATATCCCGCCAAACGCTTGTCTGAATGCAGCACTGCAACAGCTGGCTGATCAAATCACAGACACAGAACAACAATACCCGGACTCAGTTATTATTATTCTTGGGGATTTTAACAAAGCAAACCTCACACGTGAACTGCCCAAATACAAACAGCACATCACATGCCCCACCAGAGACAGGAACATACTGGATCATTGCTACACAACAATAAAGGATGCATATCGCTCTGTCACTAGAGCAGCTTTGGGACTCTCTGATCACTGTCTGGTTCATCTTCTTCCAACCTACATACAGAAACTAAAATCTGCTAAGCCTGTAGAGAAGACTGTAAAGAGATGGACCAATGAAGCAGAGCGGGATGATTGGAGTGTTTTTGAGGCTGCAGACACCAATCTGGACGAGCTCACAGATATTTTTACATCATATATCAGTTTCTGTGAGGATATGTGCATTCCTACTTGGACTTATTTAACGTTCAACAATGACAAACCATGGTTTACAGCAGAGCTCAGGCAGCTCGTCAGGTCAAAGAGGATGCTTACAGGGGTGGGGATAAAGTCTTGTACAATCAGGCCAGGAACACACTGAATAAGGAAATCAGAGTGGCTAAAAGAAGATACTCTGAGAAGCTGAAAAACAAGTTTTTAGCTAACGACCCTGCATCAGTGTGGAGTGGCCTAAAACAACTTACTAACTACAGAACTCCTACCACCAACACTGTAGGGGACCAATAACTGGCTGACGACCTGAATGTGTTCTACTGCAGATTTGAAAGGCCAAATCTCACACCCTACACCCACTCTGACCTTCACTTCACACAAAAAACACCTCCTGCAACCCCCCTCCTTCCCCCTCCTGCTACTCAACCTGCACTTAAGAACTGTGAAGAAGAGGTGTGCCTTGTCTTCCGAAAAAAAAAAAAAAAAAAAAAGACAAGAAAAGCACAGGACCCAGATGGCGTTTCACCCGCGTGTCTTAGATCCTGTGCTAACCAGCTGGCCCCCATCTTCACACTGATCTTCAATAGAGCACTGGAGCAGTGCAAAGTCCCATGCTGCTTCAAATGCTCAATCATCATTCCTGTCCCAAAGAAACCAAAAATCACAGGACTTAATGACTACAGACCCGTCGCCCTGACGTCTGTGGTCATGAATAAAAATAAGTTGAGAGACTGGTGTTGGCCCACCAATTTGCTTAGAGCAAACAAGTTTGTGGATGATGCAGTCAACATGGGATTGCATCATATCCTGCAACATCTGGACAGACCAGGGACATATGCAAGGATCCTTTTTGAGGACTTCAGTTCGGCTTTCAACACCATCATCCCAGCTATACTCCAGACTAAACTACACCAACTCTCTGTTCCCACCTCTATCTGTCAGTGGATTACCAGCTTTCTGACAGACAGGCAGCAGCTTGTGAGAGGGGAACTTCACTTCCAGCACCTGTACAATGAGCACTGGTGCCCCCAAGGGATGTGTGCTCTCCCCACTACTCTTCTCCCTCTACACCAATGACTGCATCACCAAGGACCCCTCTGTTAAGCTCCTGAAGTTTGCAGACGACACCACTGTCATCAGCCTCATCCAAGATGACGATGAGTCTGCATATAGAAGGGAGGTTGAACAGCTGGCTGTTTGGGGCAGTCAAAACAACCTGGAGCTGAACACGCTCAAAACGGTGGAGGTGACTGTGGACTTAAGGAGGAACACCCAAACACTGACCCCCAGACACCCTCACCATTCTAAACAGCACTGTGGCATCGGTGTAGTCATTCAGGTTCCTGGGCACTACTCATCTCATAGGACCTGAAGTGGGAGACCCACATTGACTCCATTGTGAAAAGCCCCAGCAGAGGTTGTACTTCCTTCACCAGTTAAGGAAGTTCAACCTGCCACAGGCGCTGCTGCTACAGTTCTACTCAGCAGTCATTGAGTCTGTCCTCTGCACTTCAATAACTGTCTGGTTTGTTCAGCTACGAAATCGGATATCAGAAGAAAACAAAAGACAGTTCAGATTGCTGAGAGGATTACTGGTTGCCCCCTGCCCTCCCTTCAAGAACTGTACACTTTCAGAATGAGGAAAAAGCTGGAAAACGAGGTCACTCTGGACCCCACAAACCCTGCCCACTACCTTTTTGAACTGTTGCCTTCTGGCCGACGTTTCAGAGCTCTGAGCACCAGAACCATCAGTCACAGGAACAGTTTTTCCCTCAGGCTATCCATCTCATGAACAGTTAAAACTGCCCCATTGAGCAATAATTATGTGCAATTCACAGTTTAGTCTTTTTATATTTATCCAACACATCCAACCTCTTCTACCATTACATTCCCTTGCACTGTATATAACAGATTTGTATTTAAATTTGCACTACATATGTCTATGTGTGTGTGTATATATATATATATATATATATGTGTGTGTGTGTGTGTGTGTGTGTGTGTGTGTGTGTGTGTTTTAATTAAATTTTAGTTTTATAATGAAATAAATTAATATGTTGGCACAATTATATTTTTGTCTACAAAACTAATTTCAAACATTTAAGCATACACCTTCAGATCAAAAGATTTTTAAGATCACGAGAAACATTTCAGTCAAGTGTTTCAAAACTTTTGACCGGTAGTGTGTGTGTGTGTGTGTGTATAATATATATATATATGCACACACAATGCCTTGCAAAAGTATTCAGACCCCTGACTAATTATCTCATATTACTGAATTACAAATGGTGAAATGAAATTTCATTCTGTTTGATATTTTATTTTAAAACACTGGAGCTCAAAATCAATTATTGTTAGGTGACATTGGTTTTATGTTGGGAAATATTAAAAAAAAAATATAGAAAACTAAAATATCTTGCTTGCATAAGTATTCAACCCCTGTGCTGTGGAAGCTGCCAGGTTACACCGATGAAAGAAATTGCCCTAACGGGGACACAATTACTTTACCATTGGCATCCACCTGTGAATCATTAATGTTGCAATCACATTTTCTGGATAACAAAAACCCATTGTTGAAGGATCATTGGTAAGGCTGTGAATCTTAAAAAAATGTAGACCAAAGAACATTCCACAGAAGTTAGAGATAAAGTAATAAAAATGCATAGATTAGGGAAAGGGTACAAAATAATATCCAAATGTTTGGATATTCCAGTGAGAACAGTGTATGGGAGGGTGGCAAGAAAGAAGCTGTTACTCAAAAAGTCCCATCTGAAAGCACGTCTGGAGGTTGCCAGGAAGCATGTGAGTGACTCAGCTGCGATGTGGGAGAAAGTTTTGTGGTCAGATGAGACCAAGACTCAAAGCGCTATGTGTGGCGCAAACCTAACACTTCCTATGCCTCAAGACACACCATCCCTACAGTGAAGTATAGTGGCAGCATCATGCTGTGGGGATGCTTCTCATCAACAGGGACTGGGCATCTTGTTAGACTTGAAGGAAGAATGGATGGAGCAAAATATAGGAAAATACTGCTAGAGAACCTGCTTCAGTCCACTAAAAAAACTGAAGCTTGGGAGGAAATTCACCTTTCAGCATGACAATTATCCGAGCACAAGGCCAAAGCAACATTGGAGTGGCTCAAGAACAAAAACATAAATGTCCTAATGTGGCCCAGTCAAAGTCCTGATCTCAATGCTATTGAGAATCTGTGGCACTATTTGAAAATTGCAGTCCACAAGCGTCACCCAACCAACCTGAACAACCTGGAGAAAATCTGCCGAGAAGAATGGGCCAAAATCACTTCGTCACTGTGTGCAAAGCTGGTACATATGTACCCCAAAAGACTTAAAGGAGTTATTGCAGTAAAAGGTGGCTCGACCAAATATAAATATAGCATACTTGGCAATAAAGCTGATTCTGATTCTAAAGTTGGATTTAAGCAGCATAAGGTCTGCATCATTCACTACAGCTCTAGGGAAGTTTCAGGTGGTAGTTGACTAAGGTAATCATTTCCTGATGTTGTACAAACTATTTGCTGAAACATGAAGTTACTGACTTTATATGCTGGAATTTAGCAAAACTATAAACTCTTCACATAATACTTCCTGTGCCAATGTTGAAAAAGAATGGGAAGGTTTTGTTTACGGATGTTCAATTTTTACAGTCTTACTATAGAGCTGTATTATCTAAAACATCCGCTATACATTTGTGCAATAATTCACAATTGAAAAAGCAAAAGCTACAATTTCACTGTATTTTGAAATACAGTACCTGTAGGACTTGTTCGTACTTCTGAACCGTTCTTTTTAGGTCTTCGTCCTTCTGAGCAATTCTTTTCTGAAGCTGACACACTTCCTCTCGATGGCTGTCTATTAGCTCAGCTTCAACACTTTGGGCCTTTTCTGTGTGGACATAATAGACAGGAAAGTACAGTATGAGGACATGAAGGTCATGTCTACATCACTGCCTTTAAACCATTTCCAGATTGGATGAATAACATGTCAGGTTTTTAAAAATTTGGTAAATCAATGATGGAATTTCAAAACTTATATTGACATTCAGTTATAATTGACATTGATGTCAGTAAATAAGCTAATGTGTCCAGTATAACCATGGTAATCCCATGGAACATTCACCATTCTTATCATGGTAAGAACCAAAATAGGGTTCTGGGAAACCTGAGAAGGGGTTTCTCTAAAAACATACCAATGGTCTCCTTTACTGAGCCTTCCAGTTCCTTTTCCTTCAAGGCCATCTGGGTGTTAAATTCCCTCATTAACTGCTTAAGAGCAGAGTTGTGTTTCATTTCCATATCTTCCATTTCAAGCCTGTTAAAAAAAAAAAAGAAGACCAACCTGCAGTATGAACCCAGGGGGAAAAGTTTTGGCTAAAAATGTTCATCTTTAGGTCATAGGGCAAAAAGAACAAAGTCCCACTAAAAAAACCTGTTTCTGAAATAAAACAAGAACATCACATAAATCTTACATCAGTTTCTTTTCGCTTTCCTCAACCATCTCTTTCTTCAGGAATTCTAGTTCCTTCTCATGCTCTTTTCTTAGAGTGCGAAGGTCTTTCTGAAGTCTGGTGTAATCTTTATGGAGCTTCTGCTTCTCGTTCTCAGCTTCCACCAGCTTTCTCTGAAGATCATGCTCTGAGATGTTTGTATCGTTGTTTAGGCACTCACTATTTGTCTCCTTATTTCCTTGAGGTGAATTCTGTTGTGCTTTTAGCTGATTTTCTTTCTCTTCTAGCCTTCTGTATAATTCTTGGAGCTTCTCCTTGTATTCCTTCACCAATAAGTCCTTTTGACTTTCCCAATCATCGTGGTTCCTGACAGTGTCCATGTCCTCCTTGACCAGCAGTGTTGCAGTCTCCATTCCTAACTTACTGTGAGTACTCTGTGCTTCTGAAACATGCTCAATCTCAGCTTCCTCGATCTGTTTCTCTTTAATCTGACCATGAAGATCCAAGCAGGTCTGTTGAAGTTCTTGGACCAGTGTTGTCTGCTTGAGCAGGTCTGCTTTAAGGCGACCAATCTCGGTTTGGTAAATTGCAATCTGCTCATTAGATTCGGAGAGTTTGCTCTCATGCTCTTCTTGTCTTAAAACAGTTTCGTCTCTTTCTCTAGCAGCAATAGCACATTGCTCCTCCTTTGCAGACATTTCTTTTTGAAGAACAGCAAGCTTCTCTTCATAAATATCTTTTAAGCTTTGCAGAGAGGTCTGTCTTTCCACGCTCTCTTTCTGTTGCAACTCTGCTAGATGCTTTGCATGCTCTTTCTTTAATTTAGCTATGGTTTCCTCTGTTGTCTTATCATTCTCCTCCAGAGTCTTAATACGTTCTTCCTTTTCAGTCTGGGTTCGCTTGATTCCTTTAAGCTGGGTCTGCAGATCATTGATGGTCTGGTCCTTTTCCTCAATTTGTGATGTTAACTGTTTACGAATCATACCAATTTTCTGCTCAGCCTTTTTCTTCAACTCAGCCACTTTACTAGCCGTCTCAGAGGACGCCTTTTCTCGCACCACCTTCACGGCATCTTCTTTCGCCCTCAGAATCTCTGCCTTCTCCTTCTCAAATTCAGACCGCTGGGATTCCAGTTCCTGCTTGGCTCTTTGAATGTCTCCCTTCAAAGACTGCAGCCTTTCCTCCGTTTTCTGCATAAGGGCACCGTTTTGAGAGCTTTGGTCTTGAGCTTCCTGTAGCTGTTTCATCAGCTCTGTCTTTTCATTTTCCCTGATACTAAGGTGCTGCTGTAAATCTGCTGCAAGTTGCTCCCGCTCTTTTATCCGCAGTTCTAGCTGACCCTCTAGATCGATTACTTTCTTCGAGCAGCTTTCCAGATCAGAGGTCAAAGCCTGTACCTTCTGTTCTTTCTCACTAAGAGCCTGGTCCATTTCTGACTTACTAATGGACTGATTGTCAACGTTGGCAGTGAGCGTTTGAACGCGCTCATCCTTCTCCGCAATCTGCCTCTCCATTTCCGCAATTTTTTCCTGAAGAGACTTTACAGTGCTGTGACTCTGACTGAACTTTTTCTTCAGCTCAGAGAACTTGTTCCTGAGTGAGTCTGCTTGCTGTTGAAGCGAGGTCTTCTCTTTTTCCAATTTTTCCACCGTCTCTGCCATTCTGCATTTTAGCTTTTCTTTTTCCTCATTGTTCTGCTGATTCAGCAGAGATATGGCTTCCTCTTTCTCAATTATGCTACTTGCTAACTGGTTCTTCAAGTCATTTATGATAGATTCTTGATTGTTGATTTGCAAAATATTTGCTTTGAGGTCTTCTGATATGCTTTTGTTTTCTTCACGAAGCTGCTCGATGTGAAGGTCTTTCTCAGAAAGTACCAGGGAGCGATTCTCGGCATTGGTTTGCAGAGACTCCCTTTCGGCATGTAAGGCTTTAAGATTCTTCGAACTTGCATCAAACTGAAGAGTTATCTCATCAAGAGAGCTCTTTAGATTCTGGTTCTCGTCCAACTTCTGCTGAAGTTCTTTCTCTAAAGTGTTGATTCGGTTGTCCTTTGTCAAGATAATATTTCTTAGATATGTGAACTTCTTCTGATTATGTATAACCCTGTGTTGTAATTCTCCAACCCTTCCTTCAACTTTTTTACACAGCCCATCAGAGAAACCATCTAACTTAGCCTGGACATCCTGACAACACTGCTCAAACTCCTTTGTGATGGCACATAATTGGGTCTGGATCTCTTTTTCCTTAGTTTGAAGCTCTGCAGTTTTTTCTTCAAGTATCCTCTGGAGGTCTTCGTTGTCTTTACACTTGGACGTTTCAAGTGTACTCAACTTTTGCTGGGTGTTTCTCAACTCTTCAGATAAGCACTGTAATCTCTCTTTACTAGTTTCCTCTCTCTTTCTCAGTTCATCCTGAAAGAGGTCCCTTTCATTCAAGGCCTGGTTGAGATTCTTCTCCATGATTTCGACTTGTCTTTTAAATATACCCTCTCCTTCAGACAAACTTTCCAGTTTGCTTGCTGCCTCCCTGAGCTCTGTCTGCAGTTTCTGCACAGTGGTCTCCCTCATGGCAAGTTCTTCCCTGAGGTCCCGGACATCTTTCATGACCTGTTCCTTCTCTTCTCTGCTGGCTGAAAGCTGCTGAGATATCTCCTCAAATTCCTGGGCTTTCTCTTGCAAAAAGAGGGCGTGTTTTTCCTGCATCTCCTCCTCATGCTGGCTGAGCTTCTCCTGCCAATGATGAACAAGGTTCTCCTGCTCCTGTTTATGGGTCACATTAAGCTTCTCTACTTGCTCCTTGTGATTTGCCTCTAAATCAGAGACGGCACTGCTGATGCCTTCAGAGCTTGTGTGTGCCATCTCTAAGATCTTCTCCTTAAGTTGCTGGTCTTTCTGTTGTAACTCTTGAACTTTCTTGGATAACTCTGCTTTGGCATTCTCCTCTTGATCATCAAGCTTCTTCTTCAATCTTTCCTGTGCTTCTTTGGCTTTCTGCCGGAATTTCACCATCTTGTTTTCTTGGGATTTCAACTTGCAATCCATGTCATTCCTAATGTTCTCAAGTTTCTTTTCATGAGAACTCTTCTGATCATCCAGCTGCTTTCTTAACCGATTTTGCTCCTCTTGCATTGCTTTGCAAGTTTCAGCATGCAAATTCTCTTTTTCAGTTAGGTCCTTCTTGATTTGCTCCACCTTTTGCTCTAGCTCCTGAAGTTCATTTGTCTTTTGTTCAAGACAGACTTCTTTCTGTTGACAATCATTATGCATTGTCTCGAGAGCTTGCTCAAGATCTTTCACTTGATTCCTGGTTTGTTCGAGATCTTCTGTAAGAGTGCTAATCTGAGATCTGGATTCATCAAGGGCTTCTTTATAAGATTGTGACCTGAGTCTAAGCTCTTCCAATTGAGCATTTCCATCTTGCAGTGCCTGCTTGGCATCTTCTTCAAAAATCTTTTCCTTGAGCACATGTTCCTCCAGTGCCTTTTCTTTTTCCTCCAACACCATCTTCAGCTGATTTAGCTCTTCTTTCAACATTTTCTCCACCCCTGCAAATGACTGTTCATTTTGGAGTTTCATAGCTTCAATGTCTGCCTGATGTTTTGCTTGTACTTCCTTGAGTCTCTCCTTAAGTTCTTCCAACTGTACATTTCCATCTTGCAGAGCCTTCTTGGCATCTTCTTCTAAAGTCTTTTCCCTGAGCACATGTTCCTCTATCACCTTTTCCTTCTCCTCCAACACTATCTTCAGCTGATTTAGCTCTTCTTTCAGCATTTTCTCCACCCCTGCAAATGATTCTCCATGCTGAAATTTTACAGCTTCAATTTCAGCCTGATATTTAGTTTGCTCCTCCTTGAGTCTCTCCTCAAACTCTTGTCTTGCAGATTCACTGATGGTCTCCATAGAGGACAGCTTCTCTTCAAGTTGTTGTTTACTCTTCAGAACCTCACTAAGCTCAGAAGACATGGTCTCAAGCTCTGTCTGTTTATTACTCAGCTTATCCAGCATCTTTTGGTTCATCTCTT
The DNA here is from genome assembly GCF_019703515.2 of Myxocyprinus asiaticus. Classification (NCBI taxonomy): domain Eukaryota; kingdom Metazoa; phylum Chordata; class Actinopteri; order Cypriniformes; family Catostomidae; genus Myxocyprinus; species Myxocyprinus asiaticus. The sequence goes on along the minus strand of NC_059364.1, from coordinate 4,234,603 downwards.
CTACATGAGAATGAAACTGTTTCTCCTTGTCTTTCAGAATGGATTCAGTCTCAACCTTGTGTTTCTGCACAAGCTCTTCCATAGCGATTTTATGCTGCTGGTTGAGGGCTGTCATCTGCTCCGTCCTTGCCCTTTCCAACTCCTGCTGATGCCTTTCCTTTAGCACAGCTATATCAGCCTCACGCTTCTTTCTCTGTTCTTCAGTCTGTGCTGAGAGTTCATCTGCTTTGGCACCATTCATTTCAGAGTTACCCACAAAACTTTCCAGCTCTTGAATTCTCTGCAAAAACAAAACAAAAAAAATGACCTACAATTCAAAGAATGTACTTTGCTTAGATATATCATTGCTTTCATTCACTTGTTACAAAGCGTTGACTCTGCAGTTCAACTACAATAAGGATACCCTGTTGATCTATTCTCAGATAAGGCAGTGGAGAAACTCACTGTTCTGGCAGACTCCAGCTCGAGCTGTAGTTCCTTGGCTTTGTTCTCCCCCTCAGCTTGAATCGCAGCTTTCTGCAGCTCGGCCTCCTCCAGAGCGAGAGATGCCTGCTGCTCCCTTTCCTGTGCAGACTGCAATAGTTCCTCACGACACTGCTCCTGCGATAAATACAAAGTATAGTTTAACAGATGCCTCTATTCAAATGTATACATTTGCACAGACAATAATATTTACAGGTTACCACCCAAATGAATGTATGAGCATACCACTGCCTGTTTGATCTGGGCACTCAGTTCCTCTTCTTTGACAGCCATAGCCTCTGAGTGTAACCGCACCATTTCTGCTATCTTGTCTTCAGAAGACTTCTGAAATGCAGACATTATGACAAAATATTAACTTCTGTTGAATTTAAGGGGACATATCATGGAAAGAATAATTTATAAAATAGTTTGGTAACACAATTTTGTTTAAAAATGTAAAACATTTGAAAAATGTCTGTCCAACAAATCAAAGTCAGATTGTGTAACCATCAACCAGTCATTCTGTTATCATGTGAAAAAACCCCACCAAAAAACCCAAGATAAGACCCTTGTGGAAGCTCGAGACTATGCGTGAAGTTTAAAAAATAAATAAAATCTGGGCCCGTATTCACAAAAAATCTTAAGGCTAAATGTAGCTCCTAACGTGGAAATTTAGTACAAAGTACAATTATGCAGAAGTGTAGAATACAGTCCCTTTAGGCCTAATTATAATAACAGAACCTAGTTAACTAGTTCCAGTTCATGATTTGGAAAATGATCAACCAACATTTGGTGTTGGAATAAGCAAAATGTCACTCTTCGATGAATTACTGGCAAGGTAAGCACCTGGCTTGCACAGACCGAGACATAATACGGATTATGGGGTCTGATGTAAGAAACAGAACTGACTTTCTTGTCCAAACTGTAGCTGTACCTCAGATACATGAATGCTGGACTACAAATGTGGCATCAATCTTGTCAAATTGATTTACTATTGCCATTTATTTAAATGATCATACTTTAATGCAGAGAGGAAGAACTCAAAAGGTGTGCTGATCTATAAAAATCTCAACCTTCACGGGAACTGCAGTCACAGGCGTTCAATCTCTTATCCAGAGTATTCTTGGGATGAATGTGACACTGTGCGTGGATTGATGGCTTTTCCAGGCAGACCATTTTTAAACTAAACAGGCTGAGTAAAAAATACGGACAGAGCAAAGGCATAGGGAATACATAAAAATGCAAAAGTTAACATGTCTCCTCAAGATGCTCAAGTGTGTAACAGGATGTTGCTCTCAAACATTTCTGATGGTGAGAAGTTACATCTGTGAATACAGCTGACAAATGTCAGACATGACACAGGACAAGATTGCATGTTTTTATCAGTAACAACATGGCAAAGTTCTCTGTCCTTGAAAACATCAGAATAAATCACATTTGACCCTGAGGTCCACTTATAATGTTATATTTTCGTGGCAAAAACAGTCATAAATTAGATACTGTGACCATTTTTGACCCTCTCTTTGACCCTAAGCGTTAAACGACCCATTTTGTATTGCTGTGACTTAAAGAACACACTATCACATTTGAAATAAATAGTAGAGCTTTGCTCTGATAAGTAATGAGCTGTGAGTTTGCTGTCTGGTCAAAAATAGTTCATTACTGCCTTGTCCTTCTTTAACAGTCTCTTTACAAAGCCGCATTATATTATGACAGATTCACGAAACGATCAGCGATGAAAGGTGATGCTCAAACTGTATGATCAGAACTGTAGTTGCTCGTTTTTTAACGTTGGGATTCTTCAGAAGGATCTGCAGAGTTGTAGGTGCTACACAAAGTCAAGAACAGCACAAGGTTTTTCTACAGTAGCATAGTTATAAAAAGTGGTCTTTTTGGACTGGGGAGGATGTTTTGAGGCCTGAAAGTTTTAGTATGTTTTACAGCAATCTTTTTTATCTCAAAAGATCAAGGAAAATTTGATTCCTTGACTCATACCCCTTAAGAATTGCTAACAAGCTGGACAAAAATGAATACAAGGCTTACTGCTGATCATTTTCACAAAATTACATTTGCATTGAAGACCTATAGCCACATTTGTATTTGTACTTCTGTTGTTTTTGGCAAGACAGGGGATAAGTGCCACAAGTATAAGCTAAAACGTGCCATTCACACCTTCATAATGCTGACCACTTCCTGTTTGACCCTGGTAAGCTCCTGCTGTAGATTTTTCCTCTCTTCCTCACTGGCCTTCTCCATCTGCTTTAACTGCTCCTCCATGTTCACCTGTAGCTGGCGCCGTGCCTCCTCTGCCCGCTGGGCCATACTCAGGGCTCGCTCCAGCTCTTCAAATGCTGGGAGAAAAGTCCCATGCAGCTCAAAGTTAGGAAAACCAGACAAAGAGGACAGAAATCAAGAGAGACAAGAGCAATGTGACAGTCTCTCTCACCTGCTTTCTCAGACTTCTCCTTCTGTTCCTGTAGCTCGTCTTTCAGTGCGAGGGTCTGCTGGACTCTGGAACGCAGCTGAGCGATCTCCTCTTCCTTCATCTCCAGAGTTTCATGCATCTGACGCTTTGTTTCAGCAATCACCATGCCCTTCATAATCATATCATACATATCAGTGACCATTCAAGGAATATTTCACCCAAAAATGAAAACTGTCATTCAAAACAGAAATGTAAGCTATTATTTGCTGACAATCCTTCCTCCTGCTGGAGTTCTCAAATCTCATTTGCACTTATGTTTAATTCAAATCTGGCATGTCAAGACGAGTCGCGGCAGGTGTGACGTGACATTATTCCTTCTTTTGTTTTCTGCCGCAGACAGAAAAACAGACAACTTTGAAACAATGAGCACGTTTACATGCTCGTTTACATGCATATTTTTACACTGATTATGCTTGAAGCTGTGAAAGTATTTTTAAAGATTTCCTGTTTTAGTCGCATGCCCAAAATTAAAGGCTTATAACTCTACAAAAAACCAAAGACAGTCAATTGCTTGGTATCACTTTAAAGAAAACTTTTTGAATTCTTTAATGATGTAGATTATGATACATTCTGAGACTCTCAGCCTAAGAAACTGCTGAAAAATCACACAAAAAACCTAATAAAAATATTTTTCTGATTTTTTTCTTCTGATTTGACATGATACGGATATCTCTGAGTGTAAATAAGGTAGCTCTGAAAAACTGCTTTTGTTTTGTTCCCAATCATGTCACCTTTAACGGAGTAAAATTTTGTGTTGATATGACAAAGCAATCAAAAGTAATTACAAAAATAATTTATCCACATGTCCAAAATCCTCTCTAAACAAATAAATCATAATAATTGTACACAAGAACTAAATGCATATGCAAATACAACAATGACTAAAGGTATGCTCTCTCTCCAAAGCATGCAGGCATGAGTAACGAGATCTCATTCAGTTCCATTCTGTGTCATCTGAGTCATCATTAAATCTGTGTCATGTACTTGGCACCATCTCCTGGTAGCCATATGTAATTACAGTGAACAATCCTCTCTGCCCATATTTGGATGACTTCCACCAATGGTTGCAGTGATCTGTATCCTATTACAACTGGTTTAACGTTCCATGACACTGGACAACGTATTACATAATTTCCGATCAAGTCATCTGATCCAGGAAAGCGAACGTGTTTTTAGTCTGATGGCAAATTATGTGCCGTGTGCACATTGTGCTTAGTATGGATTATCTATTGATCCATGCATCCGATTACTTTGTGTGTGGGCTCGTTTTGTGGTAATGGTACAGTATGTTATATTTTATGTATGTTCTGCTTATTTTTTTGAAGTTATAAGCGAAAACGTGGCTTATAAGCAGCAACTGTTTACATGTCACATGCATGCCAAAGACATGTACTTAGCTTTTGCATGCTATATTTTTATCTGTAAGTAAAACAATAGGCTGGATGTATTCTACACTTTGAGAGCTTTCCATGACATATGACACATGGCTATTTGATCAGTTTGATGTTTTTACCAATTACAATAATTTGAACAGAGCAAAATGATTTATAAATTATCAAAACTGAAAACTTATGATTTGTCTGCAAATTTCAAAGCACTTGTTCAGTTTTGGTCACAATGCCTGCATGCATTGTAAAGTACAGATTCTAAGCTTTAAAACGATACCTATTTTGTGTTGGTCAAGACTGTAGTTATTAGTATTTTGGTAATTGTTTCTCGGTGGGCCCAAAAAAGTTAATAAGCCGACAGCATGTGTGATCATGTAAAAGCAATAAACTGCTTTCATTTATCGGTGTAAGGTCATAAACGGCTTAAGAATAAACCAGTCGACACAGGTAGGATTTTGCCCATTGCATCAATTTCGCGTTGCATGTAAATAATCAGTGAGCGTGTTTATGTGCACGTTCTTACACCAATTATGCTTACTAAGCTGACAACATGTGTGATCATGTTAATGCGATAAACACCTTTCCTTTATCAGTGTAAGGTCATAAACGGCTTAAAAATAAACCGATTGACAAGTAGATAGAAAATAATAGATTTATTTATAAAAGCCCATTACCCTGTTTTCATGTTGCATGTAAACACATTTACCAGTGTTCTTACTAGTTTATCCAATTTACGCTAGTTATGTGCACATGCTTCTTTACAGTTTGACAACAAAAGATTTTCAGATTTTTTAAATAAACTCATTTTTGGGAGTTAGCAGCATATCACTGTGCATGTAAACAGGCTCCATGTCGAACATATGATGTGGATGGCGATTTCGAAAAAGTCAGTTCTCTTGGGACAAGTGGGGAAAAGGACACTTGAGACTACATTTGAGATTACACTTGAGACTAAATTCACTAATATTCCCAACAGAACCCACAAATATATTGTTGTCAGTTACTTATTCTCAAAAATAACTGATAATGTTGACATATTCGAGTGCAAACATGTACGTAACCATTTCACCAGATTTCCACCCCTTTATAGCTTCCTGTGCTCAGTTTGAGCACACACCTCTAATTGTTCCTGACATATGTTTGCATTCATTCACATTCCATAGAGTGACCCAAAAGGCAATCAGCACTGTCCTGCAGAGTAAAGGTCAAAGACCAAACATAACATGACTCAGTAGCACAAATACAGCTCTCCATATTTTACACAAAACCACACAAGATGACACCTGAAAGACCTCTAAACTATTTTCAATATTGTGGCTGGTACAAAATATTTGTAGTCTTTAAATTTTCTTTATATTTCTGTGGCACAAAATAATGATTTTTCAAACAGGTTTTCAGAGCCCATCTGCAATTTTTTGGGCAATCAGATAGTCATGTCCCAAACTCGACTGCATTGGTTGAGCCAATGTTGCTGTCAGGCTGGTCGGGATGCTCCAACAAACAGAGCAATATTTCAATAGTGCTACTATAGAATTGCTTATAATCTCTTGATATTAAGATTGGATAAGAGAAAGCAACACTGAAAGATTATTGCAAATTTCCCCTTTTAATTTTGGACCCTGCTTGATCGTCCTCCTAAAATAATAAGCAAAACAATCAACTCCAGTCTTCATTTTAGCTTCAGACATGACAAAGTGAATGGCCCAAAGGAAAAAAAAAACGTTCTAAATTGTTTTTTAAAAGCCTTTTCAGGACAATTCATCTTCGACTTTCACTAAGAGGGCCAATGGAATTTGTATTCTTCCATTCATGCTGGCTTACAAACATAGTTCTATGGCAGAAACACAGCATAGTTGAACCCTTCTGAGGAGTAACATGAAGCGCGTCCTGTTAGCATCTCCCTCACCTTGTCCTGCTCCAGCTGCTCGATGAGGTTCTTGGCGTCGCCCAGTTGTGTGATCAGTTTAGTCTTCTCTGAGGTGTGGAGTTCCTGGTAAACACACAGATGACGATGGGTGAGAGATGATGAGTTTTAATACATAATTCTGAGAATCAACAGTTTTTGACCATCCATCATAATAACCACAAAGGCAATTTGCCTAGACAACCTGGATACACAACTCAGCATGTTGGAAACGTACTGACCTTAAGAAAAAGAAATTTAAGATGAGTATCAAGGGTATGTTTACCAAGTCTTTCATATACTGCACATCCAGCTAGCCTGGCTACATTGCACATTTTATCAGTAGCTTTGAGTGATCTGATCATTAATTAATCCTTATGTTGTGTTCCAGTCATTTTGACATTTTTTTTTTTTTTTAATTAATCCAATTGGAATAAAATTCCTTGACTTTGTTCACATATGGTATCTGAAAACACAAAACAAATTGGACAGTTTTCTTGACATTTTTTTGGTTTTATTTGACTTTGATACACTTGTTGTGTTCCCGGTCAAAAATGACCGGCCATAGGAAATGAATGGATTAGACTGCAATATACAGAAATATTAAGTGTTCAGGAGCATCACAATCCTTTAGATGAGCACATACTCTGCTGTTAAAATATTTGGGTTCACTTGACTAAAATGTTTCTCATGATCTTAAAAACCTTGTGATCTGAAGGCGTATTCTTAAATGTTTCAAATGAGTTTTGTAGACAAAAATATAATTGTGCCAACATATTAATTGATTTAATTACAAAACTAAAATTGTATTTAAAATAGGGCTGCATGATTTGGACAAAAAGTCTCATATTGTGATTATTTCGAAAAATTGAACTGCAAAACATTTTCACATACCAAAAGGCTAATGGGGTTTTCACACTAAAGTCCTCTTAAAAAGAACAAAACTGAGACCTTTTACAAATAAATATTTATAAACAGTGAAACAAAGAAAAAACATATTCAAGTCTTCTTTATACTCAAATTGTACCCATCCACTGTGTACCAGTTTTTGTCCATTTTGTGATAGGGTCACAGCCCATTATCATCATCATTAGTTTTTGAAACCCAGTCAACTTTAATATTAGGGATGCTCCAATCAGGATTTTAACATCCGATACCGATCACCATTTATTTTTATTTTTTTCATTTAATCATCCAATGCTGATCATTCAACTTTTTATCAGCAGCTCTGTCAAAATTGGTTATATGTAAACTTTCTGCTCAATGTCACTGTTAACTGAATTTCCCTGTTTCCATAGTTGTTGCCTAGTTTTTGCTATCAAAAATACTGTTGGATGATTGAATAATTAAATAAACACAAAATATTTCATATAAGTCTTAAAAACAAGTAGGCTTATACAAACTATTCTCCACTGTATATAAGATAGTCCTAAAGAATGACGCTAAATGTCAAATTGAAGCTGAAAGTGAAAGCTTTGGTTAGTTTGTCACCATTTCATAAAAAAAAAATGTATTCATTATTTCATTTAACAATGCATTATATTATAGTATCTAAATATTTTATATATCGATTTATTATATGAACATTCCTTCCTTTTCATTTTGTTGGATGTTGGTAATATTAGTTCCGCTTTCACTTGTTGCCACTGGGAGTGTATTAAGGGTGACACGCTCTCGTGAGGTAAGCTTGTAAATAAATGACAGGAGAATGGAGGAAGAGCACATGTTTCTGGACTCTACAGGTGCTACTGTAAATGCTGTTTGCTCAGCAATCATTTAATAAAGATGTTTGAATTATACCTCATCTTGTATTTCACAATATTATTATGACACCTGTGCCTGGTGCAGACTGAGGTGCTGCTACCGCAGATGATTATAAAAAAACGCTTCACGAGGGACACGCCAGTGTAAATAAAGCGCTTAGTGCATGTAAGGGAACGAACCGAACTCGAAGCACTTCTGTTACTCTAAGCATGAGATGGACTTGTGGAGCACAGTACTGCTCTAAAAACACTGTAATAATGCTCTAACTTAATATAGACTGGACAGAGCAGCGCAAATAAACTTTGAAGCGAGCAGACAATTTATGTATTTAATTTATGCATCCCTTTGCGATTTAATAATCGTACAAGGTCATATTGTGATTTCGATTTTATTTCGATTAATTGTGCAGCCCTAATTAAAAAACAAAACAAAAAAACAATTGGAAATGGATGACTGACCGAATAATAATGAAAAGCAGCCAATAAGTGCCAGGCATAGATGGGAACTCCTTCAATACTGTTTAAAAAGCATCCCAGGGTGATACCTCAAGAAGTTGGTCGAGAAAATGTCAAGAGTACATGTCTGCAAGCAAAGGGTGCCTACTTTGAAGATGCTAAAATATAACACAGTTTTGATTTATTTTGGATTTTGTTTAGTCACAACATAATTCCCATAGTTCCATTTATGTTATTCCATAGTTTTGATTACTATTATTCTAAAATGTGAAAAACAAATAAAGAATAAGTAAGTGACCATAAACTTTTGACCGGTAGTGCATGTGGATGTGTGTTTGCACACACAAAGTCCTCAGACATGTGCACACACACACACACACACACACACACACACACACAATGTGTGTTGAGTGCCCTTTTGTGCATCGTTTCCATGCACACTCTTTGAGAAATATTTCAAGATCTACTCATCATAATATGTTGTGTTTGGGCTCGTTTATTCGGGATAGTCAGAAATAAGTAACAGTATGTCATTGTCTATGTTATATGTATGTTTCAGGAAGTAATAAGGAAAAATGTGACAAAAAGACACTCCTGTTCATTATATTGATCTGTGTCTGTGGGAATTTCATCCACTAAAACTCACTGCAGTTTGGTATCTGAGTGAAACAAATTTGCTCATTGCATTCTACAATTAGAGACCTTTCCAATGGTATATAACACATGGCTATCTCATCTTTTTATGCTTTTACCAACTTTGAATATAATAGTTGTGATAACAAATTTGCAAATGATGAGGACGAAACAGTTCTTATTTGTCAGCAAATTAAAAACTTTTTTTTTTTTTTTTTACCTTTTTTTCGATATGCATTGTAAAGTCCAGATTCTAAGCTTTAAAATGACACATTTTTTACAGATCAAGCAAGTGGTTATTTTATTATGTAATTATTATAGATTTGAGCTCATTTCAATTAAATCTATATACAGGTGCATCTCAATAAATTAGAATGTCGTGGAAAAGTTCATTTATTTCAGTAATTCAACTCAAATTGTGAAACTCGTGTATTAAATAAATTCAATGCACACAGACTGAAGTAGTTTAAGTCTTTGGTTCTTTTAATTGTGATGATTTTGGCTCACATTTAACAAAAACCCACCAATTCACTATCTCAAAAAATTAGAATATGGTGATAAGCCAATCAGCTAATCAACTCAAAACACCTGCAAAGGTTTCCTGAGCCTTCAAAACGGTCTCTCTGTTTGGTTTACTAGGCTACACAATCATGGGGAAGACTGCTGATCTGACAGTTGTCCAGAAGACAATCATTGACACCCTTCACAAGGAGGGTAAGCCACAAACATTCATTGCCAAAGAAGCTGGCTGTTCACAGAGTGCTGTATCCAAGCATGTTAACGGAAAGTTGAGTGGAAGGAAAAAGTGTGGAAGAAAAAGATGCACAAACAACCGAGAGAACCGCAGCCTTATGATTGTCAAGCAAAATCGATTCAAGAATTTGGGTGAACTTCACAAGGAATGGACTGAGGCTGGGGTCAAGACATCAAGAGCCACCACACACAGACGTGTCAAGGAATTTGGCTACATTTGTCGTATTCCTCTTGTTAAGCCACTCCTGAACCACAGACAACGTCAGAGGCGTCTTACCTGGGCTAAGGAGAAGAAGAACTGGACTGTTGCCCAGTGGTCCAAAGTCCTCTTTTCAGATGAGAGCAAGTTTTGTATTTCATTTGGAAACCAAGGTCCTAGAGTCTGGAGGAAGGGTGGAGAAGCTCATAGCCCAAGTTGCTTGAAGTCCAGTGTTAAGTTTCCACAGTCTGTGATGATTTGGGGTGCAATGTCATCTGCTGGTGTTGGTCCATTGTGTTTTTTGAAAACCAAAGTCACTGCACCCCTTTACCAAGAAATTTTGGAGCACTTCATGCTTCCTTCTGCTGACCAGCTTTTTAAAGATGCTGATTTCATTTTCCAGCAGGATTTGGCACCTGCCCACACTGCCAAAAGCACCAAAAGTTGGTTAAATGACCATGGTGTTGGTGTGCTTGACTGGCCAGCAAACTCACCAGACCTGAACCCCATAGAGAATCTATGGGGTACTGTCAAGAGGAAAATGAGAAACAATAAGACCAAAAAATGCAGATGAGCTGAAGGCCACTGTCAAAGAAACCTGGGCTTCCATACCACCTCAGCAGTGCCACAAACTGATCACCTCCATGCCACGCCGAATTGAGGCAGCAATTAAAGCAAAAGGAGCCCCTACCAAGTACTGAGTACATATACAGTAAATGAACATACTTTCCAGAAGGCCAACAATTCACTAAAAATGTTTTTTTTTATTGGTCTTATGATGTATTCTAATTTTTTGAGATAGTGAATTGGTGAGTTTTTGTTAAATGTGAGCCAAAATCATCACAATTAAAAGAACCAAAGACTTAAACTACTTCAGTCTGTGTGCATTGAATTTATTTAATACACAAGTTTCACAATTTGAGTTGAATTACTGAAATAAATGAACTTTTCCACGACATTCTAATTTATTGAGATGCACCTGTATATTAAATATATGTCATAATTACTAAATAAGAAGTTGACCAGATCTTGTGATAATATATGCAATATGAGAAATGTATAAATAGTCTTAGCTTTTTCTACAAATTTGGAATGCCCAATTCCCAATGTGCTTTTAAGTCCTCGTGGTGGCGTAGTGATGCGCCTCAACCCGGGTGGCGGAGGATGAATCCCAGTTGCCTCCGCATCTGAGACCATCAACCTGCGCATCTTATCACGTGGCTTGAGCGCATTGCCACGGAGACATAACGTGTGTGGAGGCTTCACGCCATCCATCACGGCATCCGCGCTCAACTCACCACGTGCCCCACCGACAACGAACCACATTATAGCAGCCATGAGGAGGTTACCCCATGTGACTCTACCCTCCCTAGCAACCGGGCCAATTTGGTTGCTTAGGAGACCTGGCTGGAGTCACTCAGCACGCCCTGGGATTCGAACTAGCGTGCTGAGTGACTCCAGCGTCTTTTACCACTGAGTTACCCAGGCCCCTGGGCCGGTCATTTTTGACCCGTGTTAGCACAAATGAACACAGCACAAGGATTTCAAACAAAGATTGTGCCTAAGTTGGATGTCCACATAATATAAAGGGTAACAAGAAACAACACACATGCCATGTTATAAATTTCCTAATCCTGGCTCTAAAATCTGATAGCTGTGTTTCAAGCCATTGTAATATACTCAATATACACGTACCTGTTACTGCACATCAATTGAATTTATTAATGCACAATAAAGTTGATTCACAACCATAAACATCCTAATGTCAGACTAATGAACTATTTTACTTGCCGGAATTATTATTCTAAATATAACTATTTACTCAACACTGCTTTCTTTTAAAAAACTGCTTTTGGCTCTGTTTTATAATAGTATACTTTTACCATGTTTAAGTAAGAGCTAATGTGCATTCAGACCATCACATGTAAATTTCAAGCACAAGCAATTCAATTAAAACATCAACCTTGACCTCAACTTGCAAATCAATCTGTGCAACACAGACATTATCTCGTTTATAAAACATACACAATTCTGGTCCATCCACATTACAGCAGCCTGTGGAGTCTTCAGACCAGACCAAGAGAACCAACAATCAAACCTCAATTACAGCTCAGGACAGCCGCCTGTGGTTGTGGCGACCTCGCCTTTGGGATACAACAGTGGTCACTCCACTTCCTGTTTCTCTGTACTGGTCAGTTCGACACACACAACTCAAAATGAATAAATTATAGACTGAAGCAGTATAGAGTAAGTGTGGAATTGTGGATAAAAGAAAAGAAAATGTAATTAATTAGAATACGTATTACTGTTTCTGCTCATACAAACCCCCTTTTCCTAAGTATTAAACTTCGGCGAGTTTTGCACAGGCTTTACTTAAGTAGTTTTCTTTGATGCAAAGCTGTTTACCATAAATCTAAAATTATTTAGTGTTTAAGCAAACCAAAAGACTGCAGAAGAGTAATTCATGGCGAGTTGAGGATCAGCTGGTGTGTTTTAGTGCTAGTGTGAGAGCAGGTACAGATGAGCTGTAATGTGTGTCTGTTTAAAGCAGGGAGGGGTGAGCTGTTAACCTCTGCTCTCTCTGTCCCTGCGGAGAGCTTTTCCCACATATAACACAAATTCATCACATCTACAGGAAACACAGTCACAGCCCTCCACCCGCAACCCTCTTCAACACACACCCAATATACCAGCACATGTACATCTCCATTCTCATCACCACACAATGCCAACAAATAACACAGGGGCATGTTTACATTGAATAGAATAAAATATGACAGCACATGACAAAACAAAACAATGGAATAGAATAAAACAGAAAAAAAAAATTGAAAAGAACAGAACAAATACAAAAATTATAGAATAGAACAGAAAACAACAACAAAAGAACAGAACAACAGAATAGAAAATAACAGAAAAGAACAGAACAACAGAACAACAGAAAATAGAATAGGGCAAAATAAAAATAGAATAGAACAGAATAATAGAAAAAAACAGAACAAAAAAAGAACAGCAGAAAAACAGAATAGGGACAAAACAAAAACAATAGAATAAAACAGAAAAGAAAATAATAGAAAAGATCAAAACAACAGAAGAGAAAATTATAGAAAAAAAAAACAGAAAAAAAACATATAGGGCAGGACAAAACAAAAAAACAGAACAGAACAGATAAAAAATAGAAAAAACTAGAGAATAAAAAATAATAGAAAAGAACAGAACAGAAAAATAAAATAGGACAAAACAAAACAGTATTGAATAGAATAGAACAGAAAATACAGAAAAACAAAAGAACATCAGAAAAATAGAATAGAACAGGACAAAACAAATAAAGAATAGAATAAAACAGAAAAGTAAATAATAGGAAAGAACAAAACAATAGAATAGAAAATTACAGAACAGAAAACAAATTAGAGAAATAGAATAGAACAACAGAAAATAACAGAAAACTAAAGAAAAACAAAAGAACAGAACAGAAATATTAAATAGAATTAAATAGGACAAAAACAAAAATAAAATAGAACAGAAAATAAAACAGAGCAGAAAACAGAATAGAAAATAATAAAAAAAGAACAGAAAAGAACAGAAAAATACAACAGGACAAAACTAAAAAATAATAGAATAGAAAGGAAAATAATAGAAAATAACAAAACAATCAAATAGAAAATTACAGAACAGAAAACTAATTAGAAAAATAAAAAGAACAACAAAAAATAACAGAAAAACCAAAGAACAGAACAGAAATATAGAATAGAATTAAATAGGTCAAAACAAAAAATAGAATAGAAAAGAACAGAAAAGAAAATAATAGAACAGAAAAACTAAAGAACAAAAAATAACAACTGAATAGACAGGATAAAACAAAACAGAATAAAACAGAAAAGAAAAAATAGAACAAAATAAAACAATAGAATAGAAAATAAACGAAATGACTGAATCATCGGAGTCGCCAGGTCATTTTTCCGGGGCTTCTGCCCCGAATGTTTTGACTGTAGCCCCGAATGTAATTTTAAATGTAGGCTAAGCAATAATATTGCTACATTTTGTTTGAAATTCATGTGACCCCCCCAAAGCCCCGAACCTCCTCAAGTCCTAGAAACGCCCCTGGACTGAACGACAAAAGAATGAAAGACATGAACAGAATGAAACAAAAAGAATAAAGTAAAAAAAAATAAACAGATCAGATCCTCTGATTTGTCACATGACTAGGCATGATAACATGTTACTTGTGGGTCACACATATCAGTGCCATTTTCAGGGACAAGTGTAACCTACAGTGATGTGTCTTACTCAAGAGCATTATGGGGATACCTCCAGGACCAGAACCTGCAACCTTGCAGTTATCAGTCCAGACTTATTCTCAACAAACGCATCTAATAAACACAAACTAATAAATACCTGACCCAAACGTGGATCAACAAAGCACCACTTTAAAACTTCACTAACCCAAAAAGACGTCTTGTTTAAGTTCTACATGTTCTTCGGTTTTATCTGATGTTTTCAGTGTGTATATACCTTTATTTTCTCAAGCTCTTGCAGTCTCTCCTGCAGCTGCTGCTGTAAAACATCATTCTCGCTGGCCAGCTGTGCTGAGCGTTCTTTACTGGAGCGAATCTTCTCCTTACATCTCTGCAGGAGACTCTCTTGCCTCTTGATTCGCTTCTGTAAAACCTCAACGTCCACCACGCTGCCTGGTTCAGCATCGCCCTCTGCTGGACACACACAAAAACAAATGGATTATGTATGGCACTGCTTACAATTTAAATGTTCTGTTCCCCCAAATACAGTTTAATGGCCAGTAAGATTTTTGGACTAAAGTGAAGTTTGGACTAAAAATACCTGTGTTAACCGTCGAGCTGTTGTCTTTTGAGGGACTCTGAAAGTCGGAGGTTGCGTCAACTGCATCTGTGGACTGAGAGGTCTCGACCTCCGAAGATACCACACTTCCAGACGCCTGGATTCGTTTCTTCAAGAGAGACACCTGACAACAAACCGCTTCAGTATTATCACTGATAACATACAGTAGGCAATACACAACACATACAAACACATACTTGTGTCTGAAGCACAGTGATCATCTGGTCTTTCTCCTCAAGAGCAGCATCAAATTCCTCTTGCAAGTGTTTCTTGGTCTGCTGGTCCATTTGTAGCTCCTAAAAAATTGACATAAGGTTGTCCGACATGTACATAAATAAACAATTCTTATATTGCACAATCCATCACATTTTGCACATTATTCTAATGGACAAAAAATGTTTGGTTTCATCCATTTTTCATCAAAATGTAGGAACTTTCTCTGCCTATGAAAGGACTTTTCTACTGACACAATTAAGGTGATGCAGCCAAAGAAAAAATAATATTAAACAACAAATATTCTGAAGAAAATATGAGTGGTTCCCAACTCTGCAAAAGTTACAAGCACGATGCTCAGGTGTTGTGGGTAGCTGTTAGGTCATTGCTATGTGGTTGCTAAGGTGTTCAATTTTTATTGCTATTCAGTTGCTAGGGTGCTCTGGGTAGTTGATTGGGCATTACTAGGTGGTTCATTGCTGGTCCAAGATAGTTTACCAACTACACTAGGTCTCCACGAGCTGGTAGTTAACTACTTAAAACAGCTAATGAAGAGCTTGGATCAGCTAAAAACCAGCTACCATGTTCCAAAACACAGTTTCAATCGTAAGCCTCTTTTAGCAATATCTTCCAACAGGAAAATATCTGCAACTATCCACACACATTTGGCCTCATTTATGAAACATGCATGTTATAAATGTCTGTGTATTTTGCTCGTAAACAATTCTTATGTAAATTGTCACATTCGGTTCAATGCCACAATTTTTTATGTTTACACTAAACTGTTTATGGACCAATTTTTAAAACACTTTTTAGCTGATTGTTTTCTTTTCTTTTTTTTTTTTTCTCAAGTTACCTGTATTTTATATATATATATATATATATATTTTTTTTTTTTTCAGAAATATCTGATAGGTGGAAATATTTCTCATGATAAAAAAATTGAAGCTATAAGCACAGATGTTTTATTTATGTAGTGAACAAATATTATAGGCCAACTATAACACAATATCTGTAGATTAACTTATCGTTGGCAAAATATTCTGGTTTGGCCAACATGCCCCAAATAATTTTTCCATCTGGCCCATTTGTTGATGAAGTTAAATAGCCCTGCTTTACTGGAAGGAGGTGTAAGGCTGGCACCGGAATGTCTACACCTAAAAGGCTCTGTGAGAACCAACGTCATAAAACTCTCTCACAAAAGCTCAACTCTACACCTGAATATCACCACGTGTGATAAATTGCAAATCACCTTGCTGCCCCCCCTTCTCTCTCCCCCTTCTCCCCTTCAACAGCTCTGGACCAACACAAAGACATAAGATTTATGTGTAAAAATATAACAAATACCATGAAAACAAAGAATGCAACTGTATGTGTTTGATATCATTTAAGAGGTCTCTATTCGACTGGTATAGTGGTCTCTTTCCCATGTTGATAAAACTAATGGTAACAAAGTTATACAATTTTTGCCAAATACTGCATAATTCTGGAGGTTAAACCCCAGGAAGTCAAGAACCCATTCACCCCCAAATTCTCATTGTTCAAAGGATAATACCATTTGGTACACAATGTTTATTCTGTCTAGATATTTAAGGAAAGTTGGCAGGAAGCTCGGGGAATCTGTAAGCAGATCTCCCGCACAATTGATGTGTGTAGTCGTATTCACCAGGAATCTGTAATCAGATCTCCCATGCTGTACCGTGCTTGTAGTTTTGTCAGGTATGTTTCTTTGACTTGTCTTATATTTTTAGTAATGCTTGTTTATTCTGATCATGTGAAATTGGCTTTGATTTGAATTTCTGCAACAATGTTTTATATCCTATCTGACAAATAAATTGTTATTATTTGATTTATTCTGAATTCCTCCGAAATCATTTATATAATTACTGGAGCTTTAATATAGGAGGAAGCCATTTAAAGAATCTCAGTTTGAATTTAAACCACTCAGGACAACCAGGTAGGACAACCACCTAGGACAGCCGGGTAGAATTTGAATTTCATTAAACCAGGGTAGACCATACTGGAGCTTTAATATAGGAGAAACCACTCAGGACAACCGGGTAGGAGAAAGCCATTTAAAGACTCTCAGTCACTGCTCACCGCCCGTCCTAGCAAGTTGTATGTACGTGACTAAGCGGCAATATCGTCTGGTTATGAGACAAGCCAAACCAGACGATATTTGTTAACCCTACAACCGCTGACTAAGAACGGAACTGGCTATCCATTTTCGGGAGGTTTACGTAATTTAATAACGGCCGGCGTAAGTCTCCAAAGATCGAAAGGACAATGAATAGAAGAGGATTTAGAGTAATCGATAACATAAAAATTTTAAATTAAAAGAATGATCAGAAATTAATTAGAGCTTAAATATAAATTAGAGGTAAACTTAAAACTGGAGTCAGATTAATATAAAATTGGAGTCAGAATCAGATGTGTGAATTAACATTAATTGTTTTACTTCAGCACTCAGAAAAGACAGAACAACGCAGAGACCTTCAAGGGCAATTTATTGAAGTTCCACTCTGGAATGGATAGAAAATTATCCCTTTTCACAGAGGTGCTTACGTTGAGGAAACACATCCTCATCTTGGATGGCCTGATGCTGAATAATTGATACTAAGGAGTTGCCAACACTCTTCATAATCACCATGGATTTGCATGACATCTTGGCAACCACACTGGTCTGATGGGACTTGCTATTCAATACAGCCCCATTCATCTTCAGGTCAAGTGGCACAGGAGACAGCAGCATCCGTGGGATTTCAAAATTCAGGATGACCAGTAGGGTGGCAGAGATGACATGGCAGAGACTGCCACCCTCAGGGGGACACCCAGTGCATCCCGCCTAGTAAGCTGGTTAGTGCAGCAGACATTAACACAGCTATTAATCTGTAAACTTTCGTCACCATAAATTTCCCAGGAAGGAATGCAGGCTGGTTGAGGTACAAGTCAGGCATCTGTGGACTCTCGAACACCACATTGTTTAGTAAGGTGGCTGAGATCACAAGGAAAAATCTCGGACTCTTGAGGCAGGACATCAAACACATTTAGTCGGGGACTCTGTTGGGCTTGTCAAGCTGGTTAGTGGGGCAGACATTAAAGCAGCTTTTCACCTGGGGAATAGTAGTGGCCATACCAATTCCAGGAGGTAGAGCAGGCTGGTTGGGCTGCATAACAGGCATCTGGGGAATTTCAAACTTCCCCATGTCCAGTAGGGTGGCAGAGAGAATAAGGTGGAAACTCACATCCTGAGCCAGGAGACCCAAATATCACCTCGTCGACTCGGCTGGAGCCTGGCAAGCTGGTTGGTGAGGCAGACACTAACGCAGCTGCTTAACATGGGAATCTTAGTGGCCATAAAATTCCCAGCAGGTTGGTTGGAGTGGAAGACAGGCATCCAGGGAATTTCAAACTTCACCATGCCCAGTAGGGTGGCAGAGACGACTAGGTGGAGAATTGCACCCTGAGGTAGGAGACCCACCGCATTCTGTCGAGGACTCGATTGAAGCCTGGCAAACTGGTTGGTGAGGTAGACACTAATGCAGCTGTTCACCTGGGGAATAGTAGTGACCATACGATTTCCAGGAGGCAGAGCAGGCTGGTTAGTCAGCATAACAGTCATCCGGGAAATTTAAAACTTCACCGTGTCCAGAAGGGTGGCAGAGAGGACTAGGTGGAAACTCACACCTTGAGGCAGGAGACCCAACACATCCCATCATCTACTCGGCTGGAGCCTGGCAAGCTGGTTGGTGGTAACCTTTGGAATGGCAGCCATAAAATTCCCAGGAACCAGAGCAGATGGCTTGGGCTGCAGAACAGGCAGTGTCGTTTCAGAGCTGGCAGGTAATTCAGGGGCAATATCATGAACTGCCACTTCAATGTACTCCTGAGTCTTTTCAACGACAACGTCCGAAGATGTGTCAGAGCTGTCCTGGTGCTCACACTAATCAGTCTTTGCTGCACTTTGGGACAGAGTGACACTCAATGGCCTGCTGCCAACAACATGGCCGTTCATTGCGGACAAAGCCTTCATAGCAGCTTCAGGAGTGGAGAAGGCCGCAAATCCAAACCCCTTGCTGCGCCTGTTCTGCATCATCACGGAGGCACTGATGATGGTTCCAAATCGTGAGAAAAGCCTGCGGAGATGCTAGCTACCCAAGCTGTATGGGATGTTTGAGACATAAAGACTTACACCTGTGTGACAGCTTCTCTTGTCCTTCTTCTCAGGATGTTGAAACCTGGGCTTTCGCTGCACCTGGTGCTTCGTCTGAGGCTCCTTGACATTGCAGATTCCACCTCTCAGCAAAGTGGCATCGCACTGAGCCCACATTATTTGCAGTGGTCTGCCCAGGAGACCTTCTCCAGACAGCGTGTTCAGGGCCTTCGCTGCATTGCCGAAGTATGCAAAGGTGACATAACCATAGCCAAGAGCATGGTAAGTCACCCTGTCTCTGCAAACTCGCAGAAAGCTGATGGTACCAAATGGAAAAAATGTTGCGAACAACAGCTTTTTGTCCACCTCAGCTTGAAAGTCACCCACAAGCAGTGCTCCTTTCAAGTCTCTTTTTCTATAGACACGTTTGTAAGATGAAGCCATTTTGGTGGTCCGTACAAACAGAATGCTAATAAAAATAGCTTTATACTACTTAATAGCTGTATCAGTCACAATGAACAGGCAGCAATCAAATCAACTGAAACAAAGTGATGGATTCTGCTTTTTCTATAGACTGCCAACGTTGTATTTTTGTTGCTTAGTAACTTAGGATGTCTTAGAACCTAAGACACTAATGATGTCACAAAGAGTTCTATTCTCATGCGTTCAAGCTATTTATCTTTTAAAAGAAACAACCTGAAGTTCAGATAAATTATGTGGATATTGGTTTTGTTATGGTGTAAATGAACATTGAGCAAGTTATTGTGCATCATCACCCAAACACAATTACAGTGATTTACATGACACTAAAATAAGGCCAAAATACATAAATATTAATGTCATAATTAATGCCATAAACTAACAAAAAAAGCTAAAATTACTATATTAAAGCTGTGTTTTTGAAAACAAAGAAGTTTGCAGAGTTTATTAAAAGTTCAGTCAATTTGAACTTTTTCTTTCTTAAAGCCCCACGGTGGGAGATAATAACATTCTTTCGGGAATTAAAAAAACATAATTCAACATAATCTATTGTCCCGGCACTAAAACACAAAGTTTTCAATATGCAATATCAGAAAGAAAGAGAAACCATTATGTTTTACTCTTAATCACTGTATTTTAAAATTTTATATCTATTTAACGGTACAATATTCTGGTCCCTAGATATGGCTAGAGTCACTCCTCCGATGTAAATCTATGGGATTTTTTCCCTGCCAGGCAAAAATCGTAAGTCTGTTTACAAATATAATATCACACCTCAAGGAATAATTCATGTCTGTAGCACAAATGGTGTGGAACGAGTAAAATGCTGAAGTTTAATACTTAAGAGTTAGTTTGTTCAAATCACTTATCCAATTTATAGGCAAATAGTAATCATCATGCTTGCCTGTGCAAACGCCACTAATAATTCCATAACTTTTCACATTCCAATCATATCCTTAACAAAATAAAGTCCCTCCCAACATGATCTCACACTTAATATTCTGTTTTACTCAGAAGGACATCACATTACGGAAGCTAGCTTCATTAGGAATGCTGTTTCAGGTTGCCTTTAAGTACACTGTGTCAAGTAAGGAGTAACAGAGACATCCACAGTACAGCATGTAAGAAGAATTCATTTGTGTGCATGATGAAGAGTCAGAAAACAGTGAGAAAACATGAGGGATTTAAGACGCACCTCTCTGAGCTCTCCTATTCTTCTCAAGGCTTTATCTTGACTCTGACTGAGGATGACCTGAAAGAAACACAAATAAATGAGAAACAGACAGAGATGTCAGACAGTCTATTATTAATTTCATACCACACAACAGAAACACAGCAGCTAATTTAAGGGAAAACATTAAGGAAACTTCCCTCAAGCTGCATGGAAACATTCATTTATTTTGCTCCATAGACTGAATATGAAGTTACCTGAGTTTTCTCTTTATCTCGCTGTACTGTTCGGTACGCTGTGACCAACTGAAGGAGAGAGGATAGAGATTATTATCTAGGATTATGTTTGTGAAAACTTTTATAATCTGTGAAACACGCTGCTTTGTGCTCTACTTTGTATTTTAAAGGAATAGTTCACCCAATATGTACATTTCTCTCATTTTCTCCCTCTTATGTCATCCCAGATGTGTATGACTTTCTTTCTTCTGCTGAACACAAATGAAGATTTTTTGAAAAATATTTCAGTTCTAGACCAATCAATGCAAGTGAATGGAGGCCAGAACTTTGAAGCAAAAAAAAAAGCACATAAAAGGCAGCATAAAAGTAATCCATTAGACACCAGTGGTTTAAATCATGTCTTCAGAAGCATCATTATAGGTGTGGGTAAGAATCAAAATGTAAAAAAGGACTTAAATATTTATCCGTTTCTCACCCAAACCTATCGTATCGCTTCTGAAGACATACAGGTGCATCTCAATAAATTAGAATGTCGTGGAAAAGTTCATTTATTTCAATAATTCAACTCAAATTGTGAAACTCGTGTATTAAATAAATTCATTGCACACAGACTGAAGTAGTTTAAGTCTTTGGTTCTTTTAATTGTGATGATTTAGGCTCACATTTAACAAAAACCCACCAATTCACTATCTCAACAAATTAGAATACATCAGAAGACCAATAAAAAAAAAAAAATTTTTAGTGAATTGTTGGCCTTCTGGAAAGTATGTTCATTTACTGTATATGTACTCAATACTTGGTAGGGGCTCCTTTTGCTTTAATTACTGCCTCTATTCGGCGTGGCATGGAGGTGATCAGTTTGTGGCACTGCTGAGGTGTTATGGAAGTCCCAGGTTTCTTTGACAGTGGCCTTCAGCTCATCTGCATTTTTTGGTCTCTTGTTTCTCATTTTCCTCTTGACAATACCCCATAGATTCTCTATGGGGTTCAGGTCTGGTGAGTTTGCTGGCCAGTCAAGCACACCAACACCATGGTCATTTAACCAACTTTTGGTGCTTTTGGCAGTGTGGGCAGGTGCCAAATCCTGCTGGAAAATGAAATCAGCATCTTTAAAAAGCTGGTCAGCAGAAGGAAGCATGAAGTGCTCCAAAATTTCTTGGTAAACGGGTGCAGTGACTTTGGTTTTCAAAAAACACAATGGACCAACACCAGCAGATGACATTGCACCCCAAATCATCACAGACTGTGGAAACTTAACACTGGACTTCAAGCAACTTGGGCTATGAGCTTCTCCACCCTTCCTCCAGACTCTAGGACCTTGGTTTCCAAATGAAATACAAAACTTGCTCTCATCTGAAAAGAGGACTTTGGACCTCTGGGCAACAGTCCAGTTCTTCTTCTCCTTAGCCCAGGTAAGACGCCTCTGACGTTGTCTGTGGTTCAGGAGTGGCTTAACAAGAGGAATACGACAACTGTAGCCAAATTCCTTGACACGTCTGTGTGTGGTGGCTCTTGATGCCTTGACCCCAGCCTCAGTCCATTCCTTGTGAAGTTCACCCAAATTCTTGAATCGATTTTGCTTGACAATCCTCATAAGGCTGCGGTTCTCTCGGTTGGTTGTGCATCTTTTTCTTCCACCCAACTTTCTGTTAACATGCTTGGATACAGCACTCTGTGAACAGCCAGCTTCTTTGGCAATGAATGTTTGTGGCTTACCCTCCTTGTGAAGGGTGTCAATGATTGTCTTCTGGACAACTGTCAGATCAGCAGTCTTCCCCATGATTGTGTAGCCTAGTGAACCAAACTGAGAGACCATTTTGAAGGCTCAGGAAACCTTTGCAGGTGTTTTGAGTTGATTAGCTGATTGGCATGTCACCATATTCTAATTTTTTGAGATAGTGAATTGGTGGGTTTTTGTTAAATGTGAGCCAAAATCATCACAATTAAAAGAACCAAAGACTTAAACTACTTCAGTCTGTGTGCATTGAATTTATTTAATACACGAGTTTCACAATTTGAGTTGAATTACTGAAATAAATGAACTTTTCCACGACATTCTAATTTATTGAGATGCACCTGTACATCCTTAAACTTAACTTTCAAACTTTAAGCTTTTAAAAATATTGGCCAGGCTTTCTCAAGCCAACATCATGTTTGTCTTGACGAACTTTTTTATATATTTTTTATCTATTTATTTTATTTATTTATATTATTTTATTGTCCTCTATAACAGATTTTGTAACAATTTAGTAACTGTAGATTTTATCACAACAGGTGCAGGTCCGAGAATGTGAACTGAACTATGATATCACTACTATAATATTTACAACATTAGCTTTCTGCTTGTTTTAGAAAATTCAATCACAAACTCATCCATGCGAGTGTAAAAATTCTTGCCAGAGTGGAGAATGAGCTCTCACATGAAGCAGTAGAAACGCCCATGACCTGGGCAGACACATACAGTTTATGAAGACCTGGAAATGCATCTTTGTATTCCAGCAAGAGTTTGCAAACAGCCGAACAGTCAGCATCAGTTGGAAGCTTTTTGGTCAGCATTGGCCTGACAACAAGAATTTCACTATGCAGCTCACTTTTTGCAACCCCTGCAAGACTACAGAAAGGCTCAAGCAGCTGAATGTCAAGAAATGTGTTGGATTTTGGCATCAAACATGAGAGGGCTTGCATCAGCTCTAAATTCTTTGTGGAAAACCTGTTTTCCATCTCTGATACAGCTGTATCAACAATGTTTAACATCAGTCGCCTTAGAGCTTCAGTGGAACATTCAGAGCCTGACTGCCCTTCTTGCCCTATAGGTGATAAAATGAAAGAGTCAGCATAGAAGGGATTAATAGTCCTTAGACGTTTTGGTGATCAGTAGACATGCCAGTGCAGTACTGCAGCAATTGACTGTCATTTCCTCTGAGATTTCTCAGTGCACTAAGAGATACCTGCAGTACTTCAGCTGCACTGCACAAATCAACATGGTGAGACTGTAGGATGGCATTGGCTGGTTTCAAAATGGCAAGAAGATGAATCAGAAATTTGCCAACTTCAAAAAAATGGCGTCACTTCAGCTGAGAGAGAAGCCCAGAAGCTTCTTTTGCAAGGTCAGCCGAGGCATTGTTATCATCGGAAACCTTGGAAAGAATGTCAAGAATGACTTCCTCGCTCTCCACAACACATTTGGTAACTTCAAAATGACTTGTCCAGCGGATTTCTAACAACCTCTTGAGATATGGGCAACTGTACCTCTGACAGACAAAATGATGCCTGAAAGAGTACAGGGCGCCTGACAAGTCAAAGAATCTTTTGGCACAAGTTTCACTTTGAATTGCATGTATGATGGAGAGGTGAAGCTGGTGGTTATAGCAGTGGATGTAGGGGATATGCCTGCCCAACCTTTTTTGCAATAAAGAATGAACACCGCCTCGCACCCCACTCATCACTGATGCTCCATCATAACACTGGTTCAGTATATTGTCAGAACTGAATCCTGTACGAGACAAGTGTCTTAATATTTCGGTGGTGATGTAATCTGCATCAAGCTGCTGTAGTTCTAACAAGCCAATGAGATGTTCCTCTGGCACACCATTGCACACAAAGCCGATTACAACAGACACATATTCAATGTTGCACCGATCCCTTGTGCCATCACTTTTTAAACAGAATGCAGCTGAATCAGCAGTGTCATATTTCTGTTTTATGGATGCCAAAATTTCAATCACTTCATTCTGGATGGTTTTGGAAGTGTACTTTGCATTTTCTGGGATACTTCTGGGACGTAATGTCAGCAAGGTATTTATCTTTTTCCAACGTGTATATATATATATATATATATATATATATCCCTGTTGCACTCTTATCTGTCTCAGATACTACTATTCTGATGCTAGTGAAACTTTGTAATGCAGCACTTTTCATACCACTGTCTTCTTAAGATGAATCGCTTATGATGTATTATTCCTCTTTTGCAAGTCGCTTTGGATAAAACCGTCTGCCAAATGATTAAATGTAAATGTAATGTAACTGTTGAAGCAACTGTATAATTGCATTTGACGCATCAGTCTCCAACATACATCATTAAAATCTTATTAAACTGGCCCAGAAGAGACCTGTCTTAAAGAGCATAGACATAATAAATGTTAATGCAATACTCCATTCTTCTGTTGCAAGCTCATTGCACATTCACTGGTGCTGAATGAAACTTTCAATATCAACACACTTGTTACACACGCAAAAAATAATTGGCTTTCAATTTGGTGTGCAAAAAAGATAAACAACAGTTTGCTGAAGATTATAGGCATGCATCCATACAAATATCCATTATTTCTGGTTATTTGTAGAGCTTCATTTTAAAGTAGGGCCCTATGATTTCAGTGACAGAATGGAGGAACTGAGGCATAAAAATGGAATTGTGAGTAAAATGCAGAATTTAACACAAATCAGATTGCGATATGGATGCAAAGGATGTGATTTAATTACATAAATACACAGTCTGCATGTACTATGTGTTTTAGAATGAATGCTACTTGGGGAAAAAAGTTAATAAAACAGATTTTATTGGGCGCCTATGAATATTCTGGGCTTTTTCAACTTAATGTCTACATATCACATGTGTTGATGCAGTTCTTTGCCCAATTTCAAATTTTGGAAGTAGCCTTCCATACCAGAGATCTTTTTAGTGACTATATATAATTACTAGATTTAAATGTATGGTTAATCCAAATATTTATTTACCTGAAAGTACATTTCTAAGCCGAGAAGTTTCAATTCCAGTTCCATTTGTCTAGCTGGTAAATTGTGTTTTGTGCCACCAAAAAATATATATATTTATTTGTATTACTGTATAGTTGTAAATATATAGTTTGTGATAAAACATTTTGATGCAAAAACCCTTGCACTTGTGGTTGCAGCATCCTCTACTCTCACCCGCTCACCTCAGAGTATTTCCCTCTGTAATTGCCGAGGCTTCTTTCCACCCTGTGCAGGCGGTTTAAGAGCTGTTCTTTCGACAGACCCTCAACACTGCCTGGAGAGTCCTCAGCCTCACTCTCGACGTCTGAAGGGGGATCGTACATCGATGTGGGTGGCGCTTCATTCTCTCCCATAAGAGTAAGGGATTCTCTCGAGGAGCTTCTGACGAGACTGTCCCGCGAGCCGGAGCGGAACAGCCCTTCAACGCGACCCGAACCCCGAAGCAAAGACTCCACTGAGGAAACCTTCTGCTGCAGCTTCTGTGCAAGAGACTGGGACTCCTCTTTCTGCAGGAGAAAGAGTTTACAAGCATTTAAATAGACATTAAATGATAATTGGAAAAACAACCAGAAGACTGAAATAAATAGTTTAAAAGTTACAATCTTGAATCTGTTAAAGAGTGTTGCACACCAGACCAGAAGTGCTACGGTGCATCACATCACATGTAGAACAAAGCACTGGTATCGCCAGGGCTGTTTCAAGGCATAGGCGAACTATGCGGTTGAGTCATTAAAGACAAAGAAAACGTGAAACAAATGGCACACTGTATCTCCCAGATGCAGCTGAAATTTCATCTAAGCACAAATGCAACATATTGAGTAGACTTCTCCATTATCTTAGAGCAGTACCTGTATTAACTGAGCTTCAGATGTGTGTGCTTCTCATCCTTGTCATTGCATGTTGATTTCAGACAAACTGAAGAGGATCTTGTACAAGTATATATGTATATACATTTTTTTTTAAATATCCGATCGGACGGTTATTTCCTTTTAAATCCACACATAACCGGCGAAGTTTAAAATTCTAGTTTTAGTGCAGCGGTTGATTGACAGGTGAAGGGTGGTGTTCGCTGCTCTGTCCGGGATGCATTCAGGACAGATTAGCATTTACATTTCAAATGCGATGTGGTCACAAGCATTTTTGACTGCCTCCGTATGTGGTTTTTGTAATCTGATCGCAAAATTTTTTTAGACCCCGTTTACCCCAGTATTTAGCGCTGACCACTTGTGATTGGATCACCTGAAACACATCAGGATCTATGTAACACCTGAAGTACAGAATACATAGTAACTATCTATTTAGCAAGCTAAGGTTAGCTAGCAAGCCTGATTGGGAACATCAATCAAACAGGCTATTCGATAAATGTGACCTAAAAATAATGGAAAACTATATGAGTGATGCAAAAGAATTTTGGGTATCCTCCAAAGACTTGTGCGTTGATGGATGCCAGACGGCAGCGATGGTGTGCTTACATTCATAGAAAAAAAAAATGGTTTCGAATTGAAGAATGCTGTATGTTGTCCGCCTGTCATGTCTGGTGTGCAACCCCCTTAAGGTCTATTCACACCAAGATTTTAAAACACAACTCAAACAAGTTTAAAATTTTGCACTGCGATAAGCCAACTTTTCTTTGAAGCATTGGCTGATTTTTTCAAAAGAAACTAACCGACCATTAAGACTTGATTATCTTTCAACTTCAGAACATTTCACAACGAGTCGCTTCAGACATAGTGTGTACAGGCCTTTGGTCCACTTTTAACAGTTCATAAATGTTTCAAATTACATTTTTGTAAATGTGGGGGTCTGGGTAGCTCAGCTAGTAAAGACGTTGACTACCACCCCTGGAGTCGCGAGTTCGAATCCAGGGTGTGCTGAGGGACTCCAGCTAGGTCTCCTAAGCAACCAAATTGGCCCGGTTGCTATGGAGGGTAGAGTCACATGGGGTAACCTCCTCGTGGTTGCTATAATGTGGTTTGCTCTCGGTGGGGCGTGTGATGAGTTGTGTGTGGATGCCGCGGAGAATAGCGTGAAGCCTCCACACACGCTATGTCTCCACGGTAACGCGATCAACAAGCCACGTGATAAGATGCGCGGACTGACGGTCTCAGACGCGGAGGCAACTGAGATTCGTCCTCTGCCACCCGGATTGAGGAGAGTCACTACGCCATACCACGAGGACATTCCAAATTGGGGAGAAAAAGAAAAAAAAATATATATATATATATTTCAAACTTTATTAAATTACTGCATCAAATTTAATTTCAACAAAGCAATGTTTTGATGCCTTTGGAATAATTGGAACAATAATATCATATACAGGGCTCCCACCCTGTGAACCACTGACAATGAACAGACTAAACGATTCACTGACAAATCTAGCATCACTATGGCTTGTAAGCATGTTTTATTCTTCACAAGAGCACTTTCAAGCTCATGAAATATTTTAAAGCAAAGGAAAAACTAGAAAATATATTTTCATCAAATACATTTCTGTGACTTTTCCAGGCCTGGAAAACAACATTTAAAATTTCCCTAATATTTCCAGGTTTTCAATTGTTTTGCTTTTTCCTACTTTTGATGCATAGTGTCCTTCACCTGTACCCATCTTTTTGGATGTGCACACTTTCCTGTAATTACTCCACATTAAAGAACTCAACCAAAAAATAAAACGTCACTTGCCTGAGGAGAGGCGATTCCATCCACATTCGTGCTGCTTCTCGGAGAGCTGCCTGCAGCCTTCACAATGCTCTGAATGAGAATGAAAGCAACATGAAGATTTTAAAAACAAAAGTGCCTTAGGGTTCAATCCTAGGCCTGGTTAGTTGTCCTCCCGCCCATCGTGCTGCACCCCGATTACTCTGGCAGCAACATTAGTTTTTGCTTCGAGAAATGCAGGGGCTTCTGGTTAAACCCACCCTCATGCAACTCAGAGGAACACAGGGGTTAATACAACGTAGACAGTGTAACTACTGTACACGAGGTTAAACACAACAGCACTACTTGCAGCTTTGGCAACTGGACATGAAGACAAAGCAAACAGTTGAAAGTCACTAGAGTTGAGCTGGTTACTGAGAGCATGTGCGTTTGGCATTCAAAAGATCTGCAGGACTTACACGGACACAGCGTTCACACTATGGTAAATGCAAGAGGTCATGTTACTCATACATCGCATTAAATTCTACTTCACATTGAGATATATTTTACTACGAATAGGAGAGTAATGAATGAGCAAATCTAAACCTCATTTGACAAGTCAAATACTGTTTTCTTGCTGTGAGAGGCATAAAACCAAAGTTCCATTTATAATTTTGTCCAAACACTGTAGTAAATTGCAAAGAACAAAGAAGTTTCCTAGCAGTTTCAATGCATTCTAAATTTTTGGGTCAAAATCAAATATTCTGCGGGAAAAAAATCTTTTATTTTTTCAGAATGTCTGTTCAAAACTAACATTATAAAAAGCGAATTGAATCCATCACAACAATGAAGATGTTTCGCGTTGAATTATGGTCAGTTTTCATTTGCTTTAAATACAGAAGACTATCTCCACACACTCCAGACCAAAAGAAATCTAAATATTTCAAGTAAGGCAATTATTAAGACAGTATTAATAGTCATTTTACACTTTAATAACCTAAAACAGGTACACTCAAACCACAGGTGGATATCTGACACAATAAATAAGCAAGTTTAGCTGTAAATATCCCACATATTTCAAGAATAATGCACTTTCCTGTAATATTGCTGTACTCTGATAATGGTTTTTCAATTGCCATTTCTTAAACTATTATAGGGCCATATGCTTTCCGCGTTGCATAAAACACAGACGGATTCGCGGAATAAAAAACTGAATTAACTATCATGCTAGGGCCCTATGAAATCTGTTTTATTTTTTTCCAAATTCCATTTTATTTTTTCCCAAACTCCGTGTTTTCCATTTTATTTTCTCTGAATTCAGAGTTTGAAAGTTTCATTACATTTTATCATTAATAAAAACTGTCTAATCAAATTAATTTATAGATTTTTAAATCAAATGAAAACAAAACAATTACTTTTTAACATACCACTGCATTTTGTTTTTATCAAATAAAGAGCTTCTATATTGATCCTCACAGCATAATCCAAAACCCAAAATTATAGTTTTTATTTATTTATTTAGTCAAATACAGTGCTGCACAGTAGAGCATCACAGTATTAATGAAAGCAGAAATTAAACTCTTGCTTCAGACATTGCTTAAATATAAATAAATATAACTCAAACCAGCCCATCTGGCACCAACAATCATCCATGCGATTATCTAATCAGCCAATCATGTGGCAGCAGTGCAGTGTATAAAATCATGCAGATACGGGTCAGGAGCTTCAGTTAATGTTCACATCAACCATCAGAATGGGGGAAAAATGTGATCTCAGTGATTTGGAGCGTGGCATGATTGTTGGTGCCAGATGGGCTGGTTTGAGTATTTCTGTAACTGCTGATCTCCTGGGATTTTCACACACAACAGTCTCTAGAATTTACTCAGAATGGTGCCAAAAACAAAAAACATCCAGTGAGCGTCAGTTCTGTGGACAGAAACACCTTGTTGATGAGAGAGGTCAACAGAGAATGGTCAGACTGATTCGAACTGACAAAGTCTACAGTAACTCAGATAACCGCTCTGTACAATTGTGGTGAGAAGAATAGCGTTTCAGAATGCTACTCTGAGATACGGATTGGCACTGTTTTGGTGGCACGAGGGGGACCTACACAATTTTGGGCAGGTGGTTTTAATGTTGTGGCTGATCGGTGTATATACTGTGTATATATATATATATATATATAATTTAAAAAATCTTATTTTGGGTTTTTGATTGTGCTCTTCATTTAATAAAAACAATGCAATGGTATGTTGAAAAGTAATAGTTCTGTTTTCATTTATTGAACGGTTAAGATTAAAATTCTATGAATTAATTTTATTAGACATTTGTTTTAATGATAAAATGTAATTAAACTTAAAAACACGGAATTTAGAGAAAATAAAACTGAAAACACGGAAATAACTATTTTACTGTTACTATTTTAATATGTGGACAGTTTTGCTGTACAATATCATATATTGGCCATATTAAAGTAAAAATCTGTAAATAGGAATACCAAAATAGAAAAACCTCTTCAATGCAAACTAGTTGTCTGAGGTCTACCACACAGTTAAATGGGGTTTCCAGATTAAAGTCACTGAATGATAATATTATTACGTTATTTATCCGTAGAGAGGACATGGCTTGTAGAAAGTGATGCTGTTCAGGCCTGGACTAAATGAACACATGACTGAGCCATTAGCATGAGTATGCTGATTAACTCACAGTTAAACAATAGTGAAGTGTTGCCCATAGATTACATAAGAGTAGCTGACATACAGTATCTCACAGTGATGTTTATACATTTTAAAACTGCAGTTAATCTGAAATAATAGATCTTTATCATCCAGGCATATTAGGCATACTATTTTTAACACACTATAATTTAGTACATCTGAATTCTTGATAATTTACACAATTTAGGATGGATAGTTTGCGAACTGGGATGCAGAGAGTGCCTTTACATAAATTTGTGTACATCTATTTTCCATTTCTACTCAATGTACATGACGATGAGGCCAATAATAAACCAAATCACATGATGAAATATGTTTCAGCTGATTGGTGGAACTGTATGTCAGCTGAGGTGTGTGTTGAGGGATTATCTGTATCTGGAGATATTAAGTTGAACCTCGACTGTCTTAACAAATGCAATAACTGTTGTGCAAAGAACAAATTGTAATCATTTAAAGTGGCCTAATTGTAAACCTGAGCCACTAAAGAAATTACACATCCACATTTCTGTCGGTTCCAGTTCAACTGGAACAAGTGAAATGGCTGAATGGATGTAACATACTATTCACCCAATAACCATTTGATAATGTGACAAAACACAGACAAATGCATTAATTAATTCTAGGGATGCACCAGTGTATAGATTTTGGGTGATACCAATAGTGATAATTATTTTTATGTTGTGACTGATAACCAATATCATGGCAGATATTATATTATATACTGTTTGCCTGGCTGTAAACAAAAATGGAGGTGAAATCACATGCTAAAAGTGTAATCAGGCATAAAAACATGATATTATATGGTAGAAAATAGGAACTGAATAATAAACTGTTTAGTACTTTTGAAAACTGGCACAAAGAGTTTACTGATTGAAATGAATGAACTAAGATTGAATATTCATCTGTTTCCAATATTGGCCAAATCAGATCAATATTTAAAAATAAAAAGTTAATTGTGACTGATAGCAATATGGTCACCGATATATTGTCCACCTCATGTGAAATCAAATATTCTGCTGGTAAATGCACTCTGAACATAGTCAAAATTAAACAGATTTAGTGACAAATAAACTTTCATGAAAGTTTTTTGCCAAACAGCTTTCACAAGAAAATCACAAGAACTCTCAGGGAATAGCAAGGGAACAGACATTTAACATATGTATCATAACCGAGGGAATTCTATGGGAATACTACAGGTCTATCTGGGAGAGGGTCAGGGAAATCCATATCAATATATAGTACTATGGGAATGACATTCATTCCTGGAGATGCCAAAAATAAGAACCATTCCGAGATACAAACAAGGGCAAAACTGCAGAGGAGACAAAAGCAACTGCCATCCCACAATCAGGCCTAACGAGAAACAGAAGATATTAAATGCAGGGGTTAGGAGCGAGATGCCTTCGAGTTATGCAGGAAAAGAGAGCGAATGGATCATTCTTTAAAACAGGTGCCATTTGTGTCCCTAATATACATGAGGAAAAAAAACTGTTTTTTTCTTTCTTTGTAAGTATGGTTTTTTTGGCTTGTCCGCAGCTCTTGGGTCAGAACTGTTACCATCATATTTTCGCTATCTAAAGTAATGAACTATTCCAGAAATCAAAAAAAGTTATTACTCATAATCATCTTTTCACGGACTTTAAGTCTACGTTTATATAATTTATCTTTCGTTTGGTTATATCTGTCAGGAGGGAAAATCTTAAAATTTTAGCCCTGTTACAATCATTTTGTATAGTAAAATAAATGCTCATTTAAATGTGGATTTGTAGAAACACCAATATTAAATAATCTTTCTAAGAAGCACCACATAGCTTCAGGACCTTGAGTACAAGGATGTTCGTCCTTGGGGAGAATCTTAAAATGTCAACCCCATTACCATAATTCTGTATTGTAAACAACTTATATTGTGGATATTCCTCCATTAAATTTGCTTTCTAAAAAGCACCATATAGCTACCGATCAGCCACAACTGCCGCTCACTGGATGTTTTTTGTTTTTGGCACCATTCTGAGTAAATTCTAGAGACTGTTGTGTATGAAAATCCCAGGAGATCAGCAGTTACAGAAATACTCAAACCAGCCCATCTGGCACCAACAATCATCCATGCGATTATCTAATCAGCCAATCGTGTGGCAGCAGTGCAGTACATAAAATCATGCAGATACGGGTCAGGAGCTTCAGTTAATGTTCACATCAACCATCAGAATGGGGA
Source organism: Myxocyprinus asiaticus (assembly GCF_019703515.2). Taxonomy (NCBI): domain Eukaryota; kingdom Metazoa; phylum Chordata; class Actinopteri; order Cypriniformes; family Catostomidae; genus Myxocyprinus; species Myxocyprinus asiaticus. The sequence goes on along the minus strand of NC_059364.1, from coordinate 4,201,136 downwards.
AAAATGTGATCTCAGTGATTTGGAGCGTGGCATGATTGTTGGTGCCAGACGGGCTGGTTTGAGTATTTCTGTAACTGCTGATCTCCTGGGATTTTCACACACAACAGTCTCTAGAATTTACTCAGAATGGTGCCAAAAACAAAAAACAACCAGTGAGTGGCAGTTCTTTGGATGGAAATGCCTTGTTGATGAGAGAGGTCAACAGAGAATGGCCAGATTGGTTTGAACTGACAAAGTCTACGGTAACTCGGATAACCACTCTGTACAATTGTGGTGAGAAGAATATCATCTCTGAATGCTATTCTGAGATACGGATTGGCGCTGTTTTGGCGGCACGAGGGGGACCTACACAATTTTGGGCAGGTGGTTTTAATGTTGTGGCTGATCGATGTAGCTAGGACCAAGGCTTGTAATGTCAAATTAAACTGTAAAAATGTAAGCTTTGTTAAGGTTACCTTAGTGAAGGCATCATTTTCCCTAAACATTCAGCATATTAAAAAAGGGAACGCTTTACAAAAAGGCTGAATTTGTTAACTTAATGCAATGCAATAGTTAACAAACTAACAATGAACAAGACTTTACAACATTTATTAATGTTGGTTAATGGCTATTTCTACACAAAATGAACTAACAAAAAATGAACAATTGCATTTTGATAAAAATTAACCAATGGTAATTTCTACTTATACATTTTTTATATCAAAAGTTAAATGATGATGTTAAAAAGTTACATAAGTTAATGAAAAATGACCTAACATAAACAATGAACAACAATATTTTGCTAATATTAACCAATGTTAATTTCTACAAATAGTAATACATGTTTTACATTTAAAATAGTTTAGATTAAGTTAGTATTAGTTAATTTCTACATATATCAATATATTTTTTTACATTAAAAGTTGGTTTGCATTAAAAGTTACATTAGTTAATGCAAAATTAACTTGCATAAACACTGAACAATAAGTATTTTGATAAATGACCATTAACCAGTGTTATTTTCTACATACAGTTAAAGTCAGATGTTTACATACACTTAGGTTGAAGTCATTAAAACTCATTTTTTTAACCACTCCACATTAAATATTAGCAAACTATAGTTTTGGCAAGTCATTTAGGACATCTACTTTGTGCATGACACGAGTAATTTTTCCAACAATTGTTTACAGACAGACTGTTTCACTTTTAATGGACTATATCATAATTCCAGTGGGTCAGAAGTTTACATACACTAAGTTAAATGTGCCTTTTAACAGCTTGGAAAATTCCAGAAAATGATGTCAAGCCTTTAGGCATTTAGCCAATTAGCTTCTGATAGGCTAATTGGAGTCAATTGGAGGTGTACCTGTGGATGTATTTTAAGGCCAATCTTCAAACTCAGTGCCTCTTTGCTTGACCTCATGGGAAAATCAAAAGAAATCAGCCAAGACCTCAGAAAGAAAATTGTGGACCTCCACAAGTCTGGTTCATCCTTGGGAGCAATTTACAAACACCTGAAGGTACCACGTTCATCTGTACAAACAATAGTACACAAGTATAAACACCACTGGACCACGCAGCCATCATACCACTCAGGAAGGAGACGCATTCTGACTCCTAGAGATGAACGTAGTTTGGTGCGAAAAGTGCAAATCAATCCCAGAACAACAGCAAAGGACCTTGTGAAGATGCTGTAGGAAACAGGTAGACAAGTATCTATATCCACAGTAAAACGAGTCCTATATCGACATAACCTGAAAGGCTGCTCAGCAAAGAAGAAGCCAATGCTCCAAAACCACCATAAAAAGCCAGACTACAGTTTGCAAGTGCACATGGGGACAAAGATCTTATTTTTGGAGAAATGTCCTCTGGTCTGATGAAATAAATATTGAACGGTTTGGCCATAATGACCATCGTTATTTATGGAGGACACCATCCCAACCGTGAAGCGTGGGGGTGGCAGCATCATGTTGTGGGGGTGCTTTACTGCAGGAGGGACTGGTGCACTTCACAAAATAGATGGCATCATGAGGAAGGAAAATTATGTGGATATATTGAAGCAACATCTCAAGACATCAGACAGGAAGTTAAAGCTTGGTTACAAATGGGTCTTACAAATGGACAATGACCCCAAGCATACCTCCAAAGTTGGGGCAAAATCGATTAAGGACAACAAAGTCAAGGTATTGAAGTGGCCATCACAAAGTCCTGACCTCAATCCAATTGAAAATTTGTGGGCAGAACTGAACAAGTGTGTGTGAGCAAGGAGGCCTACAAACCTGACTCAGTTACACCAGTACTGTCTGGAGGAATGGGCCAAAATTCCAGCAACTTATTGTGAGAAGCTTGTGGAAGGATACCCAAAACATTTGACCCAAGTTAAACAATTTAAAGGCAATGCTCCCAAATACTAACAAAGTGTATGTAAACTTATGACCTGTAGAATTTCTTATACATTTTTTACATTCAAAATGTTTTACATGAAGTTACATTAGTTGCATAAACATTGAACAGTAGTATATATAACCAATGTTAATTTCTACATATACGAATACATTTTTTACATTAAAAGTTGGTTTGCGTTAAGTTACACTAGTTAATGCAAAATGAACTTGCATAAACATTGAACAATAGTATTTTGATAAATCAACATTAACCAATTTTAATTTCTACATACACTAATAATTTTTTTACATTGAAAGTTAGTTCATGATGTTGAAAGTTACATTAGTTATTGCAAAATGAACTAACATAAACAATGAACAATAGTATCTTGATTACCAAGATTAATAAATGCTGTAAAGAGTCACTGCGAGTTCATGATACCTAATGCATTAACTAACGCTAGTGCCAACCTTACTGTAAAGTGTCACAATGTATTAATGTACCTTGAGATGGTAAATGCGCAGTACAATTTCTGAAACACATACATTATAGAATGTTTAAAGAGCCTTACAAAAAAAAACATAAAAGATCAAAAGGCACCGGTTTCATAGAATGACACAGCTATTGAAACAGTGAATAAGCTGCAAGCATGTTACTAAGCCTCCTCTAGCCCATAATCCCCAAAGGCATCACAAACGGGACAGGGACAGAAGGGCGGCAGGTTTGTTGGGTTTGTTTTTCTCGAGGGGTAAGGAAGAGGCGATGTGTGAGGACAGACTCACCACACTGGGCACCTGAGCCGCTTTGGGTCGTTTTGAGTGGTCCAGAGCAAAGATAGTATACTCAGAGAGAAAAGCAGGTTCTGCTATCATCCCGGCCAGCAGCTGACCGACCCCCCCATACGAGTCAACGCATTAATGAGGGGGAGCAGGGAGTGAAGACACAGAGCAATGACAAAACAACACAATGAGTGAAACAAGAGAAATAGAGCCAGAGAATGAGAGAGGGTGACATCTGTGGAAATAGAAATAGATTTGAGAGACCTGATTCATACGGAGGCCGCAAAGTTACACTGTTTGATGTCCCTACCAAGCCATATTTTGTCTCTTTAATGGGTATATTTACACCACTAGCATCAAATCAGAATGTGCTGTTATTGTATGCTTTAGTACAGACATCAAAGAGGTAAAGCTAGCCATTCTGGCACAGAAGAAATGCTGAGATGTTGTGGAATTGATTCTGGCTACGTTCACACAGTAGCAGAATACAGTTGTCCCTCCTGTTTGGTTTGTGGTAATGGAAAGCATTTTCGAAACACAATTCTAGTGTGGCTGAGGTGTAAATGTAGCTAAACGAATGCGTTTTCAAACTAAATGTATCAGTGTGGACATGACCTTAGTTTTTCCACATGCCATTCGTTTCACCAACAGGTGAGCTCTCAGCGTTTCAAAGTATACTCTTTCGACTGCGATGCATATGGACGCATTCAAAGCATATATGATACGAATAACTTGTGATACTTTTTTAGCACAGTCAATGTCAGGCACATGTGGTGATGACAAGACGTAGCGACATTCTGAAAACCGAAGTATACTTTGGCCTACTTTTCAAATTGTCCCCTACAACCACCTGTCATAAAGAGAGCGATTTGCACAATTCAATCAATTCCGGATAAACAGTCAAATCCCCCGTTTCACTCGGAAATGCATCGTATTACGGAAGTATAATGGGTGGCGAACTTTGACTTGAAATTTTCAGGAGTCACAATCGAATTTTTAGAGCAAGTTCAATTTGTTAAATCATTCGCGACTTTAAGCCGCAGTTGCGGACTGGACAGCTACCGCGTTATATGCTTTATTGCGTAAACACGATTTACAGGAATAGTTCACCCAAAATGTAAATTCTCTCATCATTTACTCACCCTCATGCCATCCCAGATGTGTATGACTTTCTCTCTTCTGCAGAGTACAAACAAATATGTTTTGAAGAATATCTCAACTCTGTAGGTCCACATAATGCAAGTGAATGGTGACCAGAATTTTGAAGCTTCAAAAAGCACATGAAGGCAGCATAAAAGTAATCCATAAGACTCCTGTCTTCTAAAGCTATTCATTCGGTTTTGGGTGAGAACAGACCAAAATATAACTCCTTTTTCACTATAAATCTTGATATCTGCAGTGTCCTTGGTGATAATAATTTAAAGCTTGATTACACTTCCTAGCCATCTAGCGCTCTGTGCATGCGTCAAGCACTAGGAAGTGTAATCGAGCTTGAAATCATAATCACCAAGGAGACTGCAGATGTCAAGATTTATAGTGGAAAAGGAGTTATATTTTGGTCTGTTCTCACCCCAAAACCAACTGCATTGCTTCAGAAGACATGGATTAAGCCACTGGAGTCGTATGGATCGCTTTTATGCCACCTTCATGTTCCATTCCACCGTCCTTTATTGCTTTGTGATTTTTGTTTTTCTTGGCTATGATGGTTGAACAGTTTACTTCTGGTCACTGTAGCCATTCGGTCCGCAGCTGTTGCTTAAAGTCCCTAATGACAAATGTATGACATAATTGCATGATTTGCAGGTCGTTATTTGCGGTAAATAACTAACGTTGGGCCTGTGAACTCCCATATGTTTGCTATTCCAAAACACTGACTGTGTGAACGTAGACACTGAGAACTGATGGAAATTTCAGAAAGAAATACAAAGAGAAAATGTGAAAGACAAAGGTACAATCAAAAACCAAAACCTTTTTCTCTGAATCAGAAGTCGCGGTAAGAGATCCTGCAATGGCCTTTGTGTTCATTTTTGGGGAAATTCTATCAGCTAAGCTGTGATTTAAGAAACATGCAAGTAATTCAGGTCCATGGTATGTTAACAAACCTCTTAAAACGGCAATTGGAGCATCTCAAAGTCCATCACCTTTTCACAGAGTGTATTCATACATCATTATTTGCTGTTTAGACATTCACTCTTCAGTACAAGGAGTTTAATGTCACAGTCCACACATCACTAAACTGTAACATCTAGACTATTTTTAGCCCACATACTACAATAATAGCATGTTATGTGTTAACCAACCAGCTGGGGATTATCAAACTTGTTTTTTTATCACTGCATGATGCTCTTTGTAAAACAAGGGGAGACCATTTAACTTGAATCAGCATTTATCATTCACTGACAAAGAAATATATTTAAAACAGACCCTTCAGTGGACACAAAAGACGTTCATTTTTTTAAAAGATAGCAAAACCACACTTTTAAAGCAAAACATTTCACAAAAATAAGTTTGGTAGCTTTAAACAGATGCAAAAGTACATATACTGTTCAAAATGTATCTGGACACTTTCTGGTTGCTAAAAGCTAGTGGATGTGATGTGAACTTGAGTGAAACAGGCTTCATCCATTGAGTAAAAGTTATTCCAAAAATGGCTCAAAAGTGAGGTTACTTCTGAGAAAAGCTCTAGCAGCATTTGTTTGCAGATGACACCTCGGTTTGATATTTTTTTTAAGTAATGCAATGACATTCAGATATTTTTAATTGCAACTTAAGTGTCCAAATACTTTCAGAGCCATTCAATATCTAGATTACTGCATCCAAACAAAGCATAATGATGCTCTTACAAATTTTGAATAGATAATAAGTAATCATTTTAATCAGTGTTTGGGACACAACGGAAATCTTGTGCCTCTTGTTACCAGTCTAACAAACACCAAAACTCAAGGGATGTAGAACATTTATAAGACTGCCTGGAGATGTTCATTACATTTTGTTTGTCAGCTCAATGCAGAGTCTCTGTTATTTCTCTTTTGAAAAAGCATGTGTTTTGACAGTGTGGCGTATTCTTATTCATAATAGTGCAGATAATCTTAGCAGAGTAACAGGGTTTATCGGGGATGTGAAAGCAGTTACAAACCATGTGCATTCAAGAGCAGTGAGAAGGAGGGTTCTTTACGTTGCGTCGCTTACCTCTCTGTTGCTGGGGGAGGACGGGGCATCCTGCTGCAGGAAAGGGGGGTGATTGTGTCTCTCTGCTGAGCTCACCTGCTGGAGGCAGATATGTACATCATACATCAAGACATGTAAATTACATAATCTAACATTAGAGTGAGAGTAAAGTACTGCTGAAGATTGTCTTTAACCAAGCATAACTTGTGTTTCACTGTCCTGATTTTAACACGGACACAATCAGAAGAGAAGCACAAGTGTATATCACAAATAAATGTCTGGGTCATATTTAAAAAAAATATATATATACATTGTGTAGGTCCCCCTCGTGCCACCAAAACAGCACCAACCCGCATCTCAGAATGGTATTCTGAGATGATATTCTTCTCAACACAATTGTACAGAGTGGTTATCCGAGTTACCGTAGACTTTGTCAGTTCAAACCAGTCTGGACATTCTCTGTTGACCTCTCTCATCATCAAGGCATTTCCGTCCACAGAACTGCCGCTCACTGGATGTTTTTTGCTTTTGGCACCATTCTGAGCAAACTCTAGAGACTGTTATTCGTGAAAATCCCAGGAGATCAGCAGTTACAGAAATACTCAAACCAGCCCGTCTGGCACCAACAATCATGCCACGCTCCAAATCACTGAGATCACATTTTTTCCCCATTCTGATGGTTGATGTGAACATTAACTGAAGCTCCTGACCCATATCTGCATGATTTTATCCATTACACTGCTGCCACACGATTGGCTGATTAGATAATCAGAATAAGCAGATGTACAGGTGTACCTAATAAAGTGGCCGTTGAAGTACACATATATAATTTAAAATGTAAATAATTATAATAATTCTCATTACAGTAATAAAAAAGTATTTTCTTCTCATTAGCCTTATAGAAGGCATCTAAAAAATGTAAGGAATTGTTCACCCAAAAATGAAAATTGTCTCATGATTGACTCACCTTTAAGCCATCATGGAGATTTTTATAAGCACATTTCACATCTGTATGTCCATACAATGAAAGTAAATGCGTGCCAGCTTCTTTGACAGTCCAAAAGTCATATTTAGGCAGCATAAAAGTAATCCAACTCCAGTCGATCAATGAATGTCTTCAGAAGAAAATTTATAAGTTGGTGTAAGAAACAAATCGATAATTAAAACGTTTTTAACTTTAAATCAATGCTTCCGCCCACCACTGTATTGCTGTTTGAAATGACCTAACTCTCCCACGAAGTTCGTTCCTCTGTTGTATACAAAGCACACGCTTACAACTTCTCGCGTGAACACGTCATTGCGCTTACGTCACGTTATGCATCGACTGCTGGCAAGAAGTTATTTTTTAAAGATAATAAAGTTTTAATTATTGATTTATTTTTTACACAAACCTATCGATTAGCTTCAGAAGACATTAAATGATTGACTGGAGTCATGTGGATTACTTTCATGCTGCCTACATATAACTTTTGGGCCGTCAAACAGCTGGCACCCATTCACTTGCATTGTATGAACATACAGATCTGAAATGTACTTATAAAAATCTTCATTTCGGTTCTGCTGAAGAAGGTAAGACATACACGTCTGGGATGGTTAAACGTGAGTAAATCATGAGAGAATTTTCATTTTTCGGTGAACTATTCCTTTAAGGAAGTTTATATGTGCCTAATAGAGCTGTTCAGCCGTGACATCAATTTGTAGGTGAACCCCGGAAGTCTAATTCATTGTGGGTTCCCTCTGGATTTTCCTTTGGGTTTTTATAATGGGTTTTTTGAACTTATGAGTAAAATAAGGTCTGTGGTAAACATTACTTGACGAAACGTGGATGTTTTGTTCTACAACATAAATAACACACAGTCATACCTCAAACGTGAATACAGTATACTTTTTTTAAATGCACAGCGGCTTCAAAATACACGTTTGAAGTAAGACTGTGTGTTATTTATGTTGTAGAACAAAACGTCCACATTTTGTCAAGTAATGTTTACCACAGACCTTATTTTACTCATAAGTAAAAAAACAACAACAAAAAAAAACATAAAAAACCAGAGGGAAATCCAGAGGGAACCCATGGCGAATTTTCTTCCAGGTTTTTGGACTACAACCTGAACAGCTCTATAGGCATGAAAATAATGCACAAAAATTTGGTTTTGAAAATTGCCTGCATATTGCGTATGCAAAATATAATTTTTTGATTTATTTATTTTGATTTGGGGGTGAAATATGACTCAATAATATAACCTTTAAATATCTGCTCAGTGCCAGAGGAAGTCTGTTTAGGGAAACATGCCAAAGTGATAATGGGTTTGGTGAACTGGTCAGGCTGGTTTGTAGGTCTTTACATTAATGTGCGTCAATTTAGAAAAGTTACTCAGAGGTCCTTAAAGGACAAAAATGTCTGCGCCAAAAAACTGCCATAATAATATTACATATTAATATTATTTTCCTCTTTCAGTTAGTTAATTTTTTTAACCCACAACAGTCCTGATCATAACTACCAAATATCATTTTCAGGATTTTAACCCTTTAAATGCCAGTTTGTTTATATAATGCCACTGTTGTTTATTTATAAAAAATTAATTATTTTCCATATACTAAATGGTAAGGGAACATTTTTTTTCGGATTATCACAGTCTGGAATATGTGAATGATTAGCAACAACATTGATTTTGATGCATTACTATTTTTTGTGCAGTGTCAGATTTAAAAAAACAAAATAAAAAAAACAAAAACCAAAAAAAACAAAAACTGTACCTTAGAGGACAAAAGGGTCCATGTCAAAAAACTGCCATAAAAATATTAAATATTAATATCATCTTCCACTTTCACTGACTTAGATTTTTTTAACCAACATCAGTCTTGATCATAACTACAAAATATTCATTCATTTTCAGGATTTTAACCCTTTAAATGCCAGTTTGTTTACATAATGCCACACACACACACACACTACTCAATACACACATACAAAACACACTCTGACATCAATACCAACACACCCACACAACTGTAGCTGCATCATTTATTCAGTTGGCCTGCAGTGCCCTTTAATACAGCAAACAGAAAATAGGGGAAAAGCTTGTATTTGCTCCATAGGCTAAACATGAGAAAAATGGCACTATCTTGTGGAAAATATTACAAATAAACATTTTGAAGCCAGGACTCTGGAATGAAGGAATAATATCACAGAATTCATGATTTTATGCTTTAACGGCACTGGGATCAAATATTGCAGTTTTATTGGGTTTCAATGGGGGCATGAAGGTCCTGAGTGTAACTACACAGTGTATTATAGATGTATTATAGTAACTGAGGTTGAAATATCAAAATTCCCCCACAAAAAATACACACTTTTGGCAAAAGCTATGCCGTTGGCATTAACATAGCCAAAATGATCGAAAAAAACAAAAATGAATACTTGATCGTCAGTGGAGAAGTTCTGAGAGCTGCAGGTGGAAATCTACATTCTGAGACCACAACAACAGATTTAAAGATACAGATTTGATATAAACACCTTCTGATCTCCTCCAGGTCTGTTAAATGTCATATGACAGGTTGTAACAGATCAAAACAGACATTATTAACATGGTATCTACCGTACGAACCATGGTAATACCATGGTACTTAGTGCAGTTAGTTTATAGGGCACATCCAGTATATAAATTATTTTGAAATCTAAAACTGTACTTCAAATTTTCAAGAGTGTTAAACTTAGACAATTTGTCACTACTCTTTATACTCTTTAGGTGTACCATGTCAATACAGTGGCACACGAATATCGTAATTATCCAGTACCGTGTTATATATGAAAGTACCATGGTATTATCATATGATACTCTACAGTTACAGTTTTGTTAGTGTAGGAACAATCAACAAACTTATGAATGCTTTAAAAAGGCTGACATTGCATTTTAAATCCATCAATGTAATCAAGACTGTCAAACAGCAGTTATGTAGTACATACTAGAGGGTTGTTTTGTTTTGTTAACATGCATGCTACATGGATCAAGTGCTCTCACCTGCGCCTGCGCGCTGCTCCTCTGAGGAGACTGCTCTTCTATCACTTTCTGCTTCAATTTCTTAAACATGATCCCATGCGAGGAATGACACCGAACCAGCGATTTTACTGCCCGATTACCAGAGTAAAAACTTGATGTGTATGTGGATGATAGAGTGAGCAGTGCGCAGCTGCAGCCGACGTGGAGGAAAACTGAGCCGCTACGGAGACTCAAGAGGCTCTAAAATGACGATGACGAGTGCTTCGCATACAGTGCATCCGGAAAGTATTCACAGCGCTTCACTTTTTCCACATTTTGTTATGTTACAGCCTTATTCCAAAATTGATTAAATTCATTATTTTCCTCAAAATTCTACAAACAATACCCCATAATGACAATGTGAAAGAAGTTTGTTTGAAATCTTTGCAAATTTATTAAAAATAAAAAACGAAAAAAAAAAAAATCACAGTATTCACAGCCTTTGCCATGACACTCAAAATTGAGCTCAGGTACATCCTGTTTCCACTGATCATCCTTGAGATGTTTCTACAACTTGATTGGAGTCCACCTGTGTTAAATTCAGTTGATTCGACATGATTTGGAAATGCACACATCTGTCTATATAAGGTCCCACAGTTAACAGTGCATGTCAGAGCACAAACCAAGCCATGAAGTCCAAGGAATTGTCTGTGGACCTCCAAGACAGGATTGTATCATGGCACAAATCTGGGGAAGGGTACAGAAAAATGTCTGCAGCATTGAAGGTCCCAATGAGCACAGTGGCCTCCATCATCCATAAATGGAAGAAGTTTGGAACCACCAGGACTCTTCCTAGAGCTGGCCGCCTGGCCAAACTGAGCGATCGGGGGAGAATGGCCTTAGTCAGGGAGGTGACCAAGAACCCGATGGTCACTCTGACAGAGCTCCAGCATTTCTCTGTGGAGAGAGGAGAACCTTCCAGAAGAACAACCCTCTCTGCAGCACTCCACCAATCAGGCCTGTATGGTAGAGTGGCCAGACGGAAGCCACTCCTCAGTAAAAGGCACATGACAGTCTGCCTGGAGTTTGCCAAAAGGCACCTGAAGGACTCTCAGACCATGAGAAACAAAATTCTCTGGTCTGATGAAACAAAGATTGAACTATTTGGCCTGAATGGCAAGCGTCATGTCTGGAGGAAACCAGGCACCGCTCATCACCTGGCCAATACCATCCCTACAGTGAAGCATGGTGGTGGCAGCATCATGCTGTGGGGATGTTTTTCAGCGGCAGGAACTGGGAGACTAGTCAGGATCGAGGGAAAGATGAATGCAGCAATGTACAGAGACATCCTTGATGAAAACCTGCTCCAGAGCATTCTGGACCTCAGACTGGGGCGAAGGGTCGTTGTCCTGTTGGAAGATGAACCTAAGCACACAGCCAAGCTAAAGGAGTGGCTACGGGACAACGCTGTGAATGTCCTTGAGTGGCCCAGCCAGAGCCCAGACTTGAACCCAATTGAACATCTCTGGAGAGATCTGAAAATGGCTGTGCACCGACACTCCCCATACAACCTGATGGAGCTTGAGAGGTCCTGCAAAGAAGAATGGGAGAAACTGCCCAAAAATAGGTGTGCCAAGCTTGTAGCATCATACTCAAAAAGACTTGAGGTTGCAATTGGTGCCAAAGGTGTTTCAACAAAGTATTGAGCAACGGCTGTGAATACTTATGTACATGTGATTTATTTTTATTTTTAATACATTTGCAAAGATTTCAAACAAACTTCTTTCACGTTGTCATTATGGGGTATTGTTTGTAGAATTTTGAGGAAAATAATGAATTTAATCAATTTTGGAATAAGGCTGTAACATAGCAAAATGTGGAAAAAGTGAAGCGCTGTGAATACTTTCCGGATGCACTGTATTTCAGAGTCAGAAAATGAATTCGGACACTTTTGGGTGACACGTTCTAAACATATTTTATTATAAATAATTATACATTATTATTGTGTTTTCATAAATTATATTCTTGTATGGTAGGCCTATTTGTTAATTTATGACATTAATATTTATGTATTTTGGCCTTATTTTAGTGTCATGTAAATCACTGTAATTGTGTTTGGGTGATGATGCACAATAATTTGCTTGATGATTATTTACACCTTAACAAAACCAATATCCACATAATGTACCTGAACTAAAGTTGTTTCTTTTAAAAGATAAATAGCTGTTATTGAACACATGAGAATAGAACTCTTTGTGACATCATTAGTGTCTTAGGTTCTAAGACATTCTAAGAATTCATGGTGATTAGCCGATGTCAATAATACTTTATAATTATAGGTGCTATTTTTACAGAATTTATTAAACGTTAATTTATAGAAATGTATTCAATGTTAATTTATAAAAATATATTTGTTAGTTGTTATTTGTTAGTTTACAATGCATTAATTCATCATGCATTAACTAATGTTAATGTACGACCTTTAATACGTGTTTTTTTTTTTGGTTTTTTTGTTGTTTTTTAAGAGGTGAAAAATATTTTTCATTGTTAGTTTATGTTAACTAATTTAGTTAACAAATGTTAACAAATAAAACCTTCCAGTAAAGCAGGGCTATTCAGCTTCATCAACAAATGGGCCAGATGGAAAAATTATTTGGGGCATGTTGGCCAAACCAGAATATTTTGTCAAAGAAAAGTTTATCTACAGATATTGTGTTATAGTTGGCCTATAATATTTGTTCACTATATAAATAAAACATTTGTGCTTATAGCTTCAATTCTTTTATCAAATACTTTAACATAGCAGAAAATTCTGAAAAAAAAAATAGAAGAAAAAAGAGTACAGATAACTTGAGAAAAAAAGAAAAGAAAAAATCACACAACTCACATTTTCTTCAGAAAAATTGTTGTTTAATATTTTTTTTTTCTTTGGCTGTATCACCTTAATTATGCCAATAGAAAAGTCCTTTCGTAGGTTTCACAAGTTCTTACATTTTGATGAAAATTTGATGAAACCAAACCTTTTTTCTCTTCTGTCCCTGAAGCGGTTTGTTGTAGTAATTTATAAAATGCTGTTTTTAGGCCATGTGACATTTGATTTTGTTCACCATTCACCCTTAGAGGTGAGACTCCTTCTTAAGTGTTTACAAATGTCTCAGTTAAACATATTTTGGTTGCTTCTTCATCATGATTTACTTTTGCTGCATCTTTGATGATTAATTAGATTCTGTTTACTAATTAACTAAATTGAGAAAACATGAAAATATGGAATTGCACTAATGCATTTTCTTATTGGGAATTTTTATAGATAATAATTATATTTATTTATACATTTATTTGGAAGATTTTACCATAATTTAGTTGCATTTATGCATAAATAACAAAATTATTGATTTGTATTTCTTCTTTTCAGATAAGAATGAATGTGGCAATGTTTTATGGAAAGGGCAAGAAGTGTGTACGGTTACTGTAGCTCTTACGAATGACACCAGAGAGGATGAGCAAGGCTTTAGTAGGAGAATATTGAAGAACACATTATAATAATATACTAAATATTAGTTTGTAGGAATTCCAAGTGTACAAATGCATCAATTAAATAAATATTCATTTAATTAAAGAAACATTTGTTTTTGACCATTTCCATTGTGGTACGGAGTTGACATCTGGCGACGTTTCCCGATTTTCTATTCTTGTATTATTATTTATTATTTTATGTTATTTTTGTACTAGAGCTATTTTAATGTCATAATATCAAGGGGGGGGGGGGGGGAATGTTTCAACCATTAGAATATAATGCATAGGCCTAAATTATTTTATACTGTATTATTATTAGAAATTATATCCCTGTTTGGAATTAATTATATATTTTTTTATTCCACTTGACTTTATGACATAAAATACAAAAACAAAAAAACAACGGGAAAATGTTGCCATATAGCAACTCTGTACCACTTTGGGAAATGGTCAAAAACTTATTTTTAAAAAATGAAAAACATGATCAATTTCTCCTTGAATTAAATTAATATTAATTTAATTAATTTATGCATTTACAACTCCTACAAACTACAACCGAGTAAATCATTATCATGTGTTCTTCAAAATTGTTGATTACTTTCACTGTCACTAAAGCCTTGCTCATCCTCACTGGTGTCATTCGTAAGAGCTACAGTAACCGTGCACACTTCTTGCCCTTTCCATAAAACATTGCCACATTCATTCTTATCTGAAAAGAAGAAATACAAATCAATAATTTTGTTATTTATGCATAAATGCATATATATTATGCTAGACAGAAATATAATTGATGCTACTATCTATAAAAATTCCCAATGAGAAAACGCATTAGTGCAATTCATTTGTGGTAGTGTTGCCATGTGGCAACATTCATATTTTCTCAATTTTCTATAAAACCACTTTAGATAAAGTTGATCAGTAAACAACAATATCTAATTAACTCATCAAAGATGCAGCAAAAATAACAATAATAATAATCATGGTGTAGAAGAAACATACTGAAATATATTAATAAAGCAATTTTTGTAGCACTTCAAACTGGTCTCACCTCTCAGGAGGACCCCGGGAAAAATGGTCTTTGAGACAAATTGAGATATCACGTGGCCTAAAAACAGATTATTATTGATTACTGTAAAGACTGTCCTTTCATTTACAACAATGCATTATGTTGTATTTTTATTTTATTTATTTTTTCAAAAAGCTGAGAAATTGAAAGAAAATTAATTGTTGCCACATGGCTACACCATACCATACAGGGAAACATTTTTAAGTAAAAAATTACATAAATATTACTCAAAAGTACTGTTTACACTTTTCAATACCCTATATTAGAAAAAAGTTCATAATATAATTCTGCATGTCAATCGTTTAAATGTATTATATCACATATTAATGAATCGGTATAAAATAATATAATATATAATGACTATTATATAATACTATAAGTGTAATAATAAGTGAAAAATGTGGTGTGCGGTCCATACATTTTAGTCATATATATATATATATATATATATATATATATATATATATATATATATATATATATCTAATTTATTGAGATGCACCTGTATATACAATGTACATAATAACAATATACAATACACACAAAATATAATATAAAAAGTATAAACAATTAGCAGGTTCAAATGTGCATATAATATAATATTATATTATATTGTATAGTTCACCAACTGTATAAATCCAGAGGAAAATGTTATTGCTCAGAGACTGCTCTTAAATAGCAAATGTAGCTCAGCATTTCTCAGTTATGCCTCATGTAAGTATCAACTTTCTCAGATGTTTCTCCTCAAAGTCTGAGAATACAGACACAAATGAAGCAATTGTTGACATACAGTAAGAGTACAGAGCTATAAAAATGAATATGATTAGAATAGCTCTGTTAATTAAGTGTGGAGGAATTTGATGAGAAATGTTCGTATGAGTTCATATTAAGGTCTCTAACTTTTGATTGTAGACTTTGATATATCAGCAAATCTGAGCAAATCTGAGTACATTCTGAGTCTGAGTCTGGGCTCTTTTTCCCAGGAGCAACATCTGAGAACCAGGAGACTTCAGCAAAATCTCTATTTGCTCTCTATTTAATCTCACTGCTGTCTAAGAGGAACATTTGAGATTTTAAAGAGATTTCATTTGTGATTTTTCTCTTTAATTGTGAGTTTAAACTTCATGTACTCTTGCAATGCTGTAGAGGGCGCTCAATGTAACTGTATAAAGATGCTACTGTACAACCTGCCTTACAGTAGATGTTGTGTATTTGATAAAGTCAATGAGAACACAACAGGATAACATTAAATCACATTACAACATTGCTTTAAAACCTCTCAAGTAATACTTACCAAAAGAACAGGTAAGTATTAATGGGACATTACTAGTGAAAATGTGAGGATATGTACAGTATCTCCACAGTGATTTACAGCATGTATGGTGGTACTGTCATATTTGCATCAGCATGATAGCATTTACTCATACTGGTGCAAATAATGCAGCAGTGTTCAGTCTCTGCCAGCTTTTTGACCAATCAATGATCAGCAGCAGGTTTCTGTCAGGTTGCAAGTTTGTTTCCATCCCTCATCCCGTTAATTTCACCACTAGCTGGATACTGGGAACTAATCAATCACTGTCTGAGAGCACCATGTTCAGCATGCTGGATCACAAGATGAAGAGGCATGTGAAGATTTAAAGGGATAATTCACCCAAAAATAAAGTGTTTCAACTTTGGGCACTTTTAGCACTGTGGACTTCTAGAAATTACTGTCTTGTTAAAACATTTCTCTCTCTCTCTCTCTCTCTCTCTCTCTCTCTCTCTCTCTCTCTCTCTCTCTCTCTCTCTCTCTCTTTTATTGGTCCTCTACAATATCCAACATTGTATGTACAGCCCCCCCCCCCCAACCCTATGCATTTTAAGACATGAGCAATCAAACATACGTAGTGCATGCATTGCTTCATGCTTCATATAACAAAAGTTTAAATCTGTTAGTTTTAATAAAAACCAACCCCTAACCCCTGACTGCTCTTTTACATACAATGAAAGTGAGAGGGACTGGCACTTTTAAGATACTTACTGTAAAAGTATCTTAAAAGTAGTCCATATGACTTGTGAACTATATTCCTAATCTTCTAAAGACATACAGTATAACTAAGTTGAGTGACAAAATGGAATATTATCAGTGAATAACTAGTTAAATCTTGGTCTGCTCTTCAAAACATGTTATCATATGGCTTTAGAAGGCTTGGAATATCGCACTACTTTTGTTATACTTGTCAGATATGATGATGGATGGGGCTGAGGGCGAGGAGAAGAGAAAATAGCAGGAGACAAAGTTTGAGACTAAAAAGTTTTAAATTTATTTTCTTTATGAACAGAGATGTTCACCTCTATCTGTGTACACACAAATGTCATGTGTGTGTCTTTGCCTTTGTCTAAAGCACAAGAGAGACTGGGTGCTTAAAAACACAGTTTCGTGCATACTGTTGCAAAAACATTTCAAAATTATTCTGAGCTAGCAAGTTAAAGTTAATATATTAATGTAACTTACCTGAATAATAACACATCCAGTTTAATGGCACAGACTTTTGAGGTAACTCTATAGCCCCCTTGAATACTGGGGTTTGTTACCATCACAGTAATGCAAGAACGCACGTTATGTACAGTAAGTTCAGCTGGACTGTGTGTCAGCAATACATTGGCCCAGGGGCAGGGCCAGAAGGGTGGCATAAAATGAGCTTTGCCTTCCCACTTGCCACACCAACTCGGACCCCGCTCGCGTATTGGAGACTGTGCGCAACGGGTTAAACCGTTTGTGTCATGCATGGTCCATAACAACTTTCCTACTCGGAAGTACACCTACGTTCCAATTTTGATACCTGAGTTTCTGAGTTGGGAGGAGATGCAAACATTAAACATGGCAGAGGAGAACACAGCTGCAACAGTGAACGGTGGTTTTATAAATTTTTCTAAATGCACCTACCATATTACCGCTTGCCATTTCAGTCGTATGCATTTACGTATATCAGTAACTATTTGAGAGAAAAACTATCACAGAGAAAATTCCACTTTCATCAGCTAGTTGGCTAGCATGTATTACGGTGTCAAAATAAGAGTTCCCCAAGAAATATGCATGAATGAACCTGGCGTCCTCCATATTTCCAGCAACACAGTACTTGAACATGACGTGCTCATAATTACGATATCAGAATTGGGAAGTAGGATAATTCGATAGCGCATGAAGGCGGCATTAGACCAGGAATTATTTACATTTGCTGGAAAAAAGTGTGTTTGTTTCTAAGCCGCCTGACTTAGGAATTTGATTTGGACATGACAATCATAGATGAAAAGATTTTACATATATAATACAAGAGAAGCTATTTAACATAAGCCAATCAAACGTCACAGAGGTAATATGGTTTATGAGCTATGTGTGATAAACACTAGTTATGTAAATGTTCTCTCAGCTGAATAGAAAATTGTCTTGCTGAAAAAGAAAATCTTACTTTTATATTGCTTCTCAACTTCCAAATTGACTCAAAAAACCTTTAAACACCTACACACACACCTCAGCCCAGGAATGAGGGAAGTCTCATCGCTAGCATTAGCATTTTTCCTCCATCGAGTCTGAGATGTGAAGCTCTACTGAGGCACTCTGGAGAAATGGGGAAAATGAGTGATGGTGTGCAGTGTGAAGAACAGATGCCGGATGGAGTTATTCTTTAACCTCAGAAGCACCAACGCTCAACTCACTTAGACAGGTTGAAAAAATAAGCAGCTACGAGTAGCATATCTTCCAATACACCTGCAAGGCAAAGTCATTTGCATATTAAAGGAATATTTCAGGTTCAATACCTGTTAGGCTTAATCGACAGCATTTGTGGTGTTGATGCTGTTGCTTGAACTTAACTTGTATTGAACCTGGAATATTCCTTTAAGTATAGAGTTGCCTGAAGCCAACATACAGTATGTACTGTGCAGCATGCAGTTAGAGAGGAATGTTAGTAGTTGTCAGAATTCGAACATAGCCAGAGATCTACAATGATAATCTATGTTGTTTAGGCATCTAACAGGCAAAACGTGTATTTAAGACCTCAATTCTACATAAAGTAGGAACATAAATAGTTACTGTCTCCTTCAGATTTACATTGCAAACAATGAGAGACTGAATAAATAGAGTGGTGGTGGTGTAGTGGACTAAAGCACTGAACTGGTAAGTAGAAGGTTGTTGGTTCAATCCCCATAGCCACCACCATTGTGTCCTTGAGCAAGGCACTTAACTCCAGGTTGCTCCAGGGGGACTGTCCCTGTAATCAGGGCACTGTAAGTTGCTTTGGATAAAAGCATCTGTCAAATGCATAAATGTAAATAACAATTTGTTTTGGTTCTTGGGTAGTAAGTGTTATTTCCTAATTGCTTAGGCCTCAAAAGTATAGAAAATGGCTATTATTCCCCACAAACTTTGCTTCTGTGACCAGGACAGTGATATTTTGAAATGTACCTATTTCCAATGAGAAAACGGGTGAATCTGTGTCTTTTCATTCACATAAAGTCCGAAAAAAAAACAACAACATATGAATCCAAATTAACATGTATTTATACTAAAGTAATATTCAAAGCCGTGCTGGTCCATAATGGTAACAAGTACCCGTCTCTTCCCCTGGCTCACTCGGTGCACTTCAAAGAGGATTACAACAGCATCGAGACCTTGCTGGACACCTTGAAGTATGATGAGTATGGCTGGGAGGTCATAGGAGACTTCAAAATGGTGGCATTTCTGATGGGTCTCCAAGGCGGTTTTAGCAAGTTTCCCTGCTATCTTTGCCTTTGGGACAGCAGGCACACCAAGGCGCACTTCCACAGGCAGGACTGACCACAGCAGACCGAGTTCTCTGTGGGGAGGAACAACATCAAGTGAGAGCCACTGTTGGACCCCCGGAAGGTGCTGATGCCACCACTGCACATCAAATTGGGCCTTATGAAACAATTTGTCAGAACTCTAGATAAGGAGGCGGCAGCCTTCAAGACTTCTTCCCTAAGCTGTCTGAGGCAAAGGTCAAGCCGGTGTCTTCGTTGGACTACAGATAAAGAAGGATTTTGGATTCATATGTTGTTTTTTTTCTGACTTTATGTGAACGAAAAGACACAAATTCGCCCGTTTCTCATTGGAAATAGGTAAATTTCAAAATATCACTGTCCTGGTCACAAAAGCAAAGTTTGTGGGGAATAACAGCCATTTTCTATACTTTTGAGGCATAAGCAATTAGGAAATAACAAATGTATTGTCATGTAATTGTAGTCTACCATAAGCTGGACATCTTACATTTTTATCATCTGAATAAAGTTTCCAATTATGCAGGATTCAATGAGTTTGGGTTTTATGAAGATCAGCTTATTCTCATCCGTTTTTCTCATTATACAGTATGTTGACTCACTGAAAAATGGCTGTTAGAAAGAGAATAAAATAATATGTTTAGTGAGGTTTATTGAAATTGAAATATACTTTATTGGCACCTAAAGGGAAATTTGTTGCTTAAACATCATTATACAGCCTAACAAAGAGCAGTAAATATTAAAACAACGTAAAACATACCATAATAAAAAAACAAATAACCCAATGAAAATACATTTTGAAACATCATAAAACATATAAAACTTATAAAACATAATGCAACCCCATTAAATACCTAAAATAAAACCCCAATGAATATACATACCAGATATATTAATTTCTCCTCTTTTTGTCAATTTACCTAATATATAGTGTGTTTATATATATATATATATATATTATGCAATAGTCTATAAAAAATACAGGTTTTTAACCTCCTGAGACATGGGCGAGATTTCTGTGTGCATTTTCCTTTATGACTTATAACTAGTAGCACCTGACAAACTTGTAAAGCAATTTCTTAAAACAGTAAATAGTTTGCCAAAAAATGTATGTCCTCATATGGGCACAGCGTGCCTATGTTATAAAAATTGTAATTAATACCAAGCTATAGTAAGTCATCTTTGTATATCAATTTTGTTATTGCAATGTTTAAATTATGTGTTTTATATGAACGCACTTATCTCAGAACAATTTGAAAGTCACCTTAATTTCATCCTACCTCCGTATGTAGCCTCCAAAGGCAGCATTTCAGATGCACTGATTCCCAATGGTGATCATGCCCACTGGATCTTGGGATTTTCATAAATAAAGTCCCAATGTCCTCATATGAGGACTCTGTGATTAACAGTGTGCTCTCTTGTGATAAATCACTGAAAGTTTCAAATTGGCACATCAGATGAAACTACAGATGTTACTCTTTTGACACAAACAGATTTCAATGTAAAATCTTATTTTACATTACCAGATACACTTTTGATTGGTCTGCTTACATTGAAGCATTTCACTTTAAATACCACTCTCTTGTTTAGTCATGTGAATACAGGCTTGGATAATTTAACTCTTAAATGAAAGCCTTGAGATTTCTGATATGAGGACAGTCGGTTTATTGAATTAAACATTTTTATAGGGTGCAGGGAAGCCAAAATTCAATGTCCTCATATGAGGACGCGAGGTTGCACGAGGTTAAGAGACATTCTCTGACAACAAGTCTTTATACCTGCATAATGTTACAACTCAGGTGGATTTTTCTTGTTTTCAGAATATTTACTGCAAACAACACAAAGACACTGATTAAAAATAAGATTTAGTTTGAACAGAATGTGAATCAGACTAAAAAAGCAGAAAAAGAAACATCAATAATATTCTGTCACATTTTTCACTTGTGAATCAGTTTGTTTAGCAAATATTTTTTCAGCTCTTTCAAATATTTTTCAGGGGTCAATGTCCTTTTATTTTAATATGGGACAGTTGCATGGCAACACCATACCAACACCACAAATAAACTCCTCTGCATCTAAACAACTCCCTCTGAAAGATATATAAGGGGTCATGCACTGACCAACGGCGTGACTGATTCAGAGGCAGGATATATTGTTGCCTTAATTCTGCTGGTCCACATGCACACACACACATATCGACAGCCATTACCATAATAAAAAGCCTTTTAGAGATGACCTATGGCAAGCTCTCATGCATAATAAGGTGTTCAGGACGAACAGACCGGGGGACGTATGCAAGTTTTTTCATATATAAGAGGATATTTGCATTAGAAGAATAACAACTCAACCACGCACTCCTCAAAAAGCTATTGTTATCTGAAGCCTTTCACAAATCTCTTTTCCAGTACTATCATTTGCTTAATATCTGCTGTAGATGGGATATGGATTTATTTTTGTTTTAATTGATTATTTTAAGTTTCCTTACTCACTGATCTACGGATTTGATGATATGAAGGTGAAACCCCTTATAGCGAAACTTCTCTTTCAAAACTTAATATATTCATGGGCTTTTCATAATAATCATAAAGTTTCTTTTTTATATTTCTACAGATTAGTAACACAAGCATACTGTTACGCTACAGTATCAACAAATGAAGTAGTAGTATATCCATAATGATGGAAACCAAAAGTAATTGTTTCATTTGGGTGATAACACTGTGGTTAATTATGTGCACCTGTCAAATGACTCTAGGGCCAAGTGAATGAACTAAGCAAAAAATCCCTTGGAAATTATGTTTATTTATCAGAATAAAATAGAATGGAAAGTTCAATCAATTAATTGGAATAAGAAAATATTCATTAGAACAAAATTACAATATTAATATTAACATGAATATTATTAATGTTATTAATTAATAATAACAATAATACATTAATTATTAAAAAGTAATGAATGTATTATTATTATAATTAAATAGACAAAATATTTAATAAAAGTTTTTATTTCATAAATATAATTATTGTTAATTATGTGCATATTATTAAATACATTTTACATTTTAATGAAACATAAATGTAATAAATACATTGGCCCTGTTACTTTGTTTATTATATATTCATATACAGTATATATATATATATATATATATATATATATATATATATATATATATATATATATATACAGGGTTGGGGAGTAACGGAATACATGTAACGGGATTACGTATTTAAAATACAAAATATAAGTAACTGTATTCCACTACAGTTACAATTTAAATCATTGGTAATTAGAATACAGTTACATTCCAAAAGTATTTTGATTACTGAAGAGATTACTTTGCATTTTATTGTCATTTGTTTCATTTAATATTTAGTCCTTTCAGATGGAAAACATTTATACATATAAATGATGCGATCCAAAGTGCATTTGAACAGCGGTGAAACACTTTCTTATGATGTGTTACATTCATACGAGCAGACAGAGAAGTAAGTTTGAAGTAAGTTTGGAGCAGAAGAAATAGAAATAAACCTTGTGTAAATTGTCAGCTTTACGCTAAGCTAAAATGCTATTTCTAGCCATTTTACATGCACATGTTACCAGACACGATCATATTTTTTTATCAAGAAAACTCACGTTAGATCATAATTTCTTTTTTTCTAGTGAGACCTTTAATATTAGTGCAGAAATCGTATTCTTGATAATAATTTTTGTATTATTTAAAAATCATTGAAACAAGATCAATTTGATTGATCTTGTTTTAGAAACAACACTGCATAAGATATTTAGGTTTTTTTGAGAATGTATTTTATTTTTTTTTATTTTGGAATGCCCAGTTCCCAATGCGCTCTAAGTCCTCGCGGTCGCGTAGTGATGTCTGAGACCATCAACCTGCGCATCTTATCACGTGGCTTGTTGAGCGTGTTGCCACATAGACCTAGCGCGTGTGGAGGCTTCACGCCATCCACCGCGGCAACCACGCTCAACTCACCACGTGCCCCACCGAGAACATACCACATTATAGTGACCATGAGGAGGTTACCCCATGTGACTCTACCCTCCCTAGCAACCGGGCCAATTTGGTTGCTTAGGAGACCTGGCTGGAGTCACTCAGCATGCCCTGGGATTCGAACTAGCGAACTAGCAAACTAGCGAACTAGCAAACTCCAGAGGTGGTAGCCAGCGTATTTTACCACTGAGCTACCCAGGCCCCCGAGAATGTATTTTTAACATGTGTATTTTGTCTTACTGTACTGGCAGAGTTTTTATAGTCAAAACAAGTGAAAAAATCTACCAGTGCTGAAGAAGTAATCCAAAGTATTTAGAATACGTTACCGACCTTGAGTAATCTAATGGAATACGTTACAAATTACATTTTACAGCATATATTCTGTAATCTGTAGTGGAATACATTTAAAGAACGGTCGTTAAGACACTAACAGCTTACAGACCGTAGGCAATTAAGGTCACAGTTATAAAAACTTAGGACACTAAAGAGACCTTTCTACTGACTCCAAAAGTAAGGTGCCCAGGGTCCCTGCTCATCTGCGTGAACGTGCCTTAGGCATGCTGCATGGAGGCATGAGGACTGCAGATGTGGCCAGGGCAATAAATTGCAATGTCCGTACTGTGAGACGCCTAAGACAGCTGCAACAGGGAGACAGGAAGGACAGCTGATCATCCTCACAGTGGCAGACCATGTGTACCAACACCTGCACAGGATCGGTACATCCGAATATCACACCTACGGGAGAGGTACAGGATGCCAACAACAACTGCCAGTTACACCAGGAATGCACAGTCCCTCCATCAGTGCTCAGACAGTCCGCAATAGGCTGAGAGAGGCTGGACTGAGGGCTTGTAGGCCTGTTGTAAGGCAGGTCTTTACCAGACATCACCGGCAACAACGTCACCTATGGGCACAAACCCACCTTTGCTGGACCAGACAGGACTGGCAAAAAGTGCTCTTCACTGACGAGTCGCGGCGTTACACCGAGGCCTGTACTCTGGAGCGGGATCGATTTGGAGGTGGAGGGTCCATCATTGTCTGGGGCGGTGTGTCACAGCATCATCGGTCTGAGCTTGTTGTCAGTGCAGGCAGTCTCAACACTGTGCATTATAGGGAAGACATCCTCCTCCCTCATGTGGTACCCTTCCTGCAGGCTCATCCTGACATGACCCTCCAGCATGACAATGCCACCAGCCATACTGCTCGTTCTGTGCGTGATTTCCTGCAAGACAGGAAAGTCAGAGTTCTGCCATGGCCAGTGAAGAGCCCGGATCTCAATCCCATTGAGCACGTCTGGGACCTGTTGGATCAGAAGGTGAGGGCTAGGGCCATTCCCACCAGAAATGTCCGGGAACTTGTAAGTGCCTTGGTGAAAGAGTGGGGTAACATCTCACAGCAAGAACAGGCAAATCTGGTGCAGTCCATGAGGAGGAGATGCACTGCAGAACTTAATGCAGCTGGTGGCCACACCAGATACCAACTGTTACTTTTGATTTTGATTTTTGATTCAGGGACACATTATTCCATTTCTGTTTGTCACATGTCTGTGAAACTAGTATTAGTTGTTGAATCTTTTCATGTTCATACAAATATTTACACATGTTAACCTGTTGATGCTCATTGACCTCACCCATGAGTTTGACTTTACTTTGCTTAAATTAGTTCAAATTTACTATATAGTCCAGTCAAAAAAGAGTTAATAATGTTGACAAATTATACAGATATATAATCTGTCAACATTATGAACAATTTTGAACAGCACACTATATAGTAAATGTGAACTCATTTAAGCAAAGTGACATCAGTTCTTTGGGGGGAATGGGGGGCATGCACTTCCAACACTAACTAAACGTTTCAAGGAGTTTCTTCTCATTGAAGTATTAACACATGCCGATCAATCAATACCTCACCAGCCATTACAGCATAAACTGAATGCCAACAATATATCACCACTGAGCTGAGACAGAAAGCTAACACCTCACAGATGTGCTGAAATCCTGTGAAACACATGGCCATCGAGAAAGCCAAGAGAAACCACCAGGGATATAAAGACTGAGAAATATCTATCTTAAAAATGCACTGTTTGTTATGCTAATTTAGTTTGTTATTTACAGTAATGTATGTTATGGCTGCCTTTTCAACACTGAATCAGTGTCAGAAACAATGAGCAAAATCAATGTTGTTTCAATGTCAGAGATCAATGTTGATTCAACACAGAATCTATCAGTATTATGACACAATTAAAGCAGGTGAAAAGCATGATGGTTGATGACTGTTGGAAAACACTTCTCAAAATACATTATGAATTATGAGATGCTGTTTCTTCTGATTTTTCTTGAGTGAATTTGCAGTTTACCAAAGATGACTCATTTTGTGATGAGGAGACCAGGGCAATGTTAACCCAGCTAACTCAAGATGATGCATTTCTATGATGTCACTTCAGGTATTAATAAGGGTGCTTCCTGAAATAATTTCAGTAGATGTACTCTAAATGAGTCATTTTAGAGGAATACAGTTCATCTGTTGAAGGAACAGTCATTTACAGTAACTGCTGTTCTTTTCAAGTGCAGGTGTGAGAAACATGGAAATCCAGTGTACTCTTAAAAGTGTGTTATTATGTTTAAATACGTTCTCCTACCCTAGTTTAAAATAAATAATTAGCAAAATGTACAAATAAATATTTGGCTCATATATTGTCGGTGTACTAAATCTTTAGTGTAGCATTTTTTGTGTTATTTTTCTTCAATTTTTTCCTACAGTTTTACAAAAAATACAAATAAACCTGCATTCTGTGACAAATCACACTTGTAATTGTCACAAAAACAATGTTATGAATGCTTTCGTCTGTCTTCATCAAGTCTTATCTGCATTCTTTTCACCATCGAATCAATTCCTGATGGATAAAATCACGTCCCATATGAACACCATTGATACTTTTTGACGTCTGAGACGGTCAATCCACTCATCTTATCACGTGGCTTGTGGAGCACATTACCGCGGAGACGTAGCGTGTGTGGAGGCTTCACGCTATTCTCCGCGGCATCCACGCACAACTCACCACACGCCCCATCAAGAGCGAGAACCACATTTTAGCGACCACGAGGAGGTTACCCCATGTGACTCTACCCTCCCTAGCAACCGGGCCAATTTGGTTGCTTAGGAGACCTAGCTGGAGTCACTCAGCACGCCCTGGATTCAAGCTCACGACTCCAAGGGTGGTAGTCAGCATCAATATCGCTGAGCTACCAAGGCCCCCACCAACCTTTGAACTATTTTTATGCACGTTTAATGTCAGAATGGATCTTTGGAAATTTCATCACATGTCAGAATCGTTCACTCACATCTGACTATGACGGATGTTTCATGCTTCCAGTGTTCTTGTGTGCAAAATCAGAGACTCATGGCACAGTCCTGTTTAATAGATTTTCAGCTGTGCAGAAAAAGGTGTGTGTGTGTGCAGCTTTATTGCCTGAAATCCAATAAACGATTTCACAGGCTCCAAATAGAGCTTTTTTATTGTACTTCTGAATAATTGAAAAAGTCCCACAGCAAAACAAAAACATGAAGAAATAAATCTTGCTAAAGCACCGGGGCACCAGCCGTGTTTGAACTACACAGCCTACAGCTAAAAATGAATCTTTTTCATTCCAGTAACAGAAAGATTTGTGTTCAATGTATGGAAATGAAGTCATCCTATATGCTGTCAAAAAGAAACAGATGTAGATTAAAAGAGAGAAAGATGAGGGAGAAAATGAAGGGTGAAATAACACAGACCGTCAGTGTTGGAGTGAGGCTTATTTCACTTATTTCAGCATTGTACATCTGTGTGATGGACTTATGACAGATCACTGCCTTGATGTACAGTTGCGTTTGTGAATGATTGATGGTTTTTAGTCAGAAATGAACTGGATTAGTGTGGACTCACTCAATTTACCAAACATATTATTTGAACGTAATAAATTAAATAGCCAAACCTTTCCCTCCAAAATGTAAAAAGCATTTTATTTTAATAAGAAGGTCCCATTTATAATTTACAGCATTAGCATTTCATTCGTAAGCAAAATGGACAGTAGTACTGAAATATAGTACCCAAATAAATCGGGATTGAATCAGATTGAATCAGATTTTATAAATGCTTATTTTTTTCTCTATTACTCAGACCCTGCTACTGTAGGTGTTGGTTAAGGATGTCTGTTTTGTTACTCTCATTTCTCTATTGGTTAAGTTTAGGTTAAAGTTTTAGGTTAGGGAGGTACATTTTATTAAAACCTCCATCTAAAATTCACCTTAAAAACCTTGTCTGATTACAACCTCTTTTCGCTCGGTTTTGGCGCCCCCTGCTGGACATTTCACTTGAAGTGCAGCAAAACGTGTTATGAAGCACATCATTTCAGTTTTGCAAAAACGTTGCAATGCTCATGTACATTTCATGAAACCAGGCTGTTTTTTACGCAACAAACACTGTTAATTGAACTTAAAGCTAGGGTGTGCAATCTTTTCCAGAATTTTTTTTTGTTATACTGGTTGAAAATCTCTTCACATCCTGATAGCAATCAATAATTTAAGTGGTCTAAATGTAAAAAAAAATATATATATATATATCTTCTGTGGAAGGGACAGGACTAAAAAATGATCGACCAATGATTGGACGAGTCACTCTCAGAAAACAGTGCCATTTGTGTGCTGTGTGTCCACATGCGTTACAACTTATCTTTACCAGCATACTTACTAAGTCACTGTTTTTACTGTGTTTAGTGAGATTTAATACATCAGCTTTGCATTTTGAGTTATATAGAAATTTAGATATAATACATTAAAAAATTAATTACACCTAAATGTTGCTTTTAATTAAATTAAAATATCAAGTTTACACTGTCTATGTCTGTTTTTCCTTTTATTTCTTTTTAAGTCTTTATCCAAACTTCATTATGCGTGCACTTATTGGCCTCAAAGTTCACACTCAATAGTTCAACTCTGTTTTGGGGAAGAAAAAAAATTTTGTACAGAACAAATATAGTTCTTGGCACAATGCAAAAGAATAGACTGTAAATAGTTGTATTAGGTGTGTAGATAAGTCATTTTTATTCGTCATTTTTGCAGTAAACTTCAGTCCCGAAACATTTTGAATGTAACAGAATTGGCACACAATAGGTCATTAATAAATGTGTTATTACAAGGAACACTGAAACTAGGTGATACTATCAAAATGTACTCTATAATCTATTCAAGTTACGAGTTCATGAATTTCAGACTTAATGTGACAGGGATACTCAAATATTTATGCCTATTTTTAAGATTTACACATTTCAATTTCATAGCAATTCAAAATCAAAATTAAGTGTCATTTTTAACTAAATTACAAACAAAAGTGATAAAGGTTTTTTTTTTTATTTGATTAAAGACTACTTAATTAGATTATGGAATTTTGTTTTGAAATTGAAATGCATAAATCTTAAAATAATTATTTTGCAAAGCTGTAACCAAAAAAACGAGGTGGTGGGGGGAGAGGGGTTCAGGGCAAAAATGCCACTGAAAGTAACAAAAATGCCCCTGGAATTCAAAATATAGGGCAAAAAATATATTTCACATAAAAGGATGACACGGTTCACACACGCACAAAAAAAAAAAAAAAAAAAATTACAAAAAATTACAAAAAATTCGATTAAGCATTTCAATTTAATAACATAATTCCATAATTCCAAATTAAACGGAGCAACCTTTAAATAAAAATAAATAAATAAATAAATAAAAAAATGTAAGTTCAGCTTAATTTTGTTAAATATTACATAATTCAATTTAATGGAATTTTGTGGTGAAACTGCAATGCGCAAATCTTAAAAATAGGCAAAAATATTGTGTATATTTTTTATTTGTTTATAAAACAAAATGTGCCATTTAAAATGCCCATGCTATTCAAAACCTGAGGGAAAATATTGCCCGTTCATGGGAAAGTTAATTTCTGCCCCTGACTGGGGTAATAGTGTAAGAAGAAGAAAAAAAAAAACATTGAAAACTCTGTGTTTGCTGGCCACTTATTTGAAAAATGTTCAGGTTCTTCATCCTTATTTGGGAGCTCCTTCAGTGTCTATGGCAGGCAAGCGTGTAGATTTGCCACCCACGGAATCTACAGTATGCCCTTGATGGCAGATATAATACAAAAAAAATTAATAAAAATCCTTGTATTTTCAAATAATATTTGCTGATTTATTTTGAAAACAAAAGAAACTTGCCTAAGGCATATGCTTTTGTAATAATGAGCTAACGTACTAATTTTTCACTCAAACAAATTCAAAGTCAAGGAATAACGAATTAGAGTGTCAAAAATTCAGTTCAGGGATTCAATTCAGCTCTTGCTCACTGGACCATTTCACATTTCTCACGTACAGTACAGTGTGTAAATTCCCCTTAAACATTCGTGGAGGACATCAAGAGGAATATCTGCGATCGTCAATGCCTGGAAAATGTTGTTTATGTGCAGCTGCTGTGGAATCTTGACTGCGCATGCATATTCATACACAGTTCATCAACTCCCGCGCCGCCCTAATGTTGTGCACCCCAGGCGGCTGCGCAAACCTTGCTTTGCCAAAATGCAGGTCATCCATCAAACACATGCAAATCTTCCTGGTCTGACATGTTATATTATCTTTAGGAAAACGGAAAATAAAAAGATGATTAATGTAGTATTTCTGACAAACACGTTTAGCCCAAGGCTTAATCTTAAAGGAATACTTTTACATAATTGAATTCTGTCATCATTAACTCAACATCATGTCGTTTCAAACCTAACGTTTCTGTCTTCTGTGGAACACACTGTTACGAGATGAGAGAGTGCGGATCCAATAGCAGAACTATTTATTAAGGAACCAAGATGAAACTAAAACACTGGAGCAAACCAGAAAAAAAAACAAAAAAAACATACCAGCAGACTGCTGGCTAAAATAACATAAATACACTAACAGACTAACAAACAAGCAAACTAACAAGAACCGACAAAGACAAAGAGAAACATGAGGGCTATATATACAAATGGGAACTAAGACTTTCAGTAACAAGGAACAGCTGGGAACAAAGATCAGAGAGGACTGGGAACAGGTGTGTGTGATCAAAAAGGTGCATCATGGGAAGTGTAGTCTAACAGTCAAAACATAAAGGGAAGGTGATGGGATAACACAAGGGAGTTCGTGACACACATAAGGACTGATATTGACATTGGCTTAACCAATGGCGTAAGTTTGGGGCGGGACGGTCTGTCTATCCAACCAATGAAAAGCAAGGGGAGTGTTCAGGAAGCCTGTTTAAAAACATACATTATTTCTGCAATTTTTGCAGTAGAATCACTTAACCTTGCCTATGTTCTATCCAACATTTCAAACCCGGTAACTTTTGTAGGATATTTGCAAGGACACCAGAAAGAGACAAAATGCACCTATAGGAATTACTTTGCAGAAACACAAGAAGATCATCCGCCTAGAAAAGTAGTCCAACTGCTAAAAAGACAACTGTACAGCTCAAACAGCACATATTGTTTTATAGTAAAATTCATATAATTACTTTAATAAAAATACAAGCTGCACATTTCTGCTTTTAAACCCTCTGGTACACTTGTCCCATTGACTTCCATTGTAAGTGCATTTCTATACACACGATTTTTGCAAAGGAACACTTTTATTTTTTTATTTTTTTTGGTAGTAATCAACAGCATGTCACAAATGAACATTCCTGGTTCAATATGAGTTAAGCTCAATTGACAGCATTTCTGGCATGATGTTGATTATCGTCCCTCATTTATATATATATATATATATATATATATATATATATATATATATATATATATATATATATATAAAGGGCAGTTACAGTAAGGCACTTACAATAGAAGTGAATAGGGCCAGTCCATAAACATTAAAATACTCACTTTTTCAAAAGTGTAGCCACAAGATATAAACATTATACATGTTACATGATTTAAGTGTGAAAAAATCACTTACTAACTTACTACCTTTTCTGTGTAAAGTTATATCCAATATTACAACGCAGCACCGGTAAAACCTGCAAGTGATTTTATCATAATAAAATCACATTAACATGTATAATGTTTACATCTCATCACTGTACTTTTGAAACAGTGAGTATTTTAACGTTTATGAACTGGACCCATTGACTTCCATTGTAAGTGCCTTACTATAACTGCGATTTTTGATTTTTTGCAACCTGGTCTCATAGTGAAAGCGTGACTCTATATACATGTACAAGGTACTCCAGGTACAATTCCCTGCAGTTTCCAGGTGAAATGAACACTAGGGGCGCTAAAACAACTGTGTGTTTTCTTCACTTTCGATCAAATCATGACGTCAGTGGCTGATTATGATTTTATAAACACTTATTTTTCTCTCGTTACTCAGACCCTGCTATGGTATGATATCGAGACACTTTTACTTTAAAGCATCTTTTGAAAAATTATACATTTCAACGCTTGTATTACAGACCCAACCTACATATATACACTTATTCCTATTTGATTAGCTTGCCTTGCGCAGTAGCGCACCTCAGAGTTTTGGACTTTGGACTTGGAAGACCGCGCTTCAAAACCAGACAAGAACTCAAGCTAACATGTAACATGCCAGAGACATAGAAGCAACACGATTTGACGAGTTTGCTTCAGAAAATGTGCTTTTAATTTCACTTCTGCATTTTAAAACACTATCGGTTAAGGTTATGTTTTGGTTAAGGGTAAGTCTGATTTATTACTCTCATTTCTGTATTGCTTAGGTTAAGGTTAAAGTTTTAGGTTAGGGAGGTATGTTTTATTAAAACTTCCATCTAAAATTCACCTTAAAAACTTCGTCTGATTACAACCTCATTTCGCTCTGGTTTCAGCCCCCTCGTGACATTGGGGCGTTCAAGCGAAAATTAGATTTGTTTAGCCTAGTTCACACTACCAGCGACTTTGTGGCTTGGTGTCGCCAGACTCTGCGATCTGTGTCGCTAGTGGCCATTCCTGCTGTTTGTCGCTGTAATGTTATTGGAGGACTGCACATCTGTCCATAGCTTTTGAAAATTTGATCACGGATTAGACCTAGTACCGGTAAAATTAAGACATCATTACAATTTGATTACAGTACATTAAACCATTAACAAGACAATCAATCTATCAATCTAAATAATTAACAAGACGATCAATCTATCATAAATGAATTAATCAAACTCACTCGGAATGCAGACCGTTTCTGATATGCTTTTCCACGTATCACTGTTTTATTATATCCATGCATGCGATTACAGACAAATTATATCTAGAACAGTAAATCCCTCACAATGCTGAAACTTCTCCTCCATCTTACCTCCACTCGTCTCCAGCCTGCCAGGAAACAGATGACGTGAGCTCCGCTGTCTTCACTCTCACTGGTAGTCGCTTGCGAATGTTGCTCATCATTTACATAAAGTTGAAATTTTCTCAACTTTGTCTTGTCGCGCTGCACGGCGATCCTTCTCGCCAGTGGCCGCGGCAGCTTGTGTAGCCGGAAGTCACTATGCTCTCATTGAAAATGAATGGGATCGTATCACTGTCTCGTGCGATGTCGCTGGTGGTGTGAACTGGGCTTTTATATAAAAAAAAGGTCCGCCACAGCGATATAGCGACAACAGAACACAACACAGCTGCACACAACACAAAGAACAGAACTTACTAAACAAGTCTGAAGAGTTTGTAGTAGAAGAATTAATGCATTGCAGCCCTATTTTTATAAAAGTTTTTGGACCGGTGCCAGTTCACTGCGGACGGAGTTCCCGCGCGATCGTGAAAATAGAAAACAAGCAATCGATAGAATGTACCGTCACTCGTCACTGCTGGTTAGGACAAAAACTCCGATTACCATAGAAAATATACCTTTTATTGCATGTCATTTGCCGTCAGGTTAGGACATGGTGTGACTGTGGCTGCCTGTAGCCTCCTCTATGTTTCTGTTTGATTTCCAAGTTCTCCGTTCAAAAAAATAAGGCTAGGCATAGAAATGCATCAATTCTTTGACTACAAACTCTTCAGACGTGTTTAGTAAGTTCTGTTCTCTGTTTTGTGTGCAGCTGTGTTGTGTTCTATTGTCACTATCGCTGTAGAGGACCAGTTTTTAGATAAACAAATGAGTTTTCACTTGAACGCCCCAATGTCACGAGGGGGCTTCGTGAACTGTTGCTGTCATGCCCTATCATAAACGCGGACAGGAGATCAAAGGTCAGTGAACATTTTCACTAAATAATACATTAGATTTCAGTTTGTTTCACACCAAAACTTATCGTATGCTTTCATAAAAATCAAGAGTCTCGTGGAATAATTTATTAGACTTATGAATTATACTTTTGAGTTCTTTTGAAGCTTGAAGAGGTGGTCACTGTAAACTGTCATTGTATGACATCACTGAGCACAACATTTTTTCACAATTTCTCCCTTTGTGTTAAGAAAATGAAAGAAAGTCATATAGGGTTATAACAACACAGGGGTGAGTAAACAATGACTGAATTTTTATTTTTTGGGTGAACTAATCCTTTAATGTGTTTTGAACTTAAAAGCTGCACTAACACATTTCTGTACAGAAAATTTAACAAAAATACAAGCTGCACATTTCTGCTATTCGATCCCTTCTGAACTCTTGCCCCATAGACTTCCATTGTAAGCGCCTTACCATATATGCATGTTTTACAAACTGAGTGATGACTCCATATCATTCTGTGGTTGTCCACAGCATGTCACAGATACAGTTCATAGAGCTAATTTTGTTTTGAACTCAGCACATTCCATAAGATAGACCCACTTTTAGCTTCATGAGAGTCACTCACGCACTGCTAATAAAATTGCCATCCAACTCTGACAAGAGAAGCTGTGAAATTGCCCATTTCTGACAGTCAAATTCCCAATGTCTGTGGCAATGTATGCAAACACATGTCAGCTCTCAATCTTAATTCAAATCAGACTTTATGGTCGCTAGCTGATTCCACTTAGGTGGGCTTCCTGACAGAAGGAGTGTGTTAATGCACTCGCCTCCCAGGGAATTAAAAAAACTGTCGGTGTCTTATTGTGGACAATTTACTCCACTCTGTGTGTATGCCTGTGTAAAGAGAGAATTACTATACAGTTTGGCTTTGTCAATGCTCCATTATGCGATTAGGTTTCATTATCATGAAAGGTTCAGACTGTGCATGGCAACAAATGGCAAATACACATTACTGTATATGGCTCAGAAGTGAAAACCACAGGTCATTTTTCATGAAAGGATTTTTCTTAAAGTCATGCAAATTCGCAATTACTTTTATATCATGAGTTTGCATTCATAAAATGTCATTTAATTTA
The DNA here is from genome assembly GCF_019703515.2 of Myxocyprinus asiaticus. Classification (NCBI taxonomy): domain Eukaryota; kingdom Metazoa; phylum Chordata; class Actinopteri; order Cypriniformes; family Catostomidae; genus Myxocyprinus; species Myxocyprinus asiaticus. The sequence goes on along the minus strand of NC_059364.1, from coordinate 4,166,142 downwards.
ACTCTGTGAGCCATAATTATCCCATTTATATTCTGTGTTTGCATATTATTTGATAACATTGAAAGGTAGACTTTTCAATTTGTCAGTATATTATGTCCATTTGAAATGGACATGCTGAAATAACGTAAAATTTAAATCGAACTACACTCATTTCTGATGTAGTTTAATGGTCTGTAAGGTTTTTCACATGACGCTTAGCCTTGGGTTAAAGTCTTTTTTAAACCACGAGTTAATGCCAGTTTTAACCCTGGTTTAAGCATCATTTCACACTTGTCATTTTGAAAGAGGGTTCAGTTGCTTAGTAACAGACAACCAATCATAAACTTAACGATGCTTGCCTCATTAAATATTCAAGCAATGCAAAACAGCTGTGACTGCTTGACCATTGTCTGCTGTATTTGTCCAATGGCTGATGTTATTAATGTAAATGGGTGTTTCTTCAACTTTAGGCAATTGGGTTTTCCCGGGGTTGATTTTTATTCAAACGAACACATCAAAACTGACCTAGAAACTTTTTACCAGGCATGCATCATTTATTTTTGTTACTTTTCAAATGCCTCTTATGTAAAATAGAAATTATTGCATGTTTAAAACTATGATAATCTAAACAAAAAGTGAAATAAACATAACCATTTCAATATTTATTGTGTGAAAATGATTTTAAAATAAAAATTACAACTGTCTCACAGTTGTGCCGTCATTTCCATCACACCAAACAATTTTTTCAAAAGTTAGTGTGTTTGGACAAAAGTGTCAGTAAAGAGCATGCTTGAGATAAAATATAAGACAAGTGATGTTTAAAAAAATAAATAAAGAAAAAACAAATTAAATATCACTTGTGAGCAGAACATTTTTATTGGGGTGTCATTTGCAATCAAGTTGTAATTTTGCCAAATTATGCAAAAAGTGTGAAAATAGTAAGTAATTATATATATTTAGGACACATACAATTTTTGCTATAAATTTAGCCTTAGCAAGACAAAAGGAGTCGACCATTTCATTTCAAAAATTTTAAAAATGTAATTTCCATCAATGTCATTTCCACCACAGAAATTGCACTGCAGTAGGAATTTTTATAGCTTTCAGAAAAAATGACAAAAATGACATAAATCTCCTTTGATGCATGCATGTACACTGTTGAACATTGTTAGTAGACAAATTAAATAAACTAGTAAGAGTGTAAAATAAGCTTTAACAAGACTTTCTAGAAGTCCAGCGTGCTAAAAGTGCCAGAAGTTGAAGAAACACTCATACAGTATATGCAAATATGAAACCTGACAACCCAGGTTTAATTACTAACCCATGATGTAAAAGACAAAACAAGAAGGTTTGGCGTCATTGACTGTCAACTATTGTTGCATTAAAAAGAGCTGCATAAAGATTTTTCACATTTCTCCTTTTGTGTTCCTTGGAAAAAAGCAACAGCATACTGGTTCAGAACAACATAAAGGTGAGTATATGATGACAGAAGTTTCATTTTTGGGGTGAACTGCCCCTTTAAACAGCAGTAATTAGCAATCAGGTGCTAGCTGCTTTCTCTAGTCCTCTGCTAATTTGGCAAACAGCTGTTCAGGAAACAGCTTCATCAATCAGTATTTAACAGCCCTCGCTCACCCTGTCCATGCATCGATTTTCACATTAGCTGTTCTGTAGGGTTTGGCAGGGGACGTACATTTTCTGTTGACTGACTGAAGTTCTGCTATCATGATTAGCTTGTTGAGGACTACTTACTCGCCAAACATCCATACACACAGAGTATTTTTGATATGTAAAACAGCTCACATGTGGAATACCTGATGAAAGCGCACTGACGGGTTTCTCGGAAAAGGTTCATGCTAATTGACATACTGCTAAAGCAAAGTACGCAGCAAGAGCAATGGGGAAAATTAATGGCGCCACATAAAAAGACGGCATAGACTACTCTAAAGTTTGTTCTTATTTAAACAGACCTCTTTCATTTGTAGTCTTTTGTAGAAAACCTTAAAAAGCTCCAGCCAGGTACTAATTAGCCAGTAACACCATCAATACAGTGACTGAAAAGAGTTAGCAAGAGTGCTGGTTTGCAGTTGATAAAGGGCATAAAATGGGAGCTAGTGATGGCACAGCTAACAAATTTATGTTCTAAAAACACCCCCAAGTCTCTATGAGCTTCTGGTCTCCTGATAAAGCTCAAGCCCCTGCTTCAGTATAAGTCTATGGGATTTTTTTGCCAGGTTTGTCATTCCTGTCTGTATAGCACAAAGTGTCTGATGAGTTACCAGTGTTGTGTGCAATCTGATTACAAAGTAATGAGCTACTGTAATCTAATTACTTTTAAAGTCAAAAGTAGTGTAACTCATTACATTTTAAATTCTTGTAATCAGATTACAGTTAGTTACATTCAATTCATTTAATTACTTTAAAGTACATTGTAACCAGTCCTACTCGACCCACTCCGAGCGGGTTTTGAACTGGCGTCTCCGGCATTGGAGGCGGGCGTGCCAACAAGGAGGCTAAAGGCTACAGCCTCTAGCATCAGTTGCAAGTGTGCCTTTTGAGGCGAGGGGAGTGAGGTTTACACACTGAACAGCTACCTACCAGCTGGCTCCTGTTACACTCACCCCCCTAAACCTCACTCCTATCTGGGTCACAGCACCACTGTAACCGGTCCTACTCGTACACACTGTACAGCTATGTACCTACCAGCTGGCTCCCGTTACACATTACTTGGATTACACGCTTCTAAAATAATATTATTTATGGATGTACAGTAGATTGCATTTAAAAACACAACAATAGGCAAACACTACTAATTATTACAATGCACAATATGTGGATGTACAGTAAATCTTTGCCCATCCGTACTTTTGAGTGCACTTGTGTGAAACTGCCAGTTTCAGGTCATTTACACATTAAAATATTTTTATGGGAGCCGTTTTAATGAGTCTAAAATTGGTCAGGAAGTGCTTGCAGTTTTTTCCTCCCTGAAACGCAAGTTTCAACACAGAAATATGCCAAATGAAACCTAATTTTACCAATCTGCTCTGGCACTCTTATGAGTTGTGCCACTTTCAATATGGTAATGCAGCTAAAAATGCTAGTGTTTCCCCTGCCGGTTTATTGCACACTGTTCTCACCTAAATGGGGGGTTGAGGGGTGCACCAAACATCATGCAGAGATGAGCTTCCTCTTATCCAAAGATGAATGAAAAATTTAAATCAACTTAAAAACATAATTCACTGCCCATTTCACTTCCATTATGTGTTTTTGAGTTGGACAGGATTTTCAACAAGAAAAAAAGGTTAGGGTTGGAGTTGATTTTATCTATTAAGAATGGGAATGGATGGTGAAAAGTGGGCATTACATACCAGAATAGAGCCAGATGGTTAGAAAGGAGTCAGCCGAAAAGGAAAGTTGTTTCACAGGTGGAAAGATTACGAAGACATACATTTTGATTTTCTCTTTGGAATTACATGCTCCAACGAATTGTTCGCAATTAGAGAATGTGTACTACAAAAATAAATACGATTAATTTTTAATTCATATTGACTTTATGCAACAATGTAACATTTGGGCATGAAAAACTGGAGTATATGTTGCTGGTCTCCAGCATGGTAGGTTAGAGTTTCAATCAGTATCACCAGAAAGACCATGTTGGACAACCAGCTTCACCAGTTAGGTTTTGCTGGTGAACAGCATGGCCATACTGTATGGAAGTCACAGAGTACTGATTAAAAAAGAATGAAGAAATAAATGATCAATCTATTCATTTAAAAATAAAAACGTGAAGAAATAAACCAATTTATAAATGGACAAATAAATAGACACATTTAAATATTTATTTAATTCACGTTTAAAAATATTATTTATTTATTATGCATTGCTTGAATTATTTAACAATAAAATTGTGCATTAAGAAATCATTTTTAAATGCACCTTTTAATTTACATTTTAAAAAAGCATTTGGCAATTGCTTTTCTTTTTCGTTTTACTTTGGCTTTTCTTTATCCATTTGACAATCGAGTTTAAAAATGCCACTGGACAGTTGACACGTGGGAGCAACTAATGAATTTTCAACTCTTTTTTAAGACACACCCCCTCTCCCACGTCCCACTCGAAGAGATGTAAGACGGTCTGTCATTGGATGGCTATTGATAGAGGTTTATGGTCTATGAAGCCCGCGCAAAAGAAACGGATGCAAGGTGTATCAGGAGTTAATGGTCACAGTGGTACGTGTCCAGGAAGGGAGCCGGTAAACGTGATGCTGTCAACAGAACCAATCCGTGTCACTGACTGAAAGCACGCAGCCGCCATGCTCGCGGTCCACCGGCATGAGGTACCAAGCAGCTGGAGAAAGACCTACCTGAAGCGAGCGCTTTTCTGTGCGGCCTGACCTTCCAGCTATTCATCTATTTCATTTGACTTTACTCTATTACCGCTCTCTCTGCCATTGGAGTGCGAGCATATCGGCCGCATGCTTTCAGTCAGTGGCACGGATCGGTTCTGTTCACAGCATCACGGTTACCAGCTCCCTTCTTGGACACTTACCACTGTGGACGTTCGGGGAGGGCCGCACACGGCATTTAACAGCAGCAGCGACAAGTGACCAATAACTTCTGATACACATCGCATCTGTTTCTTTTGCATGGGCTTCATAGACTGTAAACCTCTATCAATAGCTGTCCAATGACCGATTGTCTTACATCTCCTTTGAGTGGGACGTGAGAGAGGGGGTGTGTCTTAAAACTAAGTCAAATGTTCATTGGTTGCTCCCATGTGTCAACTGTCCAATGGCATTTTTAAAGTCGATTGTCAAATGGATAAAGAAAAGCCAAAGTAAAATGAAAAAGAAAAGCCATTGGCAAATAGACAAAGAATAGCAATTGCCAAATGCTTTTTTTAAATACAAATTAAAAGGTGCATTTAAAACTGACTTATTAATGTGCTATTTTATTGTTGTAACGTTGCTGGTGGCTGCTGGCAATGACGATGACGAAGTGTAGAGAACCCAAGTGCAGTTTATTTACAAAGTGAGAACCAATAACCCTGACTACAAAACAAAACATGAACTAGATTAGACTTGACTATGACTTGACTATGACTAAAATATAGTACTTTTTACTCTACTTACAATTATATTTAAACTTGAAAAATACTCATTACATTTTTGCAGATCATTTTCTTTCATCTTACTGGACTGAAGCCGCTTTTTCACTGCATCCGACAAATGACAGATTGACAAATGGCAGAGTGTTGAATTATTTGTGCGACTATGTGACCGCCCGACTGAATGTGATGTATTCATTCAAAACTACGAGCACCAAGTGAGAAACACAGATGGTTTTTGTCCTAAACTTTATTCTAAACGCCTGCTACTTCTACAGATTGGACAGGTATTGAGTCAAAAATGATCATTCACGTTGCAAATATATATATGAAAACAAAATGTTTTTGTGATTAAATGTGTACGTGTCATTTATTTCAACACTTGCCTTCATATTTTAATAATATCTATGAATTTCTACCCCCTATTTGCTGGAATGTTGTTGTTGTTGTTGTTGTTAGGCAAATATTAATTATAATAATATCTATAAAACCAGCAAGGATGATGATGATGATAATGATATAATGGAATCTGAGTAAATATAAATTCTGAATTTTATTGAATTCTTCCATCTGCTCAACAGCAAGTTTTGGTAGCAAACCTCAGAAAACAGTTCACAAAACCAACAACATAACTAACTTTCTTCAAAGCTTCATTTTAATGTTTTTAATCTTTCTCTACATCTCAAGGGGCTGGGTGCTCTGACATCGCAATTCGTGAGTGCCTTTTCCCATGCAACGAACACTGCGTGACTGTGGCAATGTTTTTGCAAAATAAAATTAGGTTCTTTACATGTAAAAGTGAGTGAAATGGTCTCCTAAACAGATAAGGTTTTTAAAGTTAATGTTCTATCGAGATTGAAATCAACAAAACCGACCTTCCTACCCTAAACCTTAAGCCTAAACCTGACCGACAGTGTCATTAAAAGCAAATGTGACATGAAAAACACAATTTCTGAAGCAACCACGTCATTTTGTGGTGCTTCTATGACACTTTTGGCTCACGTGTGGACTTGGGTGCTCTTCAGGACTCGTACCTGGTCCTTTACTTCACAAGTGTAACACTCTATCAGTTGAGCTTCCGTGCAATTTGATTACACTCAAACAAGCTTGTAAATGTAATTGGTTTTGTAATGCGAACATTAAAATGAGTCATGCGCTATAGTAAAAGTGTTTATATGTCATAAGATATGTATATGTCATAGCACTGTGTGAGGAACAGAGAGAAAAGTAAGTGTTTATGAACTGATAATCTGTCGTTTTACTCCTGATTTGAGTGAAAAGGGATAAAAGTAATTGTTGTTTTAGCACCTCTAGTGTTCATTTCACCAGGAAATTGCAGTGTTACATACAACAGGCCACATAAAAATAATTTTGCAAACTTGTAGTTATTGTAACATGATTCTATGACCAGGTTACGACAGTCGTCAGAGACAGTAAAAAGGCGACTTAACAAACCAATTGAATTTAACAACATCCTCTCTCACACAATCTCCTCTCTTGATTTAATTCTAGCAAGGAAAAAAGTTACTTTTTACTTTTTTAATACTTAAGTACAAATTAATGTGAATACATTTTACTTTAACTCAAGTATGTTTTTGGATAGATACTTGGACTTTTAATTGAGTAAATTTTTTACTCAGTGTCCATACTTTCACTTAAGTATAATTTTACTCGAGTACTTTTTACACCCCTGTGAGTGAGCATTGCCATTATGTTTCTTTAAACAGTATGCTCTGTTCCAACCACAGACAAACAGAACGTTCTACATTATATGAAGTCTGAGAAGTCATGTAGGAATATCACACATTCGACTTTAAATGAAACGCAGCTCTGTTACTCATTTCACATGTGAAAAATGTGTTTGCTTGGAAGTTTTAAAGGCACAGCAGCAAAAAACAGACATGGTCTATGGAAGTCAAAATTGATCAAAGTGTACTAACAGTATTGTACTAATGTTTTCCTGTGTATAATAAGCAATACTTGGTGCATGCCAAATATTAAATTCAGCCATCTATATTATTATTCTGTGCAATGTCTTCTGCAGTGTATGCAGGTATTAGATTAATCTCATTGTCTGATGCAAATACAGGCCTTGTTTTTGTCTTTTTAATTACAGTATTAGCAAGGTGTTCATCGCATTGCAGCGTCTTTATAATGATGCTTGCTCAAAGATGGAGGAAGAGAAATTTTGTCAGGCAGATAAAAGCCAACATTATATTCTCCTACTCATTGTATCTCCGTTTAATGTAAGCCCACAAATGACCTATTGGCATGAACAGGCCATAATTATTCCTGTTGTGTGGGACTGGTTGTAATCCGCTTAGGGCTAGTCAACACTGTGTTCTTCTTCACAGGGATCATGGCCTCAGTCATTGTAGAAAAACTATTTGTTCAGTGGTGACAGGGGAGGCTTCAGAGTCGAACGCTCCTTCACTTTTAATGAATATCAGCTGGCATGCTCAGTCAAGCAGACAAATGGTACAGTCAGACAAGGAAAGGTCTCAAACATGTCTGTGGTTGTGTACACACACGACAGCCAGATACATAATGTTTCTTGACATGCCACACACAAGATTGTGATTCGGGAAAAACATTGCAGAGTGGACAAATTGCAGCTTGCTAACTGTCATAGAACCTCACAAGTAACTCATTTGGAATGCTCTAGGAAAGAAAAATCACAAATGAGATCTCTTTAAGTATCTCGATGGCACAGAGACCCTTAAAGACAGGGAGACATTTATTTTCTGAAATAGTTTTGAATTTTCTCACAATATGTGTCGTATTCCTTTATCTGTCCATAAATGAAAATTAATCATGGTTTCACTACAACAAACATAGTTGATATGGTATTTCTAGTAAACCAATAGTAACCACAAAATTTACCATGATTTTACTACAGTAACTAGAGTTACATTATGATATTTGTTGTAAAACCATAACCACAAAATTTACCATGATTTTACAGCAAAAACTAGAGTTATATTATGGTATTTGTAGTAAAACCATAACTATAAAATGTACCATAATTTTACTACAGTAACTAGAATTATATTATGGTATTTGCAGTAAAACCATAACTACAATATTTACCATGATTTTACTACAGTAACTAGTGTTATATTACGGTATCTGTAGTAAAACCATAACCACTCAATTTACCATGGTTTACTACAGTAACTAGAGTTACATTACGGTATCTGTAGTAAAACCACAACCAGAAAATTTACCATGATTTTACAACAATTACTAGAGTTATTTTATGGTATTTGTAGTAAAACCATAACCACACAATTTACCATGGTTTTACTACAGTAACTAGAGTTATATTATGGTATCTGTAGTAAAACCATAAGCACAAAATTACCATGGTTTTACTACAGTAACTAGAGTTATATTATGGTATCTGTAGTAACACCATAACCACAAAATTTACCATAGTTTTACTACAGTAACTAGAGTTATATTACGGTATTTGTAGTAAAACCATAACCACAAAATTTACCATGGTTTTACTACAGTAACTAGAGTTATATTACGTTATCTGTAGTAAAACCATAACCACACAATTTACCATGGTTTCACTACAGTAACTAGAGTTATATTACGGTATTTGTAGTAAAACCATAACCAGAAAATTTACCATGATTTTACTACAGTAACTAGAGTTATATTACGGTATTTATAGTAAAACCATAACCAGAAAATTTACTATGATTTTACTAGAGTAACTAGAGTTATATTACGGTATTTGTAGTAAAACCATAACCACACAATTTACCATGGTTTTACTACAGTAACTAGAGTTATATTACGGTATCTGTAGTAAAAACATAACCACACAATTTACCATGATTTTACTACAGTAACTAGAGTTATATTACGGTATTTGTAGTAAAACCATAACCACACAATTTACCATGATTTTAGTACAGTAACTAGAGTTATATTACGGTATTTGTAGTAAAACCATAACCAGAAAATTTACTATGATTTTACTAGAGTAACTAGAGTTATATTACGGTATTTGTAGTAAAACCATAACCACACAATTTACCATGATTTTAGTACAGTAACTAGAGTTATATTACGGTATTTATAGTAAAACCATAACCAGAAAATTTACTATGATTTTACTAGAGTAACTAGAGTTATATTACGGTATTTGTAGTAAACCATAACCAGAAAATTTACCATGATTTTACTACAGTAACTAGAGTTATATTACAGTATTTGTAGCAATTTACCATGATTTTAGTACAGTAACTAGAGTTATATTACGATATCTGTAGTAAAACCATAACCACACAATTTACCATGATTTTAGTACAGTAACTAGAGTTATATTACGGTATTTGTAGTAAAACCATAACCACACAATTTACCATGATTTTAGTACAGTAACTAGAGTTATATTACGGTATTTGTAGTAAAATCAAAACTACAAAATTTACCATGGTTTTACTATAGTAACTAGAGTTATTTTATGGTATTTGCAGTAAAACCATAACCACACAATTTACCATGACTTTACTACAGTAACTAGAGTTATATTACGGTATTTGTAGTAACACCATAACCACACAATTTACCATGATTTTACTACAGTAACTAAAGTTATATTACGGTATCTGTAGTAACACCATAACCACAAAATTTACCATGGTTTTACTACAGTAACTAGAGTTATATTACGGTATTTGTAGTAACACCATAACCACACAATTTACCATGATTTTACTACAGTAACTAGAGTTATATTACGGTATTTGTAGTAAAACCATAACCACACAATTTACCATGGTTTTACTACAGTAACTAGAGTTATATTACGGTATTTGTAGTAAAACCATAACCAGAAAATTTACCATGATTTTACTACAGTAACTAGAGTTATATTACGGTATTTATAGTAAAACCATAGCCAGAAATTTTACCATGATTTTACTACAGTAACTAGAGTTATATTACAGTATTTGTAGTAAAACCATAACCACACAATTTACCATGGTTTTACTACAGTAACTAGAGTTATATTACGGTATTTGTAGTAAAACCATAACCAGAAAATTTACCATGATTTTACTACAGTAACTAGAGTTATATTACGGTATTTATAGTAAAACCATAGCCAGAAATTTTACCATGATTTTACTACAGTAACTAGAGTTATATTACAGTATTTGTAGTAAAACCATAACCACACAATTTACCATGGTTTTACTACAGTAACTAGAGTTATATTACGGTATTTGTAGTAACACCATAACCACACATTTTACCATGATTTTACTACAGTAAATAGAGTTACATTATATTTGTAGTAAAACCATAACCACACAATTTACCATGATTTTACTACAGTAACTAGAGTTATATTATAGTATTTGTAGTAAAACCATAACCAGAAAATTTACCATGAATTTACTACAGTAACTAAAATTATATTACGGTATCTGTAGTAAAGCCATAACCACACAATTTACCATGATTTTACTACAGTAACTAGAGTTCAACTACGGTATTTATAGTAAAAACCATAAAATTTACCATGGTTTTACTACAGTAACCATATTTTAATCATGATATTCATGGTAAAAACTAAGAAATAATACAGGAAAACCAAAAATATTGTAATAAAAGTCAATCATTCTGCCAAATATGTTTTTAGTTTTACTATAGTAACACCATGGTTAATTTGTGGTACATGTACAATGGTTTTTAAAATCATGGTTCTTACCGCAATTTTTTTTTAATATGGGTACTACAGGTTTACTATAGTGAAAATGTTTAATTTTAGTAAGGGCATGTTTTTTTGGTGGAAACCATGGTTTTAAAAATCATACTTGTACCACAGATTAACTATGGTGTTACTATGATAAAACTGTAGTAGCCATGTTTTTGTTTTGTTTTTTAAAATTATACTTCAATGAAACTTAATTGAAAACTTTCAATAATTTGAAGTTATAATGTTTAGATAATGACACAATATTCTAATAAGCATAGCAAATACATAGTACACAAATAAGATCAATATTTAATTAGTTTTAACTATTTTTAGTTTACATAAGCATATTTATAAACTGTACTTCTCTTGCCTTGTCTGTCATCTTGAATTACTTGTTTTACTGACCTCGTCGCAATGCACTCTAGGATTGTCTTCTCTTTGAAGATACATGTGCTGCCTTCTCACAGTTTGGCCAATAAAATAAATAAATAAATAAATATCATTTTAATGTTGTTGCTTACTAAAGAGAGAACAGCCTTTACGTAAGGAGTGCTTATGCTCCCTTTAAGATGCTGTCTATCTAGGCAGCTCACTAGGTTTTGGAGCAGAGGTATTATGTTGTTGTTCACTTTCTGAAAAGCTTCAATAAAGTCACAGTTCAGCTTCAACAACATGAATAACAGATGGCAACGTGTGTAGTTACAAACCTTCATTACCTGCATCATGAAAGACACAAGAAAACCAACAGAGTTTCTTAGAATAGATTTTAATTTCCTATATACATGACTCATTTAGATATCTTTTTTTTTCTTTTTTTTATAAATATAAAAGTACAATCATTGTTATAAATGTGCAACTTGCAACCAGAAGTAATTTGCATACAGTAAATCAATGGTATATCACAATGCAGGCAACATGGAACAAGGATCAATCTGGAATGAAGATTAACAAAATAAATACTCTGGCAACCAGGTCTAGATTACAGAGCATGGGTGACGAAAAGTGCCAACGTATTAAAGGGTCATTTTAGCCAGTTTTCTTAACCATCGCTTGAACTAGACTACATTTTGATTTAAACTTCATCATACATTTCTAACAATGAATCTCATTAAACCAGTCAAGAACATGTCTGGGTCATATTTCAATCCAAAACAAAACAAAGAAATTAGACATTACATTTTGTATAAATTTAGACTATTTTTATGATCAAATCAAATCAAATCACTTTTATTGATCATTAAGATTTTTAGCATTGTGACTATTTTCATGACAGTTTGGAACATTGTGCCCCCAAATTCTCATTACTGTAATGACAAAAAAATTCATTCTCATTATTTCAGTAATATACATATATATATATATATATATATATATATATATATATATATATATATATATATATATATATATATTATTTAAATTGTATATTATTTATATAGTGTGGTAGTATTTTTTGCATTGGTATAATTTATGATGATTTAAATAAAAATAAAACAATTACAGTAATAAAAATCACCATATTGTAAAAAAATATATTGGTTCTAGAAATGGGTAATTATCACGAAAACCTGTCAAGAAAATGTCCTAGCCCTATTTTACAAAACAAACAAATAAGAAAATAAAGCTTATTTTTAGGGCCAGTAAGATTTTAACATTGTGACTTTGGGTCCTATTTTAAGAGCGCAAGCATTAAGCGCAACACAATGCCTTAAGTCATAAGCTCAAAATCAATGGGCATTGCCATGAAGTTTTGGTATTTTCATGCAAGCATGTGCTAAGTCTAGGCACAAGTGGGTTTGCTGAAATCGCCAATGCAAAAAAAAAAAAAAAAATGAAACCAAATATATTTCTAAATTCAAACTATACTTCAAACTAAATGAAAATATACTGTAATAAAAATAACGAAGTAGTAAAAAAAAAATCAACCTAAATCCAAACATTTTACTCTGTCTAACTTCTTCCACCGGCCCTTTTTGCAGTGACTTAAAACGACAATGGGAGAAAAAATACCAATATAAATGAGATCATAAATATAATTGTAAATATAAACATAGTGATAATAATTGAAAAATAAGCCATAACCTTTAGATAGTTTAACACAGCCTCATAATTATTTTATTTTTTTCTTAAAACAGCTAAGACAGTGATTGTCAGGGACTTAATTTGATGTTCCACTATATTTTAAGAGTTTGGACATGAACTTTATTACCACCTGCTGGTAAAATCTCCAAACTGCAAATGCAAGAACTGAATTTGGACTTTGCGCTGAGTTGAGAGGTGGTATTGAAACGTGTTAGCACAACGCCCTATTTCTAAATAGCAAACTGTGCTTTGCGTCACTTCATTTACATACAATACACCCACAGTTTTGCGTGACAACAACCACAGTAGCGCAAACACTCCCCCCCATGCCCACTTGTGCTTTGCGCTGGCACGAAAATTGCACTTAGAATTAGTGCTCTCACGAAAATGTAATAAGACATTGCGCATGGTCATAGTGCACAGTGCTGCGCTTTGGGCACTCACGAAAATAGAGCCCATTATTTTCAGGGCACTTAAGCACATTTTACCCCTCCATTCTCAGTACCACTATGTGAAAATAAATAGAAATAATAAAAAATTAAAAATGTATTATATATATATATTTTATTTATGTTAAGTATTTATACATCATAGCAGTACTTCTTGGTACTGCCTTTCTTTTTCGCTGAATTTAATTTTAAATATCATTGTATAACAGCATCTTTTTTAAAGTAATATAGTAAAAAAAAAATGTATGTCTTATGTTAATTCCCATTGTTTCATCTTTGCAAAATTAGAACATCCAGATGCATTATGGAATGAGAACTGGGTGGTAAAATGTGCTTAAAGGTGCTGTAAGGAATTTTTGCCGTTCTACTTCCACGAGACTGAGTCGTTGAATTAGCCACGCCCCTCCCTTTCCAAAACCCGACCTCCAAAGATACCAAATGAGCTTTTTTGAGGCCGACATCATGCAGAAATGGTTGTTAAAAACAAGAGCAGCAAAATAGCTTCCGCATCTGACAACTTTTATGAGCAACATGGCATAAAAATGGCAGTAAGCCTCAGTAATTAGCTGAATACTATGAGAACATGAAAAATTATTGACAGTTCGAAAGCGTCAGATACGCGACCCGTGGACACATTTTTGTGTGCTGTTTACAGAGTCTAGAGCTGTCACAGAGACCGGTGATATATACGGCACTTATTTCAGTGATATCTTTCAGGGAGTAGGAATATTTTTTACATACCTTTCCATGAAAAAAATCACTAACAGCACCTTTAAGTGCCCTGAAAACAATGTCACAATGCAAAAAATCTTAATGTCTTTTTTCTTTTGATTTTAGGGTTAGAATTTTTAACATTAACATAATCTGACGGATTTCTTACATGTAAGTTTCTACAAAAACAGAGAAGGAGAGGAAAAAAGGGAAAGAAGAGAACAGAAGAAAGAGTGAGTAGGCGAAAGACTATTCCATTCATCCCAACTTGCATACTGATAAAGAATATTTCTTAAAATATAACATTTATGAAAATTCATGTCAACAGTTTAACAGCCTGAAACTTGGACATCTAAATGAGAAAATCTGATGTGCGTGTCAAGTGTCTTTTTAAAGATACTTTCTGAATATTTTCTGCTATTTCAGTTACTCTAAACTAAAATCTAAGTTGAAATACAGAAAAGAAAGAACTTTTCAAGTCTTCTTGACAGGCACTATCAACCTTTTCACTTTGATTTTGAACACGACAGTCTTTCACGCCAGTGGCACAAACACACAACTGCCAATGTCAGATACTTGCTCTCCACTTAGCTTTCCATCAACCTTTAAATGACATAATAACCTCAATGCGTCATTCTATAATGTGTGTGACATTTAATGTTGTGAGTCATGTATTTACCGAAACATTTTTCAGCACTGACGTAATCTAAACCTGGTTTCCAGTATACATACCACCATAAAAATCAGCAACCTTGGCCACTTGGACATGTTTGGATTTATATTGCTGTTGGACTGAAACAAAGGTAACACAGACTGAGCGAAACTCTGAAACATGACGGACGAGTTAGTTTAGTCAGTTTCAGGAGCTACAAAAAATATAAGTAAATAAAGAAATATGAATAAATAAATACAACTGAGAAATTCCCAGACCTCCAAACTGAAAACTGGGGAAACTGGAGGACTTTAGTTCAGTTAGATCCATTGCAATCAATGGAGATACATTTTGCAAAATGCAAAAGATTTACTATACAGAATAAATAAGATTTACATTATAGTTACATGGTCGAGGAACAAAATAAGGCAATTATCGAGCCATGCATGCATTTTAAGAGCACATACTTAGTCTTAAATATGTTTACTTGAAATATTTCTTTCAAAGGCTCTTTCAAATATGGTTGTCTCTCCCAAAACTTGCTATTTGTTTCTCAAGCTCATACCAAGACTCTGTTTGTCTGTTTGGTGCATTTCCATTGCATTGTTAGCTGCGTCCCCAAACTCTCTCATAAATGCACATGCATGATGAAATGTTCAGTTCTTGATGTACCGAATTAAATTAAATGTATTTGACGTAAAGCACGTATGTCTTCATTACATTTAAAGCATGATTAATCAAGTCTGTTGTTCCTAGAACACAATGACTGCCAGATATAATACATTTACTGTATATATTTGAATATAAAAATAGACCTATAAGAGATATAAGTGCCTCTGGAATGGCTTTACCATAGTAGCATGCAGAAAACTACAATAGAAGATTGAACTACCTGAGGTTTTATGTTATAAGCAAGAGCCACAACCTTCATACCATAATCTTCACAGATCTCTTTGCAATATGCAAAAAGAGTCTGACATTTTTCGACTTTTTTGAGGCACTGTGCCTCTGCTGCACGCTATTTACAGAATCGTTAGTTTAGATACAGGAAGATCCATAATAACACTAGAGAGAGTGAACTGCACTAGGCTAAGCTACTGCTAGCCAAGCTAGCTGCACATAAAAAAAATTATTTTTGTTTTGTTTTACATAAAATATATATAAACATCCTTAAAACAAGATCAACTTACTTAATACAAAGCCCCTTAGAGGACAGGGAGGGAAGTGTTTTCTGAAATAGTTTCATGTGCCCTCGCAATAAATTAACCATAGTGTTCCTATAGTAATTTGTAGTAACCATGTTTTTTGGCGGAATCCAAAGTTTTACTATAGTAATATTGTAGTAACCATAACTGTAGTAACTATCTGGATACAATTAACCATGGTTTTACTAAAGTAACCATATTTGAACTATAGTATTTGTGGTAAAACCATAATAACCACAAAATTATGATTTTTATTACTATGGTTTCACCATGGTCAATTTTATGGTTATAGTTTAACTACAAATACCATAGTTGAACTGAAGTTACTGTAGTAAAATCATGGTGTATTTTGTGGATATGGTGTTACTGCAAATACCATAATATAACTCTCATTACTGTAGTACATTTTGTGGTTATTGTTTTACTGCAACTACCATATTCAAACTCAAGTTACTGTAGTAAAACATCGTAAATTCATACTGCATTTGAACTATAGTTACTGTAGTAAAACCATGGTAATTTGGAGGTTATGGTTTTACTACAAATACCACAGATGAACTATAGTTACTGTAGTAAAACCATGGTAATTTAGAGGTTATGGTTTTACTACAAATACCACAGTTGAACTGTAGTTACTGTAGTAAAACCATGGTAATTTAGAGATTATGGTTTTACTACAAATACCACAGATGAACTATAGTTACTGTAGTAAATCCATGGTAATTTTGAGGTTATGGTTTTACTACAAATACCACAGTTGAACTATAGTAACTGTAGTAAAACCATGGTAATTTTGAGGTTATGGTTTTACTACAAATACCACAGTTGAACTATAGTTACTGTAGTAAAACCATGGTAATTTAGAGGTTATGGTTTTACTACAAATACCACAGTTGAACTGTAGTTACTGTAGTAAAACCATGGTAATTTGGAGGTTATGGTTTTACTACAAATACCACAGATGAACTATAGTTACTGTAGTAAATCCATGGTAATTTTGAGGTTATGGTTTTACTACAAATACCACAGTTGAACTATAGTTACTGTAGTAAAACCATGGTAATTTAGAGGTTATGGTTTTACTACAAATACCACAGTTGAACTGTAGTTACTGTAGTAAAACCATGGTAATTTAGAGATTATGGTTTTACTACAAATACCACAGATGAACTATAGTTACTGTAGTAAATCCATGGTAATTTTGAGGTTATGGTTTTACTACAAATACCACAGTTGAACTATAGTTACTGTAGTAAAACCATGGTAATTTTGAAGTTATGGTTTTACTACAAATACCACAGTTGAACTATAGTTACTGTAGTAAATCCATGGTAATTTTATTGGTTATGGTGTTACTACAAATACCACAGTTGAACTAGAGTCACTGTAGTAAAATCATGGTAAATTTATACTGCATTTTTTACTATGGTTATTGTAGTAAAACCATGGTAAATGATTTGGTTAGAATTGTACTACAAATACCATAGTTTAACTAGTTACTGTAGTAAAACCATGGTAAAATATGTGGTTATGGTTTTACTGCAAATACTGTAGTTGAACTCTAGTTACTGTAGTAAATCCATGGTAAATTTTGAGGTTACGATTTTACTGCAAATGCTGTAGATTAACTTTAGTTACTATAGTATAACAATGGTAAATTTATACTGCATTTTTTACAATGGTTACTGCAGTAAAACCATGGCTAATTTATTGCTAGGGAATGCAAAACTATTATGAGGGGATGCAAAACTTAAGAGTAAAACTTGATGTAGTCTATTATGTCTTGTTTAAAGAGAAATCTAACATAATTTAGTAAGGTTTATGCTTATAAAAAGAAAACATTTGTCAGTGGAGTAAGAAAAATAACCTTGTTTTCCCTTTGAATTAATTATTTTCCCATTAGCAAATCGTTTATTCTTGTTTAAGCACGAACCTCATTTAATTTAGTTGGATTGATCTGAAAACAAGACTTAATATCCAATTTCATTTTACCTCTCAAGTAAATGTATCTTGTTTTAAGGATGTTTAAAAAAAAATTCCTGGAAAACAAGAAAAAAAATAAAACATATAAGTGTATATGTGGGTTTTTGTGCGTTTGTTTGTGAATGCAGTCTGCAGTTAGCGAGTTAATAACACAAGCTGTTATTCTGTGGTGCAGGAGAGAGCTTGGCAGAGATTGTAGAGATCAGCAGGAGAGAGCAAACCAATGGAAACTACATCTGCTGCCTTATCAGAACCAAGGGAGACTATTGTCTTCTCTTCTAAGTCACTCTGTCAGGATTTTACTACGCTGGTCCATTTGCACCACACTGGCATCTGTTTCTATCTGCTTTATTTTCAAATGGTGCAAGACGAGCTTCTACTGCAATTCTTCATCTTGCTCTTTTATATTTCCTGTTGTGTGCTTGCTGAAATATTTTGGTAAAGTTGTTTGATTTATCATTTGGGAAAAGACTTCAAAGCATTGAGTATAATAATTAATTATTGTCTGCCATAGAACCGAGGTGCACTTCTACTGAGTGTGTTTACATGTACAATGAAATGCTGATCACTATCAAAAATCAGCTCAATATTAAAAACCTGTTTTAATGTCAACATTACATTTAAAGTTGAACCTATTGACCGTTCTTAATATTTATTGTATATCCACAGTCTTATGGTGCACAATTCGTTGGTGCATGTTATTCCAAAGAACAATAATACACCCTACATTTCTTCAATATCCTGTTTCACTTGGAAATACATCAGATTATGGAGGTAAAACGGGTTGCAAATGGCTTCATGTTGACTTTAAAGCAATAGTTCACCCCAAAAAACAAAAAAATGTCATAATTTACCCTCATGTTGTTTCAAAGGAGGATGACTTCTATCTTATGCAGAACAGTTTCAATGAATATCACAGGCTGTCTTTTCCATACGAGGGCAGCAAATAGTGCCTCACTTTAAAGCTTAAAAAAGGACCCAAATGTATCATTGTAGTAGTCCCTGCAACTCCTGTGTCAATTTCCAAATGTTCTGAAGGCATACGAAAGGTTTTGGTGAGAAACAACCAGCAATTTAAGTCATTTTGCAGTGAAAATCTTGACGTCCGTGGCATGTTTATGAGCACTATATGAGAAGCTTGTTCAAAGTAGCACACGTTCATGTACTATTTTTTAGCTTAAAAAACTCAGACAGGTTTGGAACTCATGATTGTGAGTAAACTATGACAGAATTTTCATTTTGGGCATGCAAATCAATAAACTGACAATGCAAACTCCATTATTTATTTAAGATTTTGAAATTTTTGGTTTTCCTTCTTCTGTATTGACACCATACAGTCTGATGTGTGCACACTGAACATGCTTACTAAACCCTAAAGGGTTCTACATCCAAGCAAATTGGAAAATACACAAAAATTAAAGCTGAAGTGTGTAACTTTTTCGGTGTTAATAATTTCTCCTATCCCAGCTTAATATGCAGGGAAAACTATAAGCTATGCATAGGTTAATTGTCTTGAACTGTAAACACTGTATCTCTGTGGCACTATGAAAATTCCTCTGTTTGTTTTGAGCGACCCGTCTTGACCAAAGGCATGAGTTGGGGGCGGGGCTATCAATTTCTTTGACCAACAGCAGATGGGGACATACTGTATTCAGAAAGCTGTTTTGAAAACAATGTTTATTTTTGCAGTTTCATATGGGTGGCGCTAGTGGTGCAGAAATTACATACTTCAGCTTTAAACCATGGCCTTTGTCCAATTTATGGAAACAGTTTACATGACGTTGTCAGTTTATTAAACATAATCAGTGTAAGACTGTACATGTAAACACACTGTGTCAAACCTTATAGTATGCGTAAAACTGAATCTAAAAATTCTTTTATTTTTATTTTTTTTATCACATTTCGTTCTCAGTGACTTTTCTATAAAAACAGAGCTTCCTTTTTATATAATCGGCATGATGTGCTACTCAGCTCTATGTCAGAGACAGGTGTAGCCAACACCATCCAAAGGTGTTGCCTAAGCCTGCGGACACTGTTAATAATATGTTATTAATATTAACATATATAACAAACGTTTGGTGTGCAGAGGTCTGGCAGATGAGCACATTGAGCGCCACTGGAAGTCTTGTTCTGCGCTGATAGATGGCTCATCTTTTCTCTTGGGGGTTCTTCACTTTATTCTCGTTCACTCTTGTCTTTCTCTCTGCCTCATTCCATCCCTCCATCTCCTCCTCCTCTCGCCTCTTTGGGGAACAACAAAATTTATCTTTGAAGTTCTGTTGCTTAGCTCATAAGTATCTCATTACTTCGAGGGTGTAAATCCCTCAGCTGAATTTTTCAAGCAATGGCACTATTGACAGTAACGCTGATTTTAAAGGGTACAATAAATGCAATCTCTTATAAAAATTATTTTGTGTTTGGGGTGTTTTACCCATCCCGATAGCACCAATGAATGTGGCAGACTCTTCCTAAAGAGTCCCACACAGCTGCAGACCTCTGAATAACAGGCGTCGACAGTACTACAAGAATATCGCAAAGCAGTCGTAGTGCACATGCAAACGTGTCCGGATGGGCTTGCGGTTTAAAGAGAATGCTTTGAAATGCTGTGTGAGATAGAACGCCACAAAGAAAAACAAAGTATACCCTAGCCTTAACAAGCAATCTACACTGCAAGAAAGTGGTATGACACAGCAAAACTGCTTTGTTGATGCTCCAATTAACAAAGCTGAAAATGGTGTAACCCATTACTTGCAAGAGAGCCAGTTAATTGCAACAAACCTATGAGTTATACATTACATATGGGGGAAAGAAAAAGTGATTTAACTGGAGCAATTTCTATAAACTTTGCGTCATTTGGTGATACTGAAAAAATACTAAGAAAGCAGTAAATATTATTAGACAGTACTATTAGTTAGTACTAATGATCTGTTTCAACTATCAGCCAATGTTTTGTTCATATAATTTCTAAGTTAGCCAATTTTGGGTCACAGACTTATTTAAAGAGAGTGCCCTGGTTTACACAACTAGTTCTATAAAAGGAAACTTTATAAACTCGCAAACTTACTGTAATCTGTAACTCTTTACAATAAGGTTGCATTTGTTGTTAAAGGTGTATTCCAGGTTCAATACAAGTTAAGCTCAATCAATAGCATTTTCTGGCATAATGTTGATTACCACAAAAAAAAAAAAATTTGCATTTTTTTTTATTAAAAAAAATAAGAAGCAAAAAACTGAGGTTACAGTGAGGCACTTACAGTGGAAGTGAATGGGGCCAATTTTTTGAGGGTTTAAAGGCAGAAATGTGAAGCTTAAAATTTTATAAAAGCACTTAAAGCTGAAGTATGTAACTTTTTCAGTGTTAAAATAATTTCTTCTATCCCAACTTAATATGCAGAGACAACTATGAGTAAGCAATTCATGGTATAATTTTGTCAAAAACTATAAACACTGTGTCTCTGTGGTGCTATGAAAATTCCTGTGTTTGTTTCAAGTGACCTGTTTAGACCCACCCCAACAACATTACTCAAACAATGGTGTGAGTAAAAAGATGAGGGTTGTATTTGAAAAGGTGTTTTGAAAACATTGGGGTTTTTTCAACCTGGTCTCATAGTGAAAGTGTGACTCTATATACATTGTTATACGTGTACTCCAGGTACAATTCCCTGCAGTTTCCAGGTGAAATGAACACTAGAGGCGCTAAAACAACTGTGTGGTTTTTTTTTCACTTTCAATCAAATCATGATGTGACAATGGCTGATTACGGTTTTATAAACACTTATTTTTCTCTCTACTCAGACCCTGCTATGGTATGATATCGAGACACTTTTACTTTAACGTATCTTTTGAAACATTATACATTTCAACGCTTGTATTACAGACCCACCTACATATATACACTTATTCCAATTTGATTAGCTTGCACGGCAGCTTCAAAACCAGAAAAGAACTCAAGCTGACACGTGACACGGCAGAGACAGAAGCGACACAAATTAACATGGTTGCTTCAGAAAATGTGCTTTTCATTCAGCTTCTGCATTTTAAAACACTATCGGTTAATGTTAGGTTTTGGTTAAGGGTAAGGATGTCTGTTTTGATAAACTCTCATTTTTCTATTGCTTAAGTTTAGGTTAATGTTTTAGGTTAGGGACGTACGTTTGATTAAAACCTCCATCTAAAATTCACCTTAAAAACTTCATCTGATTACAACCTCATTTTGCTCTGTTCTGGCGCCCCCTGCTGGACATTTCACTTGAAAAGTGCAGCCAAACATGTTATGAAGCACGTAATTTCCGTTTTGCAAAAACATTGCAATGCTCACATAAGTTTCATGAAACCAGGCTGTTTTTTTTGTTGTTTTTTTTTCTGCAATCCCATTCGGTGGCACTAGTGTCACAGAAATTACATCAGCTTTAATTATTCAGTTAAAATTTGTGTTCTGTTTGTAAAGAGTTGTAAAGTTGTTTGAATCTACGTTTTTGCATTTGTGCTCCTTTTTTTTCTAAATAGAGGGTTACAATGAGGCACTTACAATGGAAGTGAATGGGGCCAATTTTAAACAGCAGAAATGTGAAGCTTCTAATTTTATAAAAGCACTTACATTAATACTTCTGTTAAAACTTGTGTTCTATTTTTACAGAGCTGTAATGTTGTTTGAATCTGCGTTTTTGCGATCATTTTAGGGTTTACAATTTTATGTCATCATGGCAACAAAGTTGTAAAATTGGATATAACTTTGCACAGAAAAGGTTAGTAAGTGATTTTATAACACTAAAACCATGATAACATGCATTTCGTTTATGTATTGTGGCTATACTTTTGAAATTAGGTATTTTAACGTTTAGCTGACATGTAGTCATTAAGCAGATGCTTTTAAGCAATTTACAAATGAGGAACATAAGCAATTTTCCATACCATTTATGGATTTTTAAATTAAGGATGTGTTCACACTTGTAGTTCGGTTCTCTTGGTTCTCTTGTTCCGGACCAAAAAAGAAAATGATACATTTAGTCCTGGTTCACTTAGCATTCACACTGTCATTTTTTACACCGAACCTAAAGATACAAAACAAAAGGCATAAGTATATGGTCACAACCTGATTGGATAGCATTTATGACGTATATTTTGCGACGGAACTTGCCGAACATCCAAAACAATGCTGGCTGCTGGGCTCAACGTGCTCGTTGGACCCACTTTCCCTTAACCTATCACTGAACATTTTGAACACTTGAGCATTTTTGTGCGTTTTTTCCAGTATACTGGAAATATGCTCGTCGGAGCAAATGTTAATAAGGAACTTTACCTCCTCATTGCTCCATGTTTGCCTTCTGCTCATTTTGTTTTGCGTACACCACTCTTACAGCTCTTTCAATGTTATCAAATCACGTGATTTTTAGGCTCGCATCTTGTGACATCACATCCTGTTATTGGTCCGTTTAGACATCTTTGGTCCATGCTGCGTTCATATATCAGTCAAACCGCACCAGAATTCATTTGGAAGCGGACCGAGACCCACTATTCAGGTGCGCACCAAGTTTCGGATCACACTTGTTCAAATGAACCGCACTAACAGAGCAATCGGACCAGAGTTAGTTTTAATTGAACCAAACCTGCCAAGTGTGAACATACCCTAAGATTAATATATGCCGTAAACAATATTGTTCTTTGTTAGTTCATGATACCTAATGCATTAACTAATGCCAACAAATTTAGCATTACAACCTTATTGTAAAGTGTTAGTGTACCTCTTAATATTGTATATTTTTCTTATCTGCATACTGTTCTCATTTGCAACTTAAAAAGTATTTTGTTCTATATTTCTCCTTAACTAAAGCTAAGTAAAAACTGGCAAATATTCTTGTCAGTAGGTTTGTATGTTTGTAACACGGCGATTATGCATATTTGTAAATAGAGTATGCTTTCCAAATGGATTAAAAATTATGCTACTTTTCCATTTTGAGATTGAAAAACTACTCAGCTCCTATGAAAAGTCAAGTCTAAGTCTAGACCTTTCTTTAGGTTTAGCTGATGTGGTACAGTATTTTGTACAAATTCTAGAATATGCCATTTGGGTACTCAAGGTAAGGCTTTGCTGCCTTTGATGTACTTACTTGATCATTTAAAGTCACTTACTTGCTTTGCATCTCCTAGTACTCGTTCTTAGTACAAGCTGTAGCAAGTCACGATCCAAAAATCCTAATGATTACATAATCCCAATCCTAATGGATATCCTACACAGTTAATACATGCCATGCTGTTCTACACAAGCTCAAGGCAGAGTCATCAAATTCAAACTAAATCAATCACGAACTCAAGTCGTTCCACTTCCAGAGTGAACTGGAGAGCTTTCCCTCTCCAAATTAGTCTTTTACTAGTCTTGATATTCTTACCCAGGTAGGGCAAAGGTTTCTTTTCTACCTAGAGTCACTGGTTTCCGCCAGTCTGTTGTTCATTATGCCCAGAGCACCGACGCCACCAGAAAAGCCGTTCTGCCTTGAGCTTCCACAGACAGTTCTTGGAAATCCGTTGGCTGATTCAGAGAGCTGCTTTTGCATGATGGCCAGCGAGATCTTATTGGATCCCGTAAGGTCTCGCATTGAGATCATCTCACCCGAGAGCCTCCGGCCCTCCGTGTCACTATCACAGGGCTCCTTAGAATCTGCAGTTTGTCCAAAGCGCCCTCGTCTGAGGCGCGAGCCGGGCCGAATGGCGTTGCGCCGTCCCAAGAAGGCGTTTGCTTTATTGCACCGTTGACAGCACAAGCAACTCATTTTCTCCAACATCCAATTAAGGACTTGCTTGATGACGATGGAGATGACATTGAAGAGAGAGTAGATGCAGCATACACCGGTCAAGATAAATAGGAAGTTGGCCAACCGGTAGAACCCTTGGTAGCCATATGCGGCGTTCTGACTGCTCACCAAATCCCCAAAACCAATCGTGCTGAAGGTGACAAAGCAAAAGTAGAGTGAGTCCAGGTACGCCCAACCCTCCACGGGAGTGTACATGGCTGATGCACAGCAAGAGATCACGATGGCTGACAAACCCAGGATCAGCATCACATGGTAGACGGAGGGCTTCCAGCCAGGTAGGGTGCTTGCGGCAAAGTCCTGGCAGATCCCTGGCGGGAGAAGACCGCTGGTCCGCAAACGCCGTAGACGTACAGCCTTCATAACCACAGCCAGCAGGGTAATGGTGCGCTCCAGGAAGAGGTTGAAGAACAGGATGGTGGCTGCACAACCCAACAAGCCGTAAAATATCAAGAATACCTTTCCAGCTACCGTGACAGGTGTGGTCATACCAAAGCCTACAGAAAAGACCAGAAGAGCTGATTAGAACATTAATGTCTGTATCGTTCAGCTGGAATGAAAAACCATTACATATTCATTTAGCAAATGCTTTTATTCAGTGCAACTTACAAATGAGAACAGCACAAGCAGAAGGGATTAATTCAAGGGAGAAAACAATACAAAAGTAATGCTACTCTGCCAAATTTCAATTAAGTACTAAAATAGTACAATGCTTAGCCAGAAACAGTGCAGAACAGTAGAGAAAGGATGTTTTAAAATATTATAACATGAGGTTATAATGTGAATCTCACAACAAAACGTCCGGGTCACCTTGTATTTTATATTAATAGGCTTCATTTTGTTAAGCAAAATATAATTCGTTTTTTAATTTTTTTAATTTTGGGGTGTAAAAAGAACAGGATATTTATTATTTTTGTGACATTCATCCTATAAGGTTATAAGTTTGTGAAGTGCTCCTGGAAGAGGTACTGTATGTCTTTAGCCTTTTTTTGTTTTGTTTTTTGTTTTTTTGAAGACAGATTCCACTGTTTTGGTGTAGGTTGGAAGTTCATCCACCTCTGACCAACACTCAACTTAAAACCACTCACCTGATATTTTAACAGTTTGGCCTTGAGTGAAAAACACACATTCATACAGTAAGAGATACCAGGAAACAGGTCAACACTGAGCTGATGGGCTTACCTGAACTCAAGAACACAAAGTCTGTGGATAGAAAACATTTACTGTAAAGCTGGTTACTTCCATTTCTCTAACACTGTATCTTGACCTCGGGCCATTCTTCTAATCACATGACTGCAATTGCTCGGTTAATAAAACTGCTGATATCCCGAAAATTTGATTATTCCAATAAAGCCTGACCTTCAACAATGCTGCCTGCCACATATATTTCCCAATAGTGATTACACTACAAAATAGGCTATAGTTTAAATAGTCCATACATTAAGCAGTTCCATCTGAAATAATTGCAGAAGAGTGTGGAGAAGATTAAAAATACATTGTGTGAGAAATAACAATAAAGTTTAAGTAGTGTAATGGGGGCCTGGGTAGCTCAACGAGTAAAGACAGCACACCCGGAGTCACGAGTTCGAATCCAGGGCATGCTGAGTGACTCCAGCCAGGTCTCCTAAGCAACCAAATTGACCCAGTTGCTAGGGAGGGTAGAGTCACATGGGGTAACCTCCTCGTGGTCACTAAAATGTGGTTCGCTCTCGGTGGGACGCATGGTGAGTTGTGCATGGATGCCGCGGAGAATAGTGTGAAGCCTTCACACGCGCAATGTCTCCGTGGTAACACGCTCAACAAGCCACATGATAAGATTGAGGAGAGTCACTATGCCACCATGAGGACTTAGAGCGCATTAGGAATTGGGCATTCCAAATTGGGGAGAAAAGTAAAAGTAGTGAAAATAAAAAATAAAAAAGTAGTGTAATAATATGAGTGTGTATTCTGTACTGTTAGGGGCTGTTCACACTGAATGCAATTGCCGTTCACACCAAAAAGACTGGTGCAAAGAATGGAACAGAACAAAGTTATCTTAACCTGACACGCAGCCTGATCTTATTAATATTTGTAGGTATTCACATCTAACATTTAAACTTATATGTTAGTACGTTAGGATAGAAGCTGATATGTACAATATGGATGTCTTGATAGTATTTAAAACGTCCATGTTTTTACGTATTTACAGCTTAAGGAATGTAAAATATTTAAGAATCCTTCATATTTAACCCTTGATTACTGTTTGGGTCATTTTTGACCCAAATCAATTTTGTTTTGTTTTTTTATAAAAAAGGATTCCTCAAACTGAGCGGCACAAGGCTTGGTGACTTCTACTAAACTTGCCACCTGAACACACACATTTGTTTTTGGACAAGATTCAATGAGTCTATGTGGTTTTATCAAATTTGACCCACCATAGGATATGAATGGGTGAGACTATAACACACAGCAATTTTTTTGTTTTGTTTTATTTGTCAAATACAAATCAATAAATCAAATACAACGCAAAACAAAATCCCATATAAATGAAGGGGTAAGACTATAAAACAACTACAATTCAGAAAACACACACATACATACACACATCGCACAAATAACCGAATGGGTGAGACTATAATAGATCTTTTTTCTTTTTTTATTGTCAAATAAAAATCAATCAGCCACAATCCAGAACATACACACACACACACACACACACACACACACATATAAATGAATGGGTAAGACTATAACAGGAATTTTTTTTTTTTCAGTAGTTCGCAAGTTAAAATAATCCTGCATTGGGGATAGTGTAAACGTGTTTGGCTTGCTCTCCTGGGCGAAGGGCTCGAGGCTCGAGACTTGACCCAAGCTCGAATACCCCCCTGACTTAGATTAGTTATTGATGAATAGATAGGTGGAGATGGGGAGGTGGGGGGATGCCGGAAGAATCTATGTCACGTAGAGGTAAACAGCTATTTATATACGCTTACTCTGGCAGTGTGATAGGTTGGATTAAATGAACTTGCTCCTCCCGAACTTTGTTTACGAAACTCCATTTGTCAAATAAAAATCAATCATCCACAATGCAGAACACACACACACACACACACAGACACACACATACACATACACACAGACGCACACAGACAGACAGACACACACACAGACAGACAGACAGACAGACACATACACACACACACACACACACACACAGACAGACAGACACACACACACACACACACACACACACACACACACAGAGACACACACATACACATACACATACACACATAGACACACACAGACAGACAGACACACACACACACAAGGAAGCTAAAGGCTACATCCCCTAGCGTCATTCACTAATGCACCTCTTGAGGTCAGGAGAGTGAAGTTTGTACACATTGCACAGCTATCTATCAGCTGGCCACTATTACACTCACCCCCCCTAAACCTCACTCCCATCTGGGTCACGGCACCATTGTGACACTCCTGTTCTGCCCGCTCCATACGAGACTCGAACCGCCATCTCCGGTGTGGGAGGCGGGTGCGCTTACATGGAGGCTAAAGATACAGCCCCTAACGTCAGTCGCTAGTGCACCTCTTGAGGTCAGGAGAGTGAGGTTAATACACATTGCACAGCTATCTATCAGCGGCCACCATTACACAAATGTAAGCAAATATACATTACTGTGCAAAAGTCTTAGGCACATAAGATGTTTCACAAAAGCATTTGTCTTAAGATGGTTATTTATATCTTCAGCTTTAGTGTGTCAATAGGAAATATAAATGTTAGACTCCCAAAAATTACTTTTGCAAATAGAAAAGATTAGAATAGAAGAACAGGGAGCCCTGCAACAGATGTCATGGCCCCCACAAAGCCCCCCACTGAACATTGAGTCAGTCTGGGATTAAATGAAGAGACAGAAGTAATTGAGACAGCCTAAATAGATAGAAGAACTGTGGTGAATTCTCCAAGAAGCTTAAAACATCCTATCTGCCAACAACCAAGAAAAACTGTGTCCAGGTGTACCTAGGAGAATTGGTGCTGTTATAAAGGTAAAGGTGGCCACACCAAATATTGATTTAGATTTTTTTAAGCTTACTGAACTTTGTATGACATTAAATGATAAATGAAAACTATGTATGTCATCATTTTTGAAGACATCCTCACTATGCAACATTATCCACAAGTGCCAAAAACTTTTGCACAGTACTGTACGTGTGCTAGAACAACACTTTACATAGGAGCACTGTACCAATGAATACTCGAGATCACGTTGTGATGCAGCTTGGCATTCACGGCATTCCTGCATGAGATGCTGAAAAAAAAAAAAACAGCAAGGCACGATGCATTGTTTATACAGTACCATTGAAAAACTACTGAAACAGCGCAGATGGACACAAAAAACACGTTCAGTGTGAACGGCCCCAACACATTTCTTGACTCTGGAAGTGCACAGTGCAAAAGCCTGAGACTTTGTGCTGAACTATTATCCAAAAAACACAAGTTACATATTTTCAATACATTCACATACATACAGCAAAACATAACAATGAGCGGAAAAATGTTAATTTGGATGGCGAGACACAATGAACTTGTCTGAATATAGCCTGTTCTCTCTGGCATAGAACCACATGGCACAATCAGGCAGAGGTCTTTATGAGGAGAAAACGAACAGAATCAAATCTAACCTCTTAATGGCTCATCTCTTTTTAATTAATCCTCCTTTTTTTCCACTGGCTTGGCACTGAGAGTGCTCTTGTTAAGAGGGCATTGCCAGGGGTTACCCAGCTCATTAAAAGCTCAGTTACCTCCGGCCCCAAACCATTGATTCTGTTTGCTGTTTCAGAGGCAGGACTTCAGACTGAGATCTCAAGAGACTTTAGGGACATAAAGAGAGAAGCACAGAGTACTGTAGAGGGAAACACATCCAAAATAACCTGCAGGATTTTACACAACAGTTCAAGCCCAGAGAGACTAACAGGGTTACTGCCTTGGTGAAGAAATACAACTCAGCAGTCATAACTGTGGCATTCTATTTGAGGCTGTGCCAAATATTGTTTTATGATGATATATATTTAATATTCAGTATAAAGAATCTGGAAACAATCCAATGGACTGTTTACTTGGCAGTATATTCTACTACCTCAGTATCTGTACTTGAAACTGTGCACTAATCTGGTCTCAAAGAATTACGTTATCATTGATGTAAATCGATTAAAAATTTTTATCGCGATTAATCGCATAATTTTTTTGTAGTTAATCACGATTAATCACAGATTTTAAAAGTGCTGAAATTTGACTCTAAATATACTTATTTTCCTGTCAAAATGCATTTTTTCCATCTTAGGAAAGAAAACAAAACAATTTGTAACAATATAATGCTTATTAAAATTTTCCAAACAAAGCCTTCCACAGTATGAAGATAGAAATGCACTAAAATAGCACCAATTCAAGTAACATGCTAGTTTATGGTGTATTAACGTTAAATGCGGAAGTCGCGATTAAGAAAAATGTACGTGTTAAACTTTAATTAATTGCATGCTCTAACGCGTTAATTCTGACATACTTTTTTGCTAAATCGTTTTTACGTGGCTCGTTGTACGTATCACAGCAGTTTCCTGGTGAAATGAACACTTGAGGCGCTACAGCACAATTTATTTTATTCACTTTCATACATATAACGAGTAAAAAGCAGATTATCAGTTTGTAAGCACTTTTCGCACAATGATATCTTATGACATATAAAAACATCTACTATAGTGCAAGACTTATTTCAACATTTGCGTTACATAAACAACTACATTTACAAGCTTGTCCGAGAGTGATTAAATTGCACGGTAGCTCAACTGATAGAGCATTGCACTTGTGATGGAAAGGACCGAGGTACAAGATTTGTCAAGATACCAAAGTCTGCAATCCAAAGTCTTTTCAATATGAACTCACATCAAATTCTTCCAAATGATCTGAGCAATGCTATACACATTAATTGCTCTATAATCTTACTGTACCTCTATGTCATTTAACTTGTGTCCATTTTAATTTCTCCTAAGAAATTTTTGGGGAAAAAGCTGACACTTAAATGAAACATAAGTAAGAATGTCATTAAGACTCCAGAGTGATGAAAGAGCAGTCTCTGAGCAATTAAATTCTCCCCTGGGTAGAGCTAATTACAAAGGTAATAAAGTTCCTATTCACTCCCAAACTCACAGGAAGTATTAGCACATACTCAGATCTGCACTTTAATCAAAGTGTTAATGATTGTATAGATGTAATTATTCTCAGGGGAGTTTAGCAGATATGAAAAGATGAAACATTTTCATTAGCATTTGTTGTTATGGATTATGCTACAGTACTCAATTTAATAACTATCCTCTATAAACCAATTTAGCAACCCTTTATTTTTATACTCATAGTTTTGTAGTTTCTCATTTGTGTCATTTCAATGAAAAACCAGAAACACAGTATTTTACATTAGTAGACTTCACATTATGCAAAAAAAAAAAAAAAAAAAAAATTTCTTAATTAATATTTTTGTCTTGTTTTGTAGTAAAAATATCTAAAAATCCTCAAAACAAGATATATTTACTTGAGGCAAAATAGCATAAGATATTTATTTATATATACAAGTCTTGTTTTCAAAATTTAGTAAACTTAATGAAAAAAATAATCTGCCGATGGGGTAAGAAAATGTCATGGTTACTTTTGTAACCTCCGTTCCCTGATGGAGGGAACGAGACGTTGTGTCGATGTAGTGACACTAGGGGTCACTCTTGGGAGCCCCAAACACCTCTGCTTTTTTTAAAAAAGGCCAATGAGAATTGGCGAGTGGAATTTGCATGCCACTCCCCCGGACATACGGGTATAAAAGGAGCTGGTATGCAACCACTCATTCAGGTTTTGTGCTGAGGAGCCGAGACCAGGTCCCGACCATTTCAGCGAGTAGTTCAGCATTGTGGCAAGAGGGACACAATGTCTCGTTCCCTCCATCAGGGAATGGAGGTTATGAAAGTAGCCATGATGTTCCCTATCTGTCACTCACTCGACGTTGTGTCAATGTAGTGACACTAGGGGTCCGTATACAAAACTATCTGAACTGTGTTACGTGAACTGGCGGTGTGTGATGGGCAAACCGCTGTGTGCCTCGTAGCCAGCACACCAGGCCATCACGTAACCTCCCCCAACACTCTAATGAGCGTCGAACTGTCCTACCGGAACAAGTCGACTGCCCAACAATAGGGACAGGCTAGCCCAGCCGAGGCCTCTTTTCCACTCTTTTCTCCTTTCTGCTGTCCACCAAAGCAGACAAAGAGCTGCTCGGAGCTTCTAAAGCTCTGCGTGCGATCCAAATAGATGCGTAAAGCTCACACCGGACACAGCTATGCCAAGGCTGGCTCTGCCTCCTCCTGAGGCAGTGCTTGCAGGTTCACCACCTGATCCCTAAAAGGGGTCGTGGGAACCTTGGGCACTTAGCCTGGTCGGGGTCTCAGGATCACGTGAGAGTTAGCCGGACTGAACTCCAGGCACGATTCGCTGACAGAGAATGCCTGCAGGTCCCCTACCCTTTTGATGGAAGTTAGCGCAGTCAGGAGGGCAGTCTTCAAATAGAGTCCGAGGGGTGCCTCGGTCAGGGTGTACCAAAGCGGGCAGTGGGAGGATTCCCGGGAAGCAAACAGGTCTACCTGTGCTCGACGAATCGATTCCAAATAAGCTGGACCACCTGAGGGTGGAGTCCCCACTCTCCCTTGAGGGTAAACTGACGTGACAGCACGTCTGCTGCGGTGTTGAGGTCGCCCGGGATGTGAGTGGCTTGTAGCGACTTGAGGTGCTGCTGACTCCAGAGGAGGAGACGGCCGGCAAGTTGTGACATGCAACGGGAGCGTAGACCGCCTTGATGGTTGATGTACACTACCGTCGCTGTGTTGTCTGTCCGGACCAACACGTGCTTGCCCTGGATCAACAGCCGGAACCTCCGCAGGGCGAGCAGTACTGCCAACAACTCTAGGCAGTTGATGTGCCAACGCAGCCACGGGCCAATCCAGGAGACAGCGGCTGTGTGCCATTGCATACGGTGCACCAGCCCGTCTTGGAGGCATCTGTCATAACCATGACGTGCCTGGAGACCTGCTCTAGGGGAACCCCTGCCCGTAGAAATGCAAGGTCGGTTCAAGGACTGAAGAGGCGGTGACAGATCGGCGTGATGGTCATGCGATGTGTTCCGTGGTGCAATCTCGGGACCCGAGACTGAAGCCAGTGCTGAAGTGGTCTCATTTGCATCAACACAAGCGGTGTGGCCGCCGCTGAGGATGACATATGCCCCAGGAGCCTCTGAAAAAGTTGCAGTGGAACTGCTGTCCTCCGTCTGAACGCCTTCAGTCAGTTCAGCACCGACTGTGCACGCTCGTTCGTGAGGCGCGCTGTCATCGAGACTGAGTCCAACTCCAAATCAAGAAAAGAGATGCTCTGAACCGGGGAGAGCTTGCAATTTTCCCAGTTGACCCGAAGCCCCAGTTGGCTGAGGTGCCGGAGCACGAGGTCCCTGTGTGCGCACAGCAACTCTCGAGAGTGAGCTAGGATTAGCCAGTCATCGAGATAGTTGAGGATGCGGATGCCCACTTCCCTTAGTGGGGCAAGGGCTGCCTCTGCAACCTTCGTGAAGACGTGAGGGGACAAGGACAGGCCGAAGGGGAGGACATTGTACTGGTACGCCTGGCCTTCGAAGGCAAACCGCAGGAAGGGTCTGTGTCAATGTAAGACCGAGACGTGGAAGTACGCATCCTTCAGGTCTACCGGTGCGAACCAATCTTGATGCCAGACGCTCACTAGAATGCGTTTTTGCGTCAGCATCTTGGACAGGAGTCTGTGCAAAGCTCGGTTCAGTACTCGCAGGTCCAGGATTGGCTGCAACCCACCGCCTTTCTTCGGTACAATGAAGTAAGGGCTGTAGAACCCTTTCTTCACTTGGCTGGAGGGACAGGCTCTATTGCGCCCTTGCACAGAAGGTTAGCGATCTCCGCACGCAAGGTAGCGGCATTCTCGCCCTTCACCGTGGAGAAGCGGGTGCCTCTGAACCTGGGTGGGCGCCTGGTGAACTGAATCGCGTAGCCGAGTCGGACAGTCCGGGTCAGCCATCGCGACTGGTTGGAAAGCGCGAGCCACGCGCCCAAACTCTGGGCGAGGAGGACCAAGGGAGTGATCACGTCAGACATACCGGCGGGTGGGGCCTCGCGGCAGGGTGGAGCTCGAGGTGCCACGTCGAGGGGACTCAAGCCCAGTGGCCGTGCTGAGTCCAGGGACATCGAAGCATTACCTGGTTCCTGCCAGCCACCATAAGATTGGCCAAGGAGGGGGGAGGAGGAATGTCGTCCCCATAGTCCACCGGAACCAATCCCGTGTGGTGTGTTTGTGCCACAGCTGGGCGCACAGGGGCGGGGGGTCCACCGCTGGAGTGCCATACCTGCCAAAATGGGACGGTAGATGGTGGTCGTGATGACGGCCGTGCACACCGGACATGTGACCCAGGAGACGAGGAAACCATTCTTTTGTCAGGCTTTTGGGTGTCGCAGCCTCCTGATCATGCGGCGACAAAAGATTCTCCTCCCGGCCCTCCACCGGGGGATGGAGTGGTCTGTCGACCAGCTCCAGAGAAGCGGGTCTCCTCGCTCCTGGGTCGCCCGTCTCAGGGGCGCTTCGAAGCCTTCCTTGGGTTCTTAGCGGCCGGCCGTGAGACGGGTGGCGTCTGCTTCCTGCGGAGGGCTCCACGCCGGAGCCGGGCCACGGGGGCGGGCTGCGGCAGAGCCGGTGTTGTTGCTGCAGGAGGACGCCCTTGGCGACGAGCAGACAAGGTGTGGGATCTTAAGCCGCGCAGGGGCAGGATATGTTGTAAGGCCTCCGTCTGCTTCTTCACCGGTGAGAACTGCTGGGCAAAGTCCTCGATGGCGTCGCCAAACAGGCCAACCTGGGAAATGGCGGCGTCAAGGAACCATGCATTGTCCGCCTCTCCCATCTCGACCAAGTTGAGCCAAAGGTGGCACTCCTGGACCACCAGGGTGGACATCGCCTGCCCGAGAGACCTTTGTCATCCGGAGAGCGAGGTCGGTCGCCGAGTGCAGTTCCTACATCAATCCAAAATACAATGTTGACGCGAGGTTGCACGAGGTTAAAACAAGATATATTTTCTTGACTAGCAAAGTGTCATAAGATATTTTGTCTTGTTTTTATATAAATCTGACACAATGTAGCAAACTATATGCTTAAAACAAGAAATACAATTTGCCAATGGGGTCAGAAAATAAACTTGTTTTTCCTTTTAACTAAGTTTATTTTTCTTACCCAATTGGCAAATAGTTTTCCCTTGTTTTAAGCATAAACCTCACTACAATTAGTTAGATTTCTCTGAAAACGACTTCTTACAGTGTATGTAACCCATATATTATGAAATCACAGCCAAAAATATTTAACCAAAGCACTGAAACGAAACCAGTTCGGTTATTACCAGTGTGAATTTGTTCTCCATGATATAGTTTTCGTGCTACTGTAGTACAGTATAAGTCAGTGTGCTCTTAAAAAATTAATAGCATACGAGTGTCTGACTGTGACAGATGGTTTCAGCTCATTTCCAAACACAATGCAGTGGGCAGCAATCTTTGCCTCACAATACGCCAGCACAGTCTAACTATTTAGCACCTTCTGTGAAATAACACACACTGCAAGCACATAAAAAGATTGTTACTTGAATCTTCAGCCAGACTCATTCAATACAGAGATGATGAGGAGGGATTGTATTTTTTGCCTGTGACGATCAGGAAATCATTAGTCACAAGCTGGAGTGCAGGGGGTCTTTGGAGAACGGGTCTAAGAGTGAGATGGGAAGGAAGTATCCAGCCCTCTCCCTACATAACACTACCATCTGCCCATCAGCCACCCTAGTAAACATCACGACACATTATTTAAGCATACACAAACAAACACGTGTAAATCGATTAGGACACACATACGTTCAAGTGCAAATCAAGGTAGAAAATATTACACATTTAGGTGATATCAACCTACAAATGACTTACTTATGGTTGACTTTGCATATTAAGTTGGGATATGAGTGTTTAGAGTGTAACTAAAGGAAAGCGAATACACAATTTTTGTGGATATCAGCTCAAAAACATCCTTGAAATAATGATTTGCACTCATTGTTTTAACACTTTCTGTTGTAGCAGTTTGCGAGAAAACAAGTGCATTTATTTATCAATTTCATACCATGAAGTTTATGAGTTTATGAGATAGATATGGTGACTTGCCATACAGAGATCATCAGATCGATACTTGCAGCATTTAATTCAGACTGTCTCTTCATACACGAGCCACGGCTACCTATAAATTGTCAATAAAAGCTTGTGCTGTACTGTTATGCCAATTAGGGGTCTCACCCACACTTATCATATCACTTCTGAAGACATATGCCAGTTTGACGCAACATAATGCTTGCCAGCCCCAGTCAGCTGTGCGCTTTATACACTGCGAAAGAGCCCCCATCATACACACACACACAAATACATGCACACACTCAAAGTGATGTCACTTCAAAACACACGTGTCAAACTCGCTTAATTTCAAGTGGCCCGCGAGCTCATTTCTGAAACGTAGGATGGCAGGGGATTGCAACGTTTCACTGAACAATCAGTTAGTGCTTTCTTCGTGAATATTAATGTGCCATCTCCTGTCATCTGTATGTTTTGGAGCGCATTTTGCCCGCTTCAAAAGCAGAATAAAACAGCACTACACAGGTTAATTATCAACACGGCTCAATCATGGATAAAGCAGCACGAGCGCAGAGCAGGTGCGGTAATTCACGGACTGGCCTCAACTGCACAGACTATTTTCAATGCACTTGTAAACCAGTGAGATGCGCGGCAGGGATTGTGAAACCCATTTGAATGCTACACAATATTGTCTGTTGCAAAACTCTTATGTCTCAGTGATGAAACTAGTTTAAAACAAACAGCCCCCACATTCTAAACTACACTGACAAAGAAATGCACATAGCATGTAATATTATTGGTAATTGCTGGTGCTGGTGCCACATTTTCAACGGGCCCTTTGAGGGCATAAATAAAACCTGATGTGGCCCAGGTTGAGACTGAGTTTGACACACCTGTTTTAAGCTATTCCTTGACCAATACGCATTAATACAGGTCAGGCGTTGCGGGCTATTGGACACATGCACAACAGCACCGCTGCTGAAAAAAAATCCTAGTGGAAACACTGCATTGCAAACTTATATAATGAAAGTTATTTATAAAATAATTCTCCAAATAAGATGGACAAACATTAAAGTTTACATTCCAGTATAGAATCAGTTTTTATTTTTATTCTTGGGTGTGTTCATACATTGGCTACATGTGTGATCAACATACATATTTATTTTTCTCAAGAGAGAGTTTCTGATATATTTTAACCTTGTAGCTTTACAAGTGTTTTGTGTAATATCTCAAAATTTACACTGAATATGTGTTATTTTGTATTTTGTGCATGTGTAATGTATAACTTCCAGCATGACTTTTAATGTCTTACAACCACTTATAGCCTATTTTGTCGCTTTACTTAAAGCATACCTATTATATATATATATATACATTATAACTTCTGCAGATAAAATTGGATTTTGCTTGTGCTATAATGCATTATACTGTAAGTTTAACTATGAATAGGTAAGTATTATAATGTATTATAATTGTGATTACAATTATTTATGAGAAGTTATAACATTATTATAAGGTGTATTATGAGACATTACTAATGCATTATAATACCTTTATAATGCATTATAATTATGGGCTTCATAGAAAGTGTTACCAAACTCTTATATTAACTGAGTCAAAAACAAAGTGATTAACAGCAGCAATTACCTAAATATTTTGCTTCAAAGAAGATGCAATGACTTCACAAAGCTACATACAGTATGAGTGGGTTGTTGAATAGTTTGTTTTGACAAACGATATCGTAGCTCGTTAATGGAGAAGCTACATTATTGTGAAAATAGTTTAAAGCATGTCAGTCATGCTTCTGTATATTGTAATTAAGTTAGTAGCTAGATAGTTGAATAACTTTCAAACACTGTCGCCCTAGGTGACTGCCTATATTGCGGAGTATCTGTGCTGGGTAAAGTTGCTCTTAAAAGTAATGTACTGCTATATTTCATTACTTATTATATAAA
The DNA here is from genome assembly GCF_019703515.2 of Myxocyprinus asiaticus. Lineage (NCBI taxonomy): Eukaryota > Metazoa > Chordata > Actinopteri > Cypriniformes > Catostomidae > Myxocyprinus > Myxocyprinus asiaticus. The sequence continues at coordinate 4,128,248 of NC_059364.1, read as the reverse complement.
GTGACAAATTGCGTTACATTTTAAAATGTAAGCCTACGGGATTTAATGTGCACGATTTATCAAAACTTCATAATCTTATCAAAATGTAATTATTTGCTCCGCCTCTAAATGACTTTCCTTTTCAAATGACAGCACTATAAAAATGCTGTTATGAATAAAATAAAGTCCTGCCCTAAATTTTTATTTCTCATTGTATATCCCGTTTTACTCAGCAATATGTCCAATTACGGATGCGAACAATGTTTTACGTTGACTTTAACATGCCCTTATGAAGAAGCACAAACACAATACGTTCTCTTGGCATCCTGTCAAACTGTCCAGTTAACTAAGCCTGTAGTCATGAGGCCTGAACACAATCATGTCTTTTCAAATGTCAGTCAGTATGTAATTTTTCATACAACAGTACAGAGCTCAACGTAGCACCCATTCCTCCTACTGATTTACTGTCAACAAAAATGTGTCCACCTCTACATTTGTTCCTCATTAACAATCTCTGTCTGTTTTCACAGTTTTCCATAGACACTTTACAGGAGTTTGTACAGTATTCTGTGTGAGGATCACTCAGGTGTATGACACATTTCTATATAATGAAAAGACTGGCTTCTAGATATGGCTTGAGTTTCTTCTTTAATGTAAGCCTATGGAATTTTTTTATTTTTTCGTCCACGACGTAAAAGTCTGTCAATGATCAAAGTGAGTCTGATCACTTAGAAAGGTAATAGCAGATCTCTTCTCTACAAGCCACATGATTTAAGGTATCATGCATGTTCCTAGCACAAATAGTGTGGGACGAGTTACACGCTTAAATTAAATACTTTCTGTAGGTGTTTGTTCAAATCACTCAACCTAAGTATGACCAATAACAAAAGTGACTTATAAAAATGTCAAAAGCCACATGTATGATAGATCCAATACCAACTAAGCTTTTAAAAGAGGTATTCCCTGTAATCTCAGAACCTCTTCTTAACCTTCTGGGGTCTGAGGGTGTTTTTGGGCCCTGGAGAAGTTTTGACATGCCTTGACATTTGTGCTTTTTTCAGTTGCTTAAAAACATATTAATGGCTAAAGTCTGATAACACTGTATTCAGCACAAACTGGGCTACAATAATATGTGAACAACATGTATGTACATGTTTGTATTTTTGAGAAAATAACGTTTATGCGTGGTTTTATGTCACTGAAATAAGGCTATATAACACATACTAAGCATTTGTTCACAAGACTTTTTAGAACTGGATCTTGTAGCCTAGAGTTTTTGCTACAAAATGATGTGAAAATCATCCTGAACACCCATTCATACAAAACAATATAGTCATTTAACTTTTGTAAGACACTTTTAGTGTTAGAAAGGTCATATGCGAGGAGGCATGAATGATCATGAATATTGATGTGATTCACACCTGAGGAGACAAAGACCCCTCCTCTGGGAATAGAATAAAATGTAATATCTGATATAGGGCATGTACACAATATATAAAAACATTTTCAGGATTCTTTGATGAATAGAAAGTTCAAAATAACAGCATATATCTGAAATAGAAAGCTTATGTAACATTATAAATGTCTTTACTGTCACTTTTGATTAATATAATGCATTCTTGCTGAATAAAAGTATTAATTTATTTCCCCCCCCCCCCCCCCAAAAAAAAATTCTTACTGACCCCAAACTTTTGAACGGTAGTGTATAATGTTACAAAAGCTTTCTATTTCAGATAAATGCTGTTATTTTGAACTTTCTGTTCATCAAAGAATCCTGATTTTTTTTTAATATATTGTGTATATGCCCTATATCAGATATTACAGCAAATCAGCATATTAGAATGATTTCTGAAGGATCATGTGACAATGAAGACTGGAGTAATGATGCTGAAAATTCAGCTTTACATCACAGGAATAAGTTGCATTTTAATATATATATACAGGTGCATCTCAATAAATTAGAATGTCGTGGAAAAGTTCATTTATTTCAGTAATTCAACTCAAATTGTGAAACTCGTGTATTAATTAAATTCAATGCACACAGACTGAAGTAGTTTAAGTCTTTGGTTCTTTTAATTGTGATGATTTTGGCTCACATTTAACAAAAACCCACCAATTCACTATCTCAAAAAATTAGAATATGGTGACATGCCAATCAGCTAATCAACTCAAAACACCTGCAAAGGTTTCCTGAGCCTTCAAAATGGTCTCTCAGTTTGGTTCACTAGGCTACACAATCATGGGGAAGACTGCTGATCTGACAGTTGTCCAGAAGACAATCATTGACACCCTTCACAAGAAGGGTAAGCCACAAACATTCATTGCCAAAGAAGCTGGCTGTTCACAGAGTGCTGTATCCAAGCATGTTAACAGAAAGCTGAGTGGAAGGAAAAAGTGTGGAAGAAAAAGATGCACAACCAACCGAGAGAACCACAGCCTTATGAGAATTGTCAAGCAAAATCGATTCAAGAATTTGGGTGAACTTCACAAGGAATGGACTGAGGCTGGGGTCAAGGCATCAAGAGCTACCACACACAGACGTGTCAAGGAATTTGGCTACAGTTGTCGTATTCCTCTTGTTAAGCCACTCCTGAACCACAGACAACGTCAGAGGCGTCTTACCTGGGCTAAGGAGAAGAAGAACTGGACTGTTGCCCAGTGGTCCAAAGTCCTCTTTTCAGATGAGAGCAAGTTTTGTATTTCATTGTCCAAGGTCCTAGAGTCTGGAGGAAGTGTGGAGAAGCTCATAGCCCAAGTTGCTTGAAGTCCAGTGTTAAGTTTCCACAGTCTGTGATGATTTGGGGTGCAATTTCATCTGCTGGTGTTGGTCCATTGTGTTTTTTGAAAACCAAAGTCACTGCACCTGTTTGCCAAGAAATTTTGGAGCACTTCATGCTTCCTTCTGCTGACCAGCTTTTTAAAGATGCTGATTTCATTTTCCAGCAGGATTTGGCACCTGCCCACACTGCCAAAAGCACCAAAAGTTGGTTAAATGACCATGGTGTTGGTGTGCTTGACTGGCCAGCAAACTCACCAGACCTGAACCCCATAGAGAATCTATGGGGTATTGTCAAGAGGAAAATGAGAAACAAGAGACCAAAAAATGCAGATGAGCTGAAGGCCACTGTCAAAGAAACCTGGGCTTCCATACCACCTCAGCAGTGCCACAAACCGATCACCTCCATGCCACGCCGAATTGAGGCAGTAATTAAAGCAAAAGGAGCCCCTACCAAGTATTGAGTACATATACAGTAAATGAACATACTTTCCAGAAGGCCAACAATTCACTAAAAATGTTTTTTTTTATTGGTCTTCTGATGTATTCTAATTTTTTGAGATAGTGAATTGGTGGGTTTTTGTTAAATGTGAGCCAAAATCATCACAATTAAAAGAACCAAAGACTTAAACTACTTCAGTCTGTGTGCATTGAATTTATTTAATACACGAGTTTCACAATTTGAGTTGAATTACTGAAATAAATGAACTTTTCCATGACATTCTAATTTATTGAGATGAACCTGTGTATATATATATATATATATATATATATATATATATATATATATATATATATATATATATATATATATATATAGATATATATATATAAAACTTGCCTCGGGGGCATTTACCATTTGCATTGATAGCGCCCTCTGCGTGTGGGTGTGATCACATTAAGGATAATTAGCTGAGCCAGGAGAAACTGTACATCTCTTTAGTTTCAAACAGATTACACTGCAGGAGTTGAACTGTTTTATTTAAAAGTAGACATTTTAAGCTTTCTTTAGACATATGTTTCATGTTTGTCTAATAAGTATTTGTGGAGTTTCAGTTCATTTTTGTGACGTGTTTCAGAAAGATGCTCACAGAGACGGCTGAAAGTGCACCCTGTTTATTTTCTTTATTTTACAAAAGCACAAGGTTTTGTTGTTATTGTGAGCATACACAAATAAAAGTAGACCCTTTATAGTTTCTAATGATGTCTTACACTTATCTGTATGCCCAAAAATGACAGAGTATTTTAAGTTGTTTCCGCTGTTATGCGGAAAAATATCCAGCAGGACACGCGTCCATCGGCCCCTGAGGGTTAATATTATTAACTCCTCGCACTGTTCGGGATGCAGACACACTCATTCAGTTTAAGTCTAGACTAAAGACACATCTGTTTAGCCAGGCATACACCTAATTTATCCATCAACTCACAAATAGGCTGCCTTAGTTAGGTCTGCCGGAATCAGAAACATTTCTCATAATCTTGATGCCAACTCCAACTATAAGATATCAGGTACTTCATATGCCACTGCCTGAGCCTTGGATTTAGGATGGACCCCACCGAACCTCACCAAAATGACCTGCCGGTTGAACTGAGATGCACCTCATTGATCTCTGCCTACATTACCTTTGTTTATTGATGGGCTACACTCTTGAAATGGAATACATAGACTATCAATTAATTGCCAACAAAAGCCATCATCAGCCAACTAACAAAGGACAATGCATCAATTTGAACTTCTGCAGTTAATCCAGGATGAACTTCAAAGACATTAGTTATTCATCTTACAGTTCATACTAAATCTTTGTTTAAACACTGACCCTTAACACTTACTTAGTTTACTCATTTTAAACCATGACTTGCACTATACATAAGTAATATTGTCATTGTATTCATGATGTTAGCTAGAGGGGAACTGGCCCCCACAGTGAGCCTGGTTTCACCCAAGGTTATTTTCTCCATTAACCAACATCTTATGGAGTTTTGTGTTCCTTGCCACAGTCGCCTTCAGCTTGTTCACTGGGGTTATAAATACAATTATTATTTAACTATTTAATTATTTATTTTTATACACAATTTACAATTACACAGTGAAGATTTTATAGATATTACAGTTTCATTTTCTGTTAATACATGATTTCCTGTAAAGCTGTTTTGAAACGATGTTTGTTGTGAAAAGCGCTATACAAATAAAAATGACTTGACTTGATATATTAAACCACTGGAGTCTTATGGACTGCCTTTATGTGATTTTTTTTCTAAAAATCTTCATTTGTGGGTGAACTACAGTATCCCTTTAAGCTAAATATCACTTGTGAGCAGAATATTTCTAGTGGGCAAATATTTGTATAGACAAATTACAATATATATATATATATATAATTGTGTGTATTTAGGATACAAGTGTTAGCTACTGTATGAAATTTGCCTTAGCCAGACAAAAGAAGACATTAAAACATTTTATTTGAAAAACATTAAAAACGTCATTTTCATCAGCATCATTTCCATCAGCATCTTTTCCAGCACTGAATTCTATTAAACACAAAACAGAATTTGAGATGTGCTGGAAATGACACTGTGGTGTGAATTTTCATGACTTTCATAAAAAATGACAAAAATAACACAAATCTTATGTGATGCATGTACATACACTGCTGGACATTTTTAGTAGACAAATGTTAAAAAAAAAAAAAAAAAAAAAAAAAAAAAAAAATTTAATTTTATAAACAGAAATCCTTGTTTACACAGAGAATCTGCAAAACACAGCACAGCAGTTTCCCCAAACAAACAGACCTGCCTCCATGGGTATTTTCTAAAGGCTGAAAAAAGGCACTTATATCTACATAAAATGTATATATGATCCAATGAGCACGGCATACAAAACACATCATGCGTTAGAGAACCAATTCGAGTCATTCATACTCTGATAGAGCTCATAACACACTTTGAAAGTTCTGCTCTTTCTCAGTCCACCTCTTTAGCAGGAGTAGAGAGCACTTAATCTGCAATGTGGTCCATAAATTAAGAAGAGGTGGATATATTTTTGCAGAGAGGCTGCAGACGCATTAGCACAGAGACATGGATGAGTTAACGTGATTGAGTGATTGAGAGTCTGCAAAAGGTCAAAGCTGATGGCTAGTAGTAGTACCACATATATAGTTCTTGCATTTAAGAAAACTGTATCTATTCATTATCATTTAAATCTGAATATAGATAACCACTAACCCTTTAACTTAGATTGGCATGGAAAAACTCAATCAAATAATGCCGCAGCAGTCTCTGTGAATGGTTGTACAGAAAACACTGAAGAATTTAGAGTAAATGTGTTAAGACTTTGTGATAAGAAAATCTGCCTGTCCAAAAGTAATAAGTACTGATTATTTCAGCAGACTTTACAGTTCTACTTGTGGATATCTAGCTACAAAACCGAGTATCTTTCAAAGATTTGATGGCATCAACCTCACGAACTTTGGCAAATCTGACTAGCTCTTCCTCAAAAAGCACTTGTAATATCAACCTGCTACCTTTTTAAAACGTTGTTGACTTAAAAAGACTATTGCATGGAAAAATGAGAAGAAACACAAGCACGGTTTTTTTTACGGTTTGAGTGCGGGAAATTGTGTTGAGCCCTGCGTTTCGGAACATATATTCCAGAGGGACAAATAAAATTACATAATGTGAAAGGATTGTCCATAAATTTAATTTAAGAGTTTAATATAAGATTACAGGCTAGTTAATGTCACTAGTTCTGTTGTATTTAGCCAGATATTCCAATAAATTTCTTCTAATAATCACAAATATAGTATATGCTCATGTCTAATATTTCCTGCATAATTAATCAGCACATTATACATTTTCAAATAGGTCAGTTATGCATGACAGCAGTTTGTGCTGTCATCTCTGTGATTTTTACAGACATCGTTTATCCTGTGTGAATTGATGGTAAATATTACAGACATCCGTACAGACATATGTCAGGAAAACTAATCCCGTCCGAATATTTAAATTAAGTAGGGTTGTCGATTTAACATGTTAATTCAGTGCGATTTATTATATGAAAAATAACGCGTAAAAAAATCATGCCCCCAGGCCATAATAAGGGATATTCCTGCCTGAAGTACCACTTTCGTGTTTTCAGAAGGGGGCAGTAAGCAAAACTCAAGCTGTACAGGCAACGAACAACACTTACTGGTGGCACAATATGAGGACGTGTTCTTGCATTTAAACTAGGGCTGTCGATTTAATGTGTTAATTCAGAGCGATTAATTATATAAACAAACGTGTTTAAAAAATGCAATTAATCATGTCCCCGGACCGTAATAAGGAAGATTCCTGAGCAATTTAAGCTTGAAGTACCACCTGTTTTCTCCAGGGGGCAGTAAGTGAAACTCCGGCTGTATAGGCAATGCACTGCTTATACAGAGAACAAACCAACCCTTCAGCAGATAGCACAACACGAGGACACGTTCTTGCGATCAAACACAGCTTGATAGAGCGCAAATCCGAATTTAGTGATCTCAAGACGTGTTTTTCTAAGTATTAATCTTTCGTTTAGCTTGACACAGCGACCTTAAAATGGTATGTTTACGACACGACACAACCGAGATGCTCCAAAAGCATCCGTCTAATGCAGGTGTACATTGATGTATCCTTAGACAAGTGTTGGGCCTCATGTATTCAGATAGAAGACAAAGGCAGGCCTAACACAGTCGTAAAAACCTAACTCAAGCCCCCACATGCCAAGTCGTAAATCTTACTGATAAAAATCGCGCCAAAATCAAACAAAGGGAGTCCAAAACAGACTACAAATCCCATGAAGCATTGCTCACTAAAGGATCGAACTCTCAACTCCTATTGGATGAGGCACACAACAGAACGTCCCTCAACTATGACATCATCAGGAGTAGAAATACCTCTGAAATGCTTCCGGGATTTGCTTCCAGCAACTTTGTTCGCAGTGTATAGACGCAGCTCATCGCTGCTCTCAGGTGCAACCTCGTGGCACAAGGAAGTAACGTCTGAATTGAAACTGTGGCCATACAATCTCCATCTCGCTGGACGAGTTGAGATTATTCTGTGTTCAACCGAACACTCTAACGGATCCGAAGGAGACCGCCGAGCAAGCCGCATCTTCATCCGTTTGCCTGCAGAAGTGAAGAGATGAAAGATTTCTCTTCCATCTTCAATCAAGTCGACATTTCTGATTTCTACGCCAGCCCGCCGAGAATCAGCAGCCGTACCGCCCGCAGACAGAGCGAGGAAACGGCCTCCCGTCATCACCCGAGCCTCAAGGAACCGGGTCGGATTTAAAGGACGGATGAACACACATTCTGCATCCTCATGCGATTCAAGTAAGAGGTTTATGTCTGGGCAGAGATAGAATATTATAGTATGTTATTCTTGTGTTTCAAGGTTTTTGCTTGTACAGTTTACGGACTGCCATGTCTGCTCATTATTAATACTCAGGGTATTAATTATCACAAATTCATTTTGCTGTATTGTGATCCAACCAAATTGGACTGTTGTGCATTTCCGCCATCGCAGGTGAGACAGCAACTGAGTTCATCCATTAAAGAGTCAAAGAACGCGGGACTTTTACGAGCCGTCCACCGCGTCTCTGAGCAATAAACTAACAGCTGCTTTCTCTCCCACGATCGCAAAATCAGCTTTGGGGCCGTCACTTAATTCTCTCTCTCTCTCTCGTACTAATTACACACACACACACACACACACACACACACACTTGCTCTCTCACACACACACACCCTCATGTGTTATAGGATTATTTTGATTTCCATATCTAATCATATCACAGTTTAGTTTGTAGTTGTAAGTCGGAAGTTTATTGACTGCATTGTATTAATTATTGATTGATATTACTGCATAAATAAACTTTGTTATATTATAAAGAGAAGTGTTTTGGTTTGTTTTGCATACACCTGTGTCATGCTGACGGGATGTCAGTGCTCGGATTCAAGCCTTCATTCATTGTTTTTTTCCCTGAAAATTGATATTCTTTGGATGTTGGTTTTCCTAAGAAAACAATCTAATATTGAGACTGTTATACTATCTGGTTATTAGTCCCTGATTCCAGGGTGGTGCCCCGTCAATGTTAATCCTTATTAATATTCTATTGATTTTTGATAATTGATAATTATCTTTGATGATTGTTAAATTTGAATGATCAATAAGCTAGTGTTAATTTTAATTAATGTTTCATCGATGTTAATGATTGGTGATTATCTTTGATAATTGTTGATTTAAAGTATTAGAAAAAGCTAACATTGATTCTCATCAATGTTCTATTGATTTTAATAATTAATAATGATCTTTGATAATTACTAATTATTGCTAATAACCAAACCCGCTCCTAAACGTAGCACACTACATTTACTGGAGCCCCATATGAGGTTTTAATGAGTTAGATTCAATTAATTTATTTAAATATTAATTAATAACTAAAGAAATAATTATTAATTATTTCTGATAGTAAAACTGATCTAAACAACCAGTAAAGCCCTACACAAGCCATCATAATAAATCTCACACTGATTGACAAATTAAATTGCAAAATGGATTGCTGTGAACTATAGGCCAATGACTGGCTTATATTCAATATTATGCAAATAAACAATATATTGGATTCTAATATATAATATATATATACTATACATTATATGTTATTTGTAATTATTTAATTATAACCATTTATAATTATGTCATCATTATATATTGAATTATAGTTATTTGAGGGACTTTCTCAGCAAATATTTATACATACAATTAATTGCGATTAATTCGATTAATTAATCAGCACACCATGTAATTAATTTGATTAAAGCATTTTAATCAATTAACAGCCCTAGTTTAAACACAGCTGGACGGAGCGCAACTCCGAACGCAGGGGTCTCAAGATGTGTTTTTCTGAGATTCAAACTATGTTTAACTTGACAGAGTGTCCTATAGCTGTCAAACAACAATGAGATGCTCCAAAAGCGTAATGCTGGAGTGATGCTATTCAGTTCTGATCTAATTTGGCCTAATCTACATAACTCCTTTAGTGAATCAGATGTAAACCAGCGCAGATAGCATGTGCAAATTACCGCCTCTTTTACCAGGTGCAATTCAATCTTAGTGACAGCCCCCCCTTAAAGCTCCTCAGTGGAGGACTGGAAGCGTAGAAGTTTGTGCTGCCGCATGAGAGGGAACACTATGTCCAAATTTGAAGAGTATTAGAAAGATGCTGATGCATTGCAGAGATCTGACGCTAGCTCACTGGACTATCTTTTATTTGATGAAAAGATCACTCAAAGATAGCTCAGAAGTGCAAAGTCTGCAATGTTCCTGCCGTTAGTAATGACCTTGTGCCATATTGCGGGGGGGGGGGTCTTGAAACACCACAAGTGTAACTTGGCAATATTGTGATGTTACTTCCAATTCAATCAAGGATTTGGTTCTAGCAAAAAAATCTACTTAGGTGAACATTGCAAAAACAAACACATTTTCTAACACATACACACACACAAATATTGAAAATGATAGTCTAATGGTTAACGATGTGGGCTATAAAGGTTGCACACAGTTAAGATACTAAACACTCAGTTTTACTGAATGTGTGGATATTTTCAAAACATCTCCTTTTGTGTCCCACAGAATTAAGTCATACAGGTTTGGAACCACATGAGGGTGAGTAAATGATGTCCGAATTTTCATTTTTGGGTGAACCTTCCCTTTAATGATGGATTGTTGGCTTGCCGCTCAACATATTAGCGCTGTGTAAAAATGCATCTCTGACCTTTCCGATCCAACCAATATCCAGGATACTAATGAGATTCACTGTGTTTCTGTTTCTTTTTCAGTCTTAAAAGTAATAAGGATACAGCATCAGGAGTGTGTGTGTTGGGAGGGATGTTTATGAGGCTGTTGTGTCCTGTGGGCAATACTGTTTAATTAGTAAATGGAGGACGTAGCGAGACAGCATCAAATCTATGACATTACTTAAAACAATTGCGGTCTGCTACAGAAAGTGGATATATGCTGTGTGTGTGTGTGATTTATGCTCTGCGAGTGGGATACTCTTCAGATAAGGACACTTCGCATAGAGATTTATGCCCAGTCTTTGTGTGTTTGCCAGGGTAGATCATGCACATGGAACAAGGGTGGCCGCAGGGGTGACACAGAGAATAATGTACAAAGGGGATGTCTATTTTTTGCTGATGCTGATTTACCGCTGTGTGGGTGTATTAATCTGTGTGTGTGTGTATACTAAACATTTTAGGCCATGAAGGCAAAGACCACTGTTAAGAATATTTTGTAGCACTTTTAACCTCCTGAGACCCCCGTGACTTCACTGTAGGCTATGCATAATTTGTTTCATTTAAACCGACTGATCTCACTTCAGGAGACTCATTAAAGGTTTAAACTTTCGACACACCGAGTCGTGTGACAAAAAACATGGCGCCAATCTCAGCTGAGTTTGTCTTTGGGATAAACGGCAACAAAACTACATCTGGTAAGAAACCTCATTAGGTTTTTACATTAAAACCTGTTTGAGTCAAAAGAGTAGAGTCTCTAGTTTCATCCGATATGCTTTTTTAAAAATGTCATAGATTTATAGTGAAACGGCACACTATTAAACACAATGACTACGTACGTGGACTATAGACTAATTTTCCTAAAAATATCCTATATTTACTGTGCATTATCACATTGAGAACACCTTTTTGGTTCCCGGGTAGTAAATGTTATTTCCTAATTGCTTATGCCTCAAAAGTATAGAAAATGGCTATTATTCCCCACAAACTTTGCTTTTGTGACCAGGACAGTGATATTTTGAAATGTACCTATTTTCCAGAACATTCCAGATAGATTCAGTGCTGAGTAAACATGGAGTAACTTCTAGAACTTTCCAGTAATATAAATAGTAGTATAAATACAGGGGCCTTAAGCCCACCAGTTCAGTTTAGTTCCAGCTGCCTAAGTGGATACATATCAAGACCTTGCTGGCGCCTTGAAGTATGATGAGTACGGCTGGGAGGTCATAGGAGACTTTAAAATGGTGGCATTTCTGACGGGTCTCCAAGGTGGTTTTACCAAGTTTCCCTGCTATCTTTGCCTTTGGGACAGCAGGCACACCAAGGCGCACTACCACAGGCGGGACTGGCCACAGTGGACCGAGTTCTCTGTGGGGAGGAACAACATCAATGGGAGCCACTGTTGGACCCCCGGAAGGTGCTGATGCCACCACTGCACATCAAATTGGGCCTTATGAAACAATTTGTCAGAGCTCTAGATAAGGAGACGGCAGCCTTCAAGACTTCTTCCCTAAGCTGTCTGAGGCAAAGGTCAAAGCCGGTGTCTTCATCGGACCACAGATAAAGAAGATCCTGGAGTGCAATAAATTCCCCAAGAAGCTCACTAGTAAAGAGAAAGCGGCTTGGAACAGCTTTGTCGAAGTGGTTTGGGGCTTCCTGGGCAATCACAAGGCCGAAAACTATGTGTAGCTGGTTGAGACTCTGGTGAAGAACTACGGCACAATGGGCTGTAGGATGTCGCTCAGAGTCCATATCCTTGATGCTCATCTTGATAAATTCAAGGAGAACATGGCGAGCGTTTCCATCAGGATATACTGGACTTTGAAGGCCGCAACCAAGGACAGTATAACGAGAACATGATGGGAGAATACATTTGGGGGCTGATTCGTGAAAGTGATTTACAGTATAATCGTAAATCTCGAAAAACTACTCACTTCTAAATCTTTTGTAGTCATTTTTGTATTATTTTAGTATAAATACATGTTAATTTGTTTGATTCATATGTTGTTTTTTCTGACTTTATGTGAACGAAAAGACACAAATTCACTCGTTTTCTCATTGGAAATAGGTAAATTTCAAAATATCACTGTACTGGTCACAAAAGCAAAGTTTGTGGGGAATAATAGCCATTTTCTATACTTTTGAGGCATAAGCAATTAGGAAATAACACTTGCAACCCAGAAACAAAAATGGTGTTACATAGTGGAATCAATGGATGCATCTAAAAGCTGGATAATGTTGCTTTCAGAGGCTGTATACAGTGTTAGGATCAAAATAAGGTGCATTTGGTTTGGAGACCAGTGCAAACAGACAGCATACTGGAGGTTAAGTAATTCCCTAATTAGGCAGCAAGGGAGCATCCTATAGCTTTCCCATGCAGCCAAGTGCATTCACTCCTAAAATCTGGTCAAAATTTCAGTTTCAGGCTGCAGATGATGTTTGGACCACTCAACATGTTTGGCAGACATGGGACAATGATAATCAGTACATAGATTCAGAATTTTTAATGTATAAATTTATTTTAACATGGTTTGCAGTGACTGGACGATGCTAGTCATTACATTGAATCATAATTAATTATGCTAATTTCTGATGTAATGTCTGTTACGTCTCAAAAACATGAATAAGGGGCTATTAGTTACAAATCAAAAAGGGAAATGGAAAATGCACACAGCAGTCATGCTCGGGTCTCAGGAGATTCATAATTATTAGTGGTGTTTGCGAACATGCATCACTATTACAAGTAGTCGAGTTGGGGATTTGCTTAAATCCGTAAGCCTAAGTATTATACTTTGGTGCAAAACTCATCCCGCCCTGCTTGTGCTACAGACATGAATCATGCGGCTTGTTGAGGAGAGTTGTACTATTATTTTTTAAGAGATCAGATTTATGATTTGCACCTGGCAGACAATAAAATGGGCAAAATAAAAAAACATAGACTCATAGGGGTCATAGAACTGAGCCATAACTGGAGAACAGAATGTCATACTACAGATATTTAGGGGTGGTTTTCCATCCAGATCGCATGAAAATTACATGACTGTGGCGACCTTTTTGCAAAAATAACATTACATAGTTTCTTACACGTATCGTGGCAGTTCCGAGGTAAGATGTCCACTGTGGCGCTAAAAGAGAGTTAAATGTTCTCCTTAATGAGTTTTAAATCAACCCTACCTCTCTACCCTAAACCTTAAACCTAAGCCTAACCAATAGTGTCACAAAATGCAAATGTGAGATGGAAAATGCAAGAAAGTTTTTTTATGGTGTTTTTAGGACACTTTCTGCACAGGTGTTCACTCCTTTGCATCGCAAGTGAAACACTGTATCAATTGAGCTTCCATGCAATTTGAGCGAACTCGAACAAGCTTGTAAATGTAGTTGGTTATGTAATGCAAATGTAAAACTGTCTCACCCTACAAGTCATGCGCTATAGTTAAAGTGTTTAGATGTCAAAAGATAGCATTGTGTGCCTCATTCAGTAGCGGTGTGGAGAACAGCACACTTGCCTTTCATGTGGCCACACGCCCCCTTCCATTTTTAACTTTGACATTTTACAGCCCTCTGTTTTTACCAAGCAACCCATGGGATCAGAAAGGGAAATAGAGAGAGTGAATGAGCAGGTGAGAGAGAGACAGAGAGCAAGACACAGACTGAACAGAATGAGAGAGGAAGGTGCCGCTCTTTGCTCCAGGAAATCTGAGCAACACTATAAATGTCTGTCAAGAGCATTTACTGTCTTTGGCAGTGTTCGGAATATAATACTTCCAAACCACTAATAATATTTCTATAGTATACATTATGTTTACTGTACACAATATGCTAATTGTCTGTATGTATGAAATACCTGAATGACATACACCAAAATGTGCCCTATACAACAAGATCATACAGTTAGGAATAATGTATTCCATAATGCAATGCAACCAATGACCTGGAAGCAACTTTGTTTTGACTCATCACTTTTCATTTTTAAACTAAACTGGTTTTTCACATTCAAAATGTTTATTGTTGTGTATTTCATAGTGTTTTGCACAAAAAAAAATAATAATTACAGTTAGTAATGCACAGGTGAATCTTATGGAAACATGCCTGGGTCATATTTCACATCAAAACCAAAAGGAAAACATTTTAAATTATATTTTGCATAAAGACAATAAAAACTATTTTTTGGATCATTAAGTGTGGGTTGCACCAACAAGGATTAATCTTAAATCAGAATTAGAATCAGAATGAGCTTTATTGCCAAGCGTTCTCACATACACAAGGAATTTTGTTGGTGATTGGAGAAACAAGTGCGCACAGAACATTACAGTCAGACACAGAATATAAAACAAGGTAAGAGTATAAACAGACATACAAATAATAGGACACATAACATAGAATGGTGTATGTACATGTGCAAGTGGTAATGTATGTGCAAGGTAGTGGTATGTACAGTTATTGAATTATATTTGTGAATTTACCCTGGCGGCCAAACTTTTGGAATAATGTACAGATTTTGCTGTTTCGGAAGTAAATTGGTACTTTAATTCACCAAAGTGGCATTCAACTGATCACAAAGTATAGTCAGCACATTACTGATGTAAAAAACAGCACCATCACTATTTGAAAAAAGTCATTTTTGATCAAATCTAGACAGCAGCCATCACTCCAACACCTTATCCTTGAGTTATCATGCTAAATTGCAAATTTGGTACTAGAAAATCACTTGCCATTTTATCAAACACAGCTGAAAGCTATTTGGTTCATTAAATGAAGCTTAACATTGTCTTTGTGTTTGTTTTTGAGTCACACAGTATTCAGTAGACTGGCATGTCTTAAGGTCAATATTTGGTAAAAAATGGCAAAAAAGAAACAGCTTTCTCTAGAAACTCATCAGTCAATCATTGTTTTGAGGAATGAAGGCTATACAATGCTTGAAATTTCATACAAAGGTGTACACTACAGTCTTCAAAGTCAAAGGACAACTGGCTCTAACAAGGACAGAAAGAGATGTGGATGACCAGATGTACAACTAAACAAGAGGATAAGTACATCAGAGTCTCTAGTTTGAGAAATAGACGCCTCACATGTCCTCAGCTGACAGCTTCATTGAATTCTACCCGCTCAACACCAGTTTCATGTACAACAGTAAAGAGAAGACTCAGGGGTGCAGGCCTTATGGGAAGAATTGCAAAGAAAAAGCCACTTTTGAAACAGAAAAACAAAAAGAAAAGGTTAGAGTGGGCAAAGAAACACAGACATTGGACATCAGATAATTGGAAAAGAGTGTTATGGATCTTAACCCCATTGAGCTTTTGTGGGATCAGCTAGACTGTAAGGTGCGTGAGAAGTGCCCGACAAGACAGACACATCTATGGCAAGTGCTACAGGAAGTGTGGGGTGAAATGTCACCTGAGTATCTGGACAAACTGACAGCTAGAATGTCAAGGATCTGCAAAGCTGTCATTGCTGCACGTGGAGGATTTTTTTGATGAGAACTCTTTGAAGTAGTTTAAGAAGGTCTGAACATTTTTTTCAAATTGTAATAGTAATTTTTCATGTTATTAATGTCCTGACTATACATTGTGATCAGCTGAATGCCACTTTGGTGAATTAAAGTACCAATTTCTGTCCACAAGAGCTAAATCTGTACATTATTCCACGATAATGCACAACGAGCCACGTGATAAGATGCACGGATTGACTGTCTCAGAAGCGGAGGCAACTGAGACTTGTCCTCCACAACCCGGATTGAGGTGAGTAACCGCGCCACCACGAGGACCTACTAAGTAGTGGGAATTGGGCATTCCAAATTGGGAGAAAAGTGGATAAAAAATGAATCAATTATGCTGCCATATTTTAAAGATTGTGACATTGTACACACTGCTGTGACATTTTCTTAACTTTCTTGATCAGCCCTGTGTACTAATGATCTACAGCTAGGTTAAGAATCCATCATTGCGGACAAAATTAATCACAGGTGAAGGTTTAAATAACAGGTTCAAATCTTAATCTCTGATTTGTTAAACTGTATTTAAAATTAAAAGGAAAATTCCAGGTTCAATACAAAATAAGCTCAATCGACAGCATTTGTGACATAATGTTGATTACAACAAGTAGTTGTGGCGTAGTGGGCTAAAGCAAATAACTGGTAATCAGAAGGTTGATGGTTCAATCCCCACAGCCACCACCATTGTGACCTTGAGCAAGGCACTTAACTCCAGGTTGCTCCGGGGGGATTGTCCCTGTAATAAGGGCACTGTAAGTCGCTTTGGATAAAAGCATCTGCCAAATGCATAAATGTAAAAAATGTACAATAAAAAAAGAATATAATTTCATAAAAGCACTTACATTAATTCTTCTGTTAAAACTTGTGTATTATTTGAACTTAACAGTTGTTTAAATCATTTTTAGTCATTTTAGGATTTGTTGACATTACATCGTTATGGCAATGGAGTAGTAAAATTGGCTATAAATTTACACAGAAAGGGTTATTAAGCAATTTTATCATACTAAAATCATACACACATATTTTTTATGTCTCGTGGCTATACTTTTAAAATAGTGAGTATTTTAACGTTTATGGATTAGCCCCATTCACTTCCATTGTACGTGCCCAGATTTTTGCTTTTTTAAAGAAAAGTAGGGCAGGTTTTGCATGGTGACATTATTTTCATTATAACAAAGCACATATAATTCTCATCATTTTTTATGATTCTCTTTAGATTCTTAATACTGTAATACAATATTTTATTGTATTACAGTAATAAACGAATATAATGATTTTTTTTAATTATTTTTTTTATCAGTATAAACTAAATGCAGTGCAATAAATATTACTATAATGTATAAATATTTTCCAATTTAAATAATATATCATTATTATTTGCATTTCGGTAAAGGTCACAATGAAAATATATTTTTTATATTCGTCATTTCATATAACGTCATTTTCTTGATGCTACAGTATATATTATTTATTAATTCTTCCATTTAATTTTGGGGTGCAATATTAACATGTTATGTGAAATTCATCCACACTGTATGCAGTAAGCAGTATTCTAATTTTGAACACAGCTTGTATAAATCTGATAGCCTAGTAACAACATTGTCCCTTCTGCAGAAAACACTGACTTTCATTGACCCAGATGATGTTTAAATGTGTAATGATGGGGAATGAATGTATCATGATTTCACAGACTGTAATTATATGCGTTTTCATAAAGTGAAGTCCATCATGCCAAACGAAGTGTGACGGATTAAAATGAAATGAAAGGGAGAAACAGAAGAGCGACAGGGAAGTGGGGGAATTCATTCCTCTGCATTACTTAAGCGGGTTATATTGATAGATGAGTGCGAGAGAATAGCTGAGGAGACAATGATGCGTGATCTAATCAAAGTGTGCCGCTCACTGTGGTATAAAAAGAGCCGACTGCAGTGATTACTAACGCAAGAAGGGAAGACATGGGAAAGAGATGGGAGGACGACGGAGTGTTGCTACAGGAACTCCCTAGATACACTCCCCGATATATAGTCTCTTTGACCTGACACAATCAGCATGTAAGGTGAAGTGTGTAAATATTTCTTCTATCCCAGTGTAATGTGTAGAGACAACTATAACTGAGATATTGGTTGGTAAATACTTCCTGAAGAAGGTAAATACTTTGGCGCTTTCAAAATAGTGCTCTGTTTGTTTTAACATGTCAACTTCTGGCTCAACCAAGCCAGCGTTTGTGACGGGACTATCTATCTGTTTGTCAAATGAATAGAGTACAACAGTGTCCAGCCCACCCAGTATTTTTCAAATTTTTCCGTACAGATTTCATAAAATCCTTCATAAAAGAGTTTTTTTTTTCTCCCCTTTTTCTCCCCAATTTGGCATGCCCAATTCCCAATGCACTCTAGGTCCTCATGGTGGCACAGTGACTGGCGCGAATCTCAGTTGCCTCCGCGTCTGAGACATCAATCCGCACATCTTATCACATGGCTTGTTGAGCGCATTACCGCAGACACATGGCGCGTGTGGAGGCTTCACACTATTCTCCATGCACAACTCCATGCAAATGATCCATGCACAACTCACCACGCACCCCACCAAGAGCGGACTACATTATAGCGACCACGAGGAGGTTACCCCATGTGACTCTACCCTCCCTAGCAACCGGGCCAATTTGGTTGCTTAGGAGACCTGGTTGGAGTCACTCAGCACGCCCTGGATTCGAACTCGCAACTCCAGGGGTGATAGTCAGCGTCAATACTCGCCGAGCAACCCAGGCCCCCCATAAAAAAATTTTAAGCCATGGACCAAACCAGCAAAAAAGTATTTGAAAACCAGACAAAAAGTCGAAGGTACACACAAGACTGTGTACTTAATGTCTTTCATGAGGGAATGAACTACAGTCCCATGACACACTGATGACATCCTGCCGAATGAATGTTAAATCATCCATCTTGATCCGACAAAACCAGGAATGTAATATCCAGTATCCCACTAGACCTCTCTCTTCATAAGAAGACATCCAATTAGTTTTGTCTGATATTTAAAAAAAAGTCAACATCAACAGCCTGTTATGTTACTGTAACTCTTCTACCAGCCCATAGTCAGCAGGGGAATGTAGCAGAAGTCGTGAGACAAAGTGATAAAAAAGAGCAGAGTTTATTCAATTATCTTAGTTGCGTCTGTTTCAATGCTCACCAACACAAGTTCAATAAGTGTTATAAAAATTAATATAAAGAAATTAGTTAACATATAAGAAAGTAATATGAAAGAACCAGTATGCAACATAAATGAAGTACAACACATATGCATGCAACCTAGTCTCATAAAATGAACGTTACTATAACTAAATTTTTGCAAACTGAGTTTTACGTGCTGCGTTCTATA
Organism: Myxocyprinus asiaticus; assembly: GCF_019703515.2. NCBI lineage: Eukaryota > Metazoa > Chordata > Actinopteri > Cypriniformes > Catostomidae > Myxocyprinus > Myxocyprinus asiaticus. Next base: position 4,108,816 of record NC_059364.1, on the reverse strand, counting down.
ATTTGCCTCATTTTTCTGGTGGAAATTACACTAGAGGCTCTACAACAACTGTGCGTTTTATTCACTTGCACACAAATCTTAAGTACAACGACTGATTATGACTTTATAAACACTTATTTTTCACGCTATTACTCACACACTGCTATGGTAATATTTTGACATTTTGATGCTTGTATTACAGACTCACCTACATTTACACACTTATCCCAATGTGATTAGCTTCCGCGGTACCTCACCTCAAAAAGTGTTGGACTTTGGACTCAAGCGCAAGCCTAGTCAATCACGCAAGCTGATACATGAGACGAAAGTGTCATAGAAGGGACATGAAATGACGTGGTTGCTTCAGAAAATGTGCTTTTAATGTCACATTAGCTTTTAGAACACTATCAGTTAGGTGTAGGTGTTGGTTATGGGTATGGATGTCTGTTTTGTTTACATCTCATTTGCTTTTCTATCGGTTAGGTTTATGTTAAAGTTTTAGGGAGGTACGATTTACTCATTAAAACCTCCATCTAACATTCACCTTAAAAACCTTGTCTGATTATGACACCCTTTAACTCACTTTTGGCGCCCCCTGCTGGACATTTCACTGGGAACTGCAGCCAAACATGTAACGAAGCATGTAATTTCATTTTAATAAGGTTGCCACTGTCACTTAATTTTCATGAGATCAGGCTGGATGAATTTTTGCTCTCTTAAAGCCGCATACACACTCAGGTTGCTTTTAAAAACTCAAATTAGATCATTAGATCCATCAATTATTTGTACAGAATCAATATATTTAAAGTATAGTGCAAATGTGTAGGGAGATGACTCGATTTCCTCATTCACAGTGGCAGTGGGCGGTCTCTGCAGAGCTCTTTTGCACTTTGTATGCAGCGACACTCTGACTGGTGGATCTTTCTCTTCAGGATCATGGGTTTTGTAGTTCTTCAGCAGAAATTCCACTATTTAAATAGAGATTAAATACCGCAGACAGATGGCTTCAACAGGAGTGTATACCATTGATTAGCAACCTTGGAGCTCACAGTAGGCCTGTCTTTAAAGGTTTGAAAGTTATAATTAAAAATCAGTTCTCCTATGGAAATATAAATGGGATTTTTACTTACACAACAAGACTGGTTCGCTCTATTCTTACAAAGTCAATAAACTCTTGGAACAATACTGAGCAAATCTGGAATTTGTCTTCGTGAACACCATTACGAACACTGACGCACTCATGAAACACACGGCCAGCAGAAGCTGTGAAAGTCTAGAACACGCTTCTGCTTGCAGAGTCAAAAGCGGTGGGGTTCAAGGCTACTGAAGCCAACACGGCTATGGGACGCTCAGGCTTGTGTTCTCCTGCGAGTCTCTGGGAATCAGTCTCTGCTCAGACAGGCATGTAATAGGCTGAGCTCACAAGACAACTTTAGCCACTGCTGTTCTACCACCTCCATCCAACCATATTATGTCACCACACGGGTAATAATGAGAATATGGTCAAATCTACACTAATTTAAAACAGCTTCCTCAACAAATATTGAGCTGTGTAGCTCACGTGTCTTTTGACCTTTCCCAGTTGAGATGGACATGGGGGACACACCGCAACACCACATGGATATCAGGCCTATAAAATTTCCTTTTGCTCCCAAAGGAAAGAGAAATCACTAATGAGATCTCCCAAATATATCAATTGCTTCTCCTAGGCACCAGAAACATTTAACTGTGAGCAAATGGAGACTTCTGTGTCTCAGATTTTTCTCTTGAGAAAAAGATTCCAGTGATCTCACATGTGTCTCCTCTAAAGTTAAAGAAAATATTTCAACAATGTCTCAAACTGAGCTCAGGATACAAAAGTTTGCAATCAAAAGTGAGAGATTCTGAAATAAACTCAAACAATTCTCTTGAAATACTTTCGAAAACAAATGATCTGAGCCATGCAATCCACATCCTATGTGCTTTTACTGTGTAGACTAAAATGTTTATGCTGATCAGGATTTTTAATCATTATTAGTATTCATAATCATTTAGTAGCATTATTGATCATTTGTATTACATTATTAAAGTTATGTCTTTATGTTATGTGGTGTAAGTCAAGGCATGCCTAAAGCTTAGTGTCAGTCAAGGTTGTATGTGTAAGCTCTTACAGCCATGTGTAAGCTTTACATAGGCTGTATATGAGATGCCTTATGTGAGTTGGAGTTGCATGTGTTGACTTGTGTTTTACATTATAAGGGGAGGGGAAGTTATTTTAAACTGCTATGGTATGCTTAAATACACCCTGCAAATGTAACTCCTTCAGAGAAAGACAGAGAAAGACTAAGAAAGCCCCAGCAAGACTGAGGGACGATTGGAAAACCATTTGTATGACACCACTTTTTAAATTGAAATTTTGCTTTCTTTCCTATGTCTGATAACTACAAGATTTAATAAATGTACTTTTCCTTGGTAAATTTAACTGGTGTGACTCCGTGACTTCACAACGGTGAAAAGGTCTAAATTCAGAGTCTTCAACTGCATGTCAACAATTGTCTCACTTGTGTCTATTTTTCATATCTCAGGAGGACCTTTGAGAGAAACATCAGCGACAAAGTTGATATTTAAGTGAAACATACAGTAAGTACCAACTCACTAACCCTAACCCTAACTCAATTAAATCTCACACTGCTAAAAAATTATTTTATTACTGAGTATTTTTGTCTTATTTTTTCAGGAAAATATCAATATCATAACATCCTTAAAAATTACTTGAGAAGCAAAATGACAGAAGATATTAAGTCTTGTTTTTTCAGAGAAATCAGATTTCTCTGTAAACAAAAAAATATCTTGTCATTTTGTATCTCAAGTAAATTTATCTTGTTTTAAAAATGTTTAGATATTTTTGTTAGAAAACAAGACAATATTTGGTTAGGGGCAAAGGGGGACACATTGCCAACTTTACACGTGGTTTTAATATCCACCTAGAATAATCCGTTCACAAGCCAAAACAGACTGCCGTTCACACCTGAAATTAGCATCTCTGGTGACCATTTGTGATCTGATTTTGTCGAAGGTAGGGAAATTGGAGAGAAATATCAGATTTTGTGACTGCACGTCACTTACTACAAGGGCTGCGCAATTAATCGAAAAAATAACCATTACCAAAATAACCAAATAACCAACCAGCTTTCCATTTAAGTCTACTCCTGTTGTGTCAGATGTGTTATTGCAGTGGTTGAGTATTCTAACCAATCCCAGACATGTCTGTTGAGCAATGAAACGGCAATGGCGAATCAGAGACACTTAAATTAGTCTGAAATCCTAACAGTAATGCTAATGCGCAAGTTTTAAACAGTCTGATTGAAAAAAAGCTTGCTTTATGTTTCACCTCTGTTCGCAGTGGCACATGAAAAGTCACCTGAAAAAGAAATCACCTGATACTCAAAAAGAAGCTTTATAACTAAAGTGAAAAGCATGGTCTGAATGATTAATTATCATTAAATCAATCATTTGGAATTATTTTGGATTTGTTACATGTCGCACAGCTCGCTTGCTATTTAGACGGTATATATACTGCAAACGAGCAACGCAACAAAACTAGAGCGCTTCCATTATACTCAACAAAGTGTAGATGCGGTGTAAAGGATCTACTGAGCCAACTAGACAGCTTCATTTATAACGAGAGCAATCACGAGAATGCAGAACTCCATGAACTCAGTGCGAAGCATCAGTGAGCTTGTGCTGAACTGCAGGGCTCAAACAGTGTAAACCTGCAGTGGAGGACAGATTCAGTCATTATAATGAGACTGCTCAATTTTTGTGCTCAATTTAAATAAAAAAATGAATAACAGTTTAATTTTGTCATGCTACTAAGTGGGCCAATGTGAAGTTGATTTACTGATATATAAAACAGCAATAAAGTAATTCAGCTAAACAGTTCTCAGTTCATTTTGGATGTGTTGTCTACATAAAGACATTGATAAAGATATTGTATGAAGTTGAACAAATAAGTATTTAATGTAACTTATTTAATGGACATAAATAATTGCAATTTCAATAAAAGGAAACAATCGACAATGATTTTTGTTACAATCAAGCAGCCCTGCTTACTACATAAACAGTATGTTACTGAATGTTGATGTCAGGTATACCAAAGAGTAGTGGCATACTGATATATTGACCTGGGGTGTGTTCCCTAAAAGCATTGTTAGCCAAACATGGTTGCAAGTTCCATCGTTACCAACATAGTTCAGCGATTTAGTGTTTCCCGAAAACTACAGCTCTTTACCTGTGGTTAGAAGCATAGTTTCTTGTTAGTTTGCTGTGTGGACATCATTAGACTTCGCTGAGGCTTCTATATCTTTCATTCTATATATATTTTTCATTCTGTCCAGACTTTGACAATGTTTACATGCATTTAAGAAAACGCTTTACACCAACGTTTTTCAGAAAGCGGCATTCTGAAACATCATGTAACCGCGAATGCAGCCAATCAAGGGATTAAAGACGGTTAAAGAGAAAGTGCTTTATCATACACGGTTTCTGTCGGATAACACGGCTTTTATGTGTTTACATGAATGCATAAGTGAAGTTCTTATATGTTTTTGAAGAGTGCGCATGTGCATATGTGCTCAAATGCATCGGGGGAACCCCGGAGTCTGATGTAGAGGGAAATCTTACTATTGCAGCGCAATGTATCTTTTGCATTACACAGTGCACAACGCTTTTGTGTCTTCAGCAGCTTTCGCGCATTAATCAGCTTTCTGGTGTACGTGTCATCATTAACGACTGCTCTACATTGTTGAACCAACGATGGATGGCGACATAGTTACTACGGTTTCGGGAAACAGTCGTGACTAGCTAGGTAATTTCTCCAGCGATGCATTTAAATTTCCCTTGTGTCAGTTCCAAAATTTACCAATACATTTGCAAATAGATAGTAAACAATTTTAGTTTTCAAGGTTTTATTTTTTACAGTTTAAGTGAATTTTAGTAAATATTGTATCAAATAAGTGTTTGTTTCATTTCAGAAATTTTGTGTACACCTGATTTGCTATTGTGAAATTGTATTATGTATATCGGCATTTATATCGGCCATCGGCCATCCTGCTCTCTATATATTGGTATCGCATCGGCCATTGAAAAACCCATATCGGTCAACTACTATCGAAGATGTCCTGTGAAGTCTTTAATGTATGCCACGTTTATTTAAGGTCTCTCTGCAGCCCATTAACACCTGCATTATACACCGTCCACTAACTTATCATCAGATCATCGAGATGTGTAAACAAGGTGTAAACAAGGTAATTAAGGCATGGGTCTTTGAAAAGTGCTGATTATCTAAAATAAAGTGGGATGGAAGGTGTTCAACCCAGTTATAATGATTGCTACATCCCGGCTCTAATTATTCTAATAATTTATTAACTGGTATGGTTAATTTATAGAAAAAAAATCATGACATTGATGGTGTGGCATGTTTTAGTTGGTGTTTCCTCAATGAACTGAACAAATGTATGCAAATAGTTTATATGAACCACAAAACGAAGGTTTGTAATCCGAAAACAGTGGCTCTATTAATAGCACATCTGTTTGTGCATTGAACAGATTCTCGGTCGTTAGCATCCGGGTGCTAATTAAGCTTTCCTGTCTGACTGACATGAGTGATGGTTGTTGCTTGCAGAAGCGTCTCCAGAACTCTGCATCAGAGAAATTCTAAGAATTAAGAGCATGTTACTTTCTGTCTGTTTCAGACAAAGTTTCCCCTTGGGCTGAGATGAAGCTATACTGATTACAAGTGCTTAATTTGTGCCAGCACTGTGTCTGAGTCTGATTGTGACTCACTGTGTGTGAAATGGCAGGGGGTTCCGTGAGATGAAGGCGGAAGCGTCTGGGTTGTCCCTAAAAGACTCCCATTATGACAAAGCCGACGCACCTCACAATCTCTGCTATTTTTGAAGCTGGGAGGTGTGCAGAGACTTCACACTGAGATGAAAGGTACTGTAAATGGCGGCTGAGAAGGAAGAATTGCATCAAGCACACCTTATTTTAATATTTGTCGCTTAATGAAGCAGAATTATACTGGCTAGACTGTGTTACCTTTTTGGTAATCTCGCAGAACCAGACTTCGGTCTGCCGGCATAAAGCCTGTTGTACTTTGCTAGCTAATTCTGGCTGAGTTGCCCAGTTAGACAGGAAAGGTCTATCTGACCAACATGTTAATTAACCAACCACAGTTGTTTTTAAGTGACATTTAGGTAAAAAAAAAAAAAAAAATGTAAGTGAAATAGTAGTTACAATAATATACTACACAGGAGAAAATGATCCAAACCTAGCAATATAGAAAGCACCAAAGAAATTAGCAGAATTGAGTGTAGACTTTGTAATGAAAATGTCTGACTAATAAGTACACATTATTTCACAGATTAAACTTAGAAAACAACATGGAATGCACAGTTCTAGAAAGTTTATTGTTTTATTTTCTATTTATAACATGTAACATACTTAAAGCTAAAGTGTGCGACTTTTTCATCATTAAAATACTCTCTCCTATCCCAGCTTAATATTCAGAGACAACTATAAGTAGGCCATTCGTAGGTTGATTTCCTCAAAAACTGTAAACACTGTGTCTCTTTGGAGATATAAAAATTGCTTTGTTTTGAACATTCTGTCTAGCCCGACACAACAGCACCGACTCGACCAATGGGGTGAGTTTGGGGCGGGACTATCTGTTTTGTTTTGTTTTGTTTTGTTTTTTTGTTTTTATCAATGGCAGACGGGGGGAGTGTTCAAAAAAAGCTGTTTGAAAACTGTTTATTTTTGCAATTCTGTTTGTTGCTTTAATTGCATTACATGTTTATTTGATGCTTGCGTGTATTTCTTCAAAGTATAGTATATTTCGAGCAGAAGTGCTTGGCATGGGGCAAAAAGGTGGTGGGAATGGGGATGGGATGTATGCATTTGTGAATCCGGCAGAACGTTTTTGGGAAGGTCCATTCCAAAATGACTCCCAATTTACAAATACAGTACTATGCAAAAGTTTTAGGCAGTTGTGAAAAATTTACTGTGTAGTGAAGATGATTTAAAAAATAATACCATGTATAATTTTTATTTATCCATTAAACTCACACAAGTGCAGTAAACAAAAAAAAAAAAAAAAAAAAAACTACATTCATATTTATTGTGACACCCTGTGCCTTTAAAACAGCACCAATTTTCCTTGGTTCACTTGGACACAGATTTTTTGGATAAGCCATAGTTCTTCAATGTATTTAGGCTGTCTCAATTGCTTCTGTCTCTTCATGTAATGTTTGGAAATCTAAAATGTACAGGTGCATCTCAATAAATTAGAATGTCGTGGAAAAGTTCATTTATTTCAGTAATTCAACTCAAATTGTGAAACTCGTGTATTAAATAAATTCAATGCACACAGACTGAAGTAGTTTAAGTCTTTAGTTCTTTTAATTGTGATGATTTTGGCTCACATTTAACAAAAACCCACCAATTCACTATCTCAAAAAATTAGAATATGGTGACATGCCAATCAGCTAATCAACTCAAAACACCTGCAAAGGTTTCCTGAGCCTTCAAAATGGTCTCTCAGTTTGGTTCACTAGGCTACACAATCATGGGGAAGACTGCTGATCTGACAGTTGTCCAGAAGACAATCATTGACACCCTTCACAAGGAGGGTAAGCCACAAACATTCATTGCCAAAGAAGCTGGCTGTTCACAGAGTGCTGTATCCAAGCATGTTAACAGAAAGTTGAGTGGAAGGAAAAAGTGTGGAAGAAAAAGATGCACAACCAACCGAAAGAACCGCAGCCTTATGAGGATTGTCAAGCAAAATCGATTCAAGAATTTGGGTGAACTTCACAAGGAATGGACTGAGGCTGGGGTCAAGGCATCAAGAGCCACCACACACAGACGTGTCAAGGAATTTGGCTACATTTGTCGTATTCCTCTTGTTAAGCCACTCCTGAACCACAGACAACATCAGAGGCGTCTTACCTGGGCTAAGGAGAAGAAGAACTGGACTGTTGCCCAGTGGTCCAAAGTCCTCTTTTCAGATGAGAGCAAGTTTTGTATTTCATTTGGAAACCAAGGTCCTAGAGTCTGGAGGAAGTGTGGAGAAGCTCATAGCCCAAGTTGCTTGAAGTCCACTGTTAAGTTTCCACAGTCTGTGATGATTTGGGGTGCAATGTCATCTGCTGGTATTGGTCCATTATGTTTTTTGAAAACCAAAGTCACTGCACCCGTTTACCAAGAAATTGGAGCACTTCATACTTCCTTCTGCTGGCTAGCTTTTTAAAGATGCTGATTTCATTTTCCAGCAGGATTTGGCACCTGCCCACACTGCCAAAAGCACCAAAAGTTGGTTAAATGACCATGGTGTTGGTGTGCTTGACTGGCCAGCAAACTCACCAGACCTGAACCCCATAGAGAATCTATGGGGTATTGTCAAGAGGAAAATGAGAAACAAGAGACCAAAAAATGCAGATGAGCTGAAGGCCACTGTCAAAGAAACCTGGGCTTCCATACCACCTCAGCAGTGCCACAAAATGATCACCTCCATGCCACGCCGAATTGAGGCAGTAATTAAAGCAAAAGGAGCCCCTACCAAGTATTGAGTACATATACAGTAAATGAACATACTTTCCAGAAGGCCAACAATTCACTAAAAATGTTTTTTTATTGGTCTTATGATGTATTCTAATTTTTTGAGATAGTGAATTGGTGGGTTTTTGTTAAATGTGAGCCAAAATCATCACAATTAAAAGAACCAAAGACTTAAACTACTTCAGTCTGTGTGCACTGAATTTATTTAATACACGAGTTTCACAATTTGAGTTGAATTACTGAAATAAATGAACTTTTCCACGACATTCTAATTTATTGAGATGCACCTGTATATTTCTTATTGACACACTAAAGCAGAAGATACAAAATAACATTGTTAAGACAAATGTTCTAATGTGCCTAAGCTTTTGCACAGTATCGTATGCTAGCATTTCATGAATGAGGGCCCGCAAGTTGCATAAAGCCAGCCAGTCTGAGCTGGAACACTTTTGCCTTGTTGTGTACAATATGCATTCAGTGCATATTGACAGTAAGTGAATGGATGTTGCAAATAAGGATTTATGTGGAAACATAACATTCTATACTATCCATAAATCTTTTAGAGTGTTCTGAGTCTGAATAAAACTATAAAACAATATATGCACACACATACACACCAAATTCTGGTTTCTGAGGGTAAAGGAAAGTGCAATCTATGAGAGATAAGCCCCAGAGAAAAGCCTAGGCGCAACCTGGTTTTCACAGCCACACCAATCCATATCTGCACTTCCTCTAGTGCACGCAATCATTCTGCTCTCTAATGAAGCCCCTTTGCTTCAGTTTTTCAATTACGAAAGCAGCCACTGGGAATCAACAGCACCTGGGAGGGGGTTCATCTGCGTGAAGGAGTGGATGCTTTCACACTTGGAGAGTTTAGAGTTCGATTCCTGCCAATGCAGGTCTCTTTCACATTATATTATGTACAGTAGATCTGAACCATGGTACGCTGCATCATCAATGTCAACACCACAAAGAGTGCTAGCAGCAGCTGTTTACTAATATAGAAGATGCCAGCTTCACTGTGTTATTAGGATTTACCAACCAAAACTTGACACACACAGAATGATAACTCACTGGAAACAAGCAACTATGAGAAATTAATTAGTGAATGAATGAATAAGTGTGACCAGGAGCATGCAAAGATGCAAAATTTATATGCAAGTTAGACTGTATTGCATTCACAATAATTGACCCATCGCTAAGCCACACCTTAAAAGTGTCACTGACCAGTCTTATTTTAGCAACTGTTGCTGTCCCGTTATTTTCATCTGACAAGCCTTTACTTTTTCTAATGAGAGTCTATGGGAGTCATGTGTGTGAGTAGTTTTAACCATCCTATTGTGTTTGGGTAGTTTGTGACCTGCAGGTAAATAACAATTTTTAAATACCACATAGTTTTTAATACGGGAACCAAACTTTGTGACTTTGTTAAGACTATCAAAATACAATTTTGTTGTTTTTTTTTTTAGATTTTTTAATTAAATTGTTTTAGAGGTATAACCATTTTAAAAAATTGTTTTTACATCTTTTGTGTTTGCAGGTCAATTTTAACCCGGATATCAATTGTGGCTTTACACATGATATTATGTGTACATCTATGAATTACATTTTGTCTTATAAACACTTCATTTACATTTTGACTCTTTCCTATACTCACTCACACACTTTTTTTTATCTTTCACTGGGACTGCATCTTGTTTACCTGCACACACACACACACACACACACACACACACACATACAGACACACATACACATTCATGTACAAAACACACATGACAGATGTAACAAACATAACCATTAAACTAAATCAAAGGTACTACTGTGTAAAGGGGGTGTGACGAGAGCAAAAAATTCATGCACACTTCAGTCTAAATTGGGCTTGAAAGAGGAAACTGTCCACATTTTACTCTGCAGTCATCTGATGCAGAACCAGCTTACATCATACTCACACATCAACATTGAACAGTTCATGCAAGTTAATAGAATAGATTTTGCTTTAAAACTTAGTAAAGTATTAATGTTGTATACTTGAGTTGTACAGCTGTTTAATGAAGTTAGTACATTGGTTTCATAACTTTTAACCACCTAGTTGTATTGAGCAGTAGGAAATCCATTCAAATTATTAGTAAATATCTAATTAGATGTTAATATAAATTATATATAATGTTATATTTATATAAAACTTCCCAGAAATGTTGATAAAAAGATGTGCTCTACTTTAATTAAAAAATGACAAATCATTGGTAGTAAAATCAGCTGATAAGGGTGGATCAATAGTTGTGATGGATTCGAATTACTATGACCAAAAAAATGTATAGACAATGGAAGAATTCTTCTTTTTATGCTAAATTAACTTTTGACCCAACAATCTCATTCAAAAGAGAGATCCATTAAGTGTTATTGTATTTTTTCGAAAGGGGAGACATCGCTGAGAACGAACTTCAATTTTTGAAAGTCGATTTCCCAATAACCCCAGTGATATACACATTACCTAAGATACACAAAGACTTTTTAAAACCACCAGGGAGACCTACTGTATTATAGCAAGAATGGGTTCTCTTACTGAAGAAATATCTACTTTCATTGACTCTTTTTTTAAAACCTTACGTTAAGATCCTTCCTTCATTTGTGCAAGACTCTATGGACATGATTAAGATATTACAGTCTGTAAAACTCCCTAGCAATGACATCTTACTTGCCACTTTAGATGTTGAGTCACTGTATACCAATATTCCAAATGATGGTGGCATTGATGCTATTGATTTTTATCTACATGACTGTTTTTCTAATAAAACTCTTGGTATTGTCTGTATAAAGAAACTTGCTAAACTTGTACTTACAAAAAAAAAAAAAAAAACTTTATGTATCCAGCGTAGATACATTGATGACATTTTCCTCTTATGGACTGCTACTGAAAATTAGCTTCTTGAATTTCAGCAACTGCTTCACTCTAATAGTAAACATCTTAAATTTACCATCAATTACAATCATTTTCAGGTAAGTTTTCTTGACCTCCTCATTATAAAGAATGGGGAGAGATTAGTAACAGATCTTTTTAGAAAACTGTGACAAGGAGGAGGGCGTGGCCATGCCGTGATGATCAGCTGATCAGCGGGAGAGCGAGATAAAGGGGAGCTGGAGGTGCCAGTTCGAGAGAGAGAGAGAGAGACGCACGTGGCCGTGTTGCATGTGTGTCTGTGTTTATGTTTGTTTTAAGTTAAGTTTGACTTTAAAACTTATGTTTACTGTTCAGCCAGTTCCCACCTGCTCCTTGCCTATCCTTGAACCGTTACAGTGGTGCCAAAACCCGGGAAGGAGGAGGGATGCGGAGTCCTCGCCACTGCCATCCGCCAGGGGAGCAGCCGCGGCTGTCTGCCTGGGGACGGAGGGGTCACTGCCGGCCGCCGAGAGCCGGAGGAACCGCTGCCGTCTGCCGAAGAAGGGGAGGAGAGGTTCCATCCGCCAGGGGCTGGAGGACTCACTGGCGTCCACCGGGGAAGGAGCGAGCTGGCATCCGCCAAAGGGCGGAGGAGCGGTTGAGGACCAGGCAACAGCGCATCCGGGAGCCAGCGAGCAAGTTCTTCTCTCTCTCTCTCCTCTCTCTCTCTCTCTCTCTCTCTCTCTCTCTCTCTCTGTGTCTCCGCTCATCCTTTCCCTCTCCCCACGCCTCCCCTCGTCTCTCCCCCAGGTTCACAGGAGGCAGGGTGGACCACCGGCTGACAGAACGGCTGGAAGGGCAGCGTCTCCCCTTCAGAGATGGGGGGGGGAATTGGTCAGCCTGGTGGCGCCCCGGCCTGAATCGGGAGGGGGAGGAGTGTGATTAGGAGGAGGGCGTGGCCGGGCCGTGATGACACACTGTCGGCGCTGAATGAGCTGATCAGTGGGAGAGCAAGATAAAGGGGAGCCGGAGGCGAATGTTTGAGAGAGAGAGAGAGACGCACGCGGCCGCATTGCATATGTGTCTGTGTTGGTTTATGTTTGTTTTAAGTTAAGTTTGACATTAAAACTTATGTTTACTGTTCAGCCAGTTCCCACCTCCTCCTTGCCCATCTTTACCAAAACCTACTGATAAAAACACAATTTTACATGGTCATACTTTTCACCCTACCCATTTAAAGAGAAGTCTTCCGATTAGTCAATTCAGTAGGATACGTCACATTTGTAGTTCTGAAGAAATGTAAAAAACAATGTATTATTTGACCCATAGGTTTCAGGAAAAAGTTTATGCACATAGCTGGATGGAAAAGACTTCTGCTCTTTTTGAAAATACAGATTAAAATGAATGCCTCAGTAGAAAACGTCTTGAGTCTAAAAATAATCGCTTGTTCTGTATAATTCAATATTCTCCTTTAGGTAAAGAATTTGAACAAATTGTATGAAAACACTGGCATATTCTCAGATCTGATCCTGGAATTAATCATTTCTTTAAGGATCCTCCATGAATAGTATACAAGCGTGGGCCCAATATACGACAGTTTGTTGTTAGGGCTGACCAATCTCCTGAAAGTCCGGTACATTCGTTTCTCTCTGTCCCTGATGGCAACAATAGATGTGGACAATGTGCCTAATGTAACTTCACAACAAAATGTCATTTTTTTAGACATCCTCATTCGGGAAAACAGCTACCAAAACAACTCATTTCATGTACTACCAAAAATGTCATTTATATGATAAAGTGTCCGTGTGGTTTGGCTTACATTGGAAAAACTGAGTTTAAAAACAGGTATTGCTGAGCATAGAAGCAACATTCGACTAAATGATAAAAAATTAAAAAAACATTGCTGTTCACTTGAATCAATTCAAGCATAATTTGTCTACTCATCGATACACAGGGATTGAACAGGTCAAGATATCTAGAAACTCCTCTTACAGAGAGAGTCGTTTTATATACATATATATACATATATACACTCAATACCCTCTGTCCAAAAGGGCTTAATTAAGATTTTGATTTAAAACATTTTCTGTGAATTTTTTTTTTTTGTATGTTTTACTTGCTTGAATATCATGAATTGTGAACCTGTGTGGAATGTAATTTGCTCAAGTGCCATGAAATGTTTGGCTATCATATGTTTGCTTGTTTTCGTTATTGGTTTATACTTAATTTGCTTGAATATTATTAATCTATTTATAATGTTAATTGTTAAGTTTCATTTGCCTTTGTAATGCATTATTGATGCTGTGATATTAGTTTTTTAGGATTGGTATTACTAGTGATGTTGTATGATCTCTTTTGTAGGTCACTGTTTATTGTTTTAGATAGGATAATTGACTTTTTGCATGTCTTCATTGGATAATTGTTCACCTGAATTTTAACACCTTTTCAAGCAGACTATGTTGAAGTTAAAACTATTTTCACACCAACCAAATAAAACTCGGGTTCGCACCAATTGCTCTAGTGTGAAAGCGCCCTTATAGCTGTAAGAACTACAAAGTGCATGGCTATTGATTATTCACCGCAGATGGAAAGTGTAAAACAGGAGCCAGTCTGTAGGAGCAAATACATACTGTACAGTAACGAAAGGGCTGTCTCGGAGGGATACTTGCTCTTTAGTGACCTATTACAGGGTAAATGTTATCCAGGACATGTGGGCATCAGCACATTTGGCTTTTGGGACATGAACCCTACAGCAAACTGCCAGCCTGAGGGTTGGTCCTGAATGCAAAAGTCCAGCAGGGAGTTGGCTTGGACGCTCTTCTCCTCCCAGCCTCCCAGTGAACACTACAGGGTGTGTATTGGTCTATCTAGCATGCTGAGGAAATGCCAATGGAAAAAGTTAAATCTCTGCTGAAAACAAGGAAATGTTTTCTCAGCAAGGCAAAAAAGCGATGAGAGTACTATGAAAGGTCATAAGGTCAACCAAGGTGCCAAAAGCTGTTGCTGCTAAAAAAAAAACAAACACTACTTTTTTGCCGCTGTATTATTATGCATTTATGCCTTCTTTTAGTTGGAAATGATATTAAATAAAGTGTTACAAAAGCAAAAAGCTGTACGAGACAAACCTAAATGTCTTTCTCTTTTTAATACAGACATGAATAGACACAGAATGAGTTTTATATTGATCTTTAGGGTTGCTGGAAGGAATATCTTTTATGCGTAGGCTTTCAAGCTTTGTAAATCAGAGACAAAAGAAACATTTGCACACAGAAACAAAAAAGCATGAATCACACTCTTAAAGCAATACTTTACCCAAATGTATTATGCTTGCCCTCATGTTGTTCCAAACCTGTATAACTTTAAGGAATGTTCCAGGTTCAATACAAGTTAAGCTCAGTCGACAGCATTTGTGGCATAATGTTAATAACCACAAAAAATATTTTCAATTCATCCCTAGTTTATTTAAAAAAATATGCAAAAACCGTGTTTACAGTGAGGTACTTAATATGGAAGTGAATAGGGCCAGTTCATATACATGAAAATACATGGAAACATTATACGTATTAACATGATTTAATGTGTTAAAATTGCTCACTTACCTGAACAATGTAAGTTATATCCAATAATACAACTTTGTTGTCATGACAACACAATGCTGGTTAAACCGGTAAGCAATTTTATCACAATAAAATCATGTAGAACAGAGATTTTATCACACTTAAAGCATGTAAACACATCTATTGTTTATGTCTTGTGGCTATACTTTTGAAACGATGTGTGTTTTATAGTTTATAGATTGGCCCAGTTCACTTCCATTGTAAGTGCCTCACTGTAACCACAATTTGTATTTTATTTTTATAAGTGAGGGACGAGTCGAAAATATTTCCAGTGGTAATCAAATGTTATCGATTGAGCTTAACTTGTATTGAATATGGAACATTTCTGTAAAAGGATATATTTTGATATTGAGTGTTCAACAGAAACTGAACGAAATTTGTTACCCTGTAAAGGTCGTTATTTACTGAAAATCTTCAATAGCTTCTCTGCTTGTACTTCCACATATTCGAACTTGGCACGTCATGATTGATTATGAACCAATGGCATTTGGCTTCATGACGCAATAAGTAGTAGTTTAAATATGTGCAAATGAGATACGGCAGAGTGCTATGAGGGAGGGAATGTTTAATTTTTTGGTTGAAAATTTAATTTTGGTCTGTTGCACATACAAATACTGTAGGTCTGGGTGTCGTGGACAACCTCACGAAACACTATATCACGATACATATATCACGATTCAATATTTCACGATACATCAAGATTTCATTATTGGATCACGATTGAAACTGCACCAAATGCGAGACTCCGTGTCGGTGAGAGAAAAAGTGAATCATGCAGGTTTGGTTTCAGTTTCTCTCATGCATCGCAAAAATGGTTAAATTTTATATATGGCCATACAGCATATGAAACAGCATACAGCATACGAAAACATACAAATATTTTTGCAGAACGTAACTGAAAATGGGAACTAAATCCCTTTCGATTGTTCCGGAGTTTAAACATTATTTTTAAATGTTATTGACTGGTTAATTTTGTTCCAATAATTTTTTTTTTTAGGAAATTCTAATGGTTTATCACAGTACACATCTGAAGGAAACCACTAGTTAAAAAACGAATGTCAAAAAAATTATAATAATTTGGCCTGCAAAAGGTGACGTTTATTCCAAACGCACCCACACAAAGTGTGCATGCTACAGGAGAGAGAGATTTAGGCTATTCGTTGATTTATTCGTTAATATTGAAATATTTGAAAATTTGGGGGGATTTATTTAATATTAACAATACATTTATTGGTGTGCTGAGTGACTCCAGCCAGGTCTCCTAAGCAACCAAATTGGCCTGGTTGCTAGGGAGGGTAGAGTTACATGGGGTAACCACTTTGTGGTCGCTATAATTTGGCTTGCTCTCGGTGGGGCGTGTGGTGAGTTGTGCGTGGATGCCACGGAGAACAGTGTAAAGCCTCCACACGCGCTATGTCTCCACAGTAACGCGCTCAACAAGCCATGTGATAAAATGCGCTTTGATGGTCTCAGACGCGGAGGCAACTGAGATTCGTCCTCCGCCACCCGGATTGAGGCGAGTCACTGCGCCACCACGAGGACTTAGAGTGCACTGGGAATTGGGCATGCCAAATTGGGGAGAAAAAGGGAAGAAAATAAATAAAATTAAAAAAAGAATACATTTATTGAAAAGAAGTAACTTTATATAGGCTTCTGTAGGCTATGCTTGTTATGATTCCTATCCTGATTCCCCCACATGGGAAAAAAATGAATCGTTTATTTTCGCTTATTTTGAGCTTGTTTTTCCAAAACAGGTGTCTTGTTTCTCTTGTGAGATCTGGCAACAATGCAACTGGAATATATCCCACTTTTAGCAAACTAACCAGTTACCATTTGGAAAGGAGGCTGCGGAACGCCGGAACCGGAACGAAAAAATACAGTTTCTGCTCATAACTAACCGAAATGAAAACATTTAGGTTTTGGTCCCTGATATGAACAAATACTGTATATAAAATTATATTTCATATCTTTGAGCATCTATTCAAATTCTACTAGTATTTGGGAAAATATGTTACATATGTGAAACGTCCATTTTTGTAGTATTTTGAAATACATATACAGGCAAGTTGCATATATGTACAGAGTTGTGACTTGTTTATCAGTCAAAGCCATAGATGAACATACTGTATATTTCACATACGTGTTTTGCATATATTGCCATCTCAGACTTTCATATTGCATCTGAATAAAAAATTCTTTACAGTACATTTTCTGGTCCTTCGCTATTGAAATGTTGGACATGATATGAAAACACAAAGTATCAGGGGTGTGAATCTTTGGGTTGAAAGCGAATCTATTCGATTCATGATTCATAGGTTTTCGATTGGATTCAAATACTTTTTGCAAATTCAGAACGATTCAGTTAGACTCAATTAAATTGCACATATGTAACTAATTAAATATTTATATATTTTAAAATATTGTACACTGTTTTGTCGAATCGTGATTCATTAAATTTTTAGCATTTTAAATCGATTATTGACCAACACTAACGATTCACGATTTAAAGATCATATTTCAAGATCGATGGAGTGAGTCGTTACACCCCTACAAAGTATCGATACAAGATTGAAAATATCGATACAGTATCATGAGAAAAAGTACCACGATGTATTGATATTTCACTGTATCGGTTAAAAGCTGTCATGTTGCTTCAGAAAACTTGAACACAGCACACAATTGGTATGGACTACCTTTTTGGTTCTTTTATAGTGCTTTTTGCCATTTGTTTTAGCTTGACATTACTCCATTCACTTATATGGAAAAGAGCAGTATATATTTTCTCCAAAAACAGAATTTAACAGAACTATTTTTCAAATAGTTTAGCCAAAGTAGAGGACAAACTCATTTATACTAATACATAACATGGGAGAGAATCACAAGAAAATGAAAAAGTATGCATATAGTAACTTACCTATAGTGGACACCACTGTCCCGACAAAATAAAACGCCCCTGTCAAATCCCATCTTGGTCGAAGAGCATCGACCCGAACTCCAGCAGCGATCGCAGCCTCATACTCTTTCAGAAAGGCGCTCAGATCCTCCAAGCTGATATTGAACGTGTCGCTAAAGTTCACGAGTGTCCGGTTCCAGCGCCCGTGGGCTCGCAACTCGGACGGCCTCTCGATGGCGGAAAACACCGCAGCGCCGCACAGCAGGTACACGATGATGAGCACGGCGAGCAGCAGAAAGCGGCCATTGTCTTCGTTAATGTGAAGGGAGCGGCAGCCCTGCAGTCGCTGCGCCGGCATCATCCAGATTTCAGCACCACCAGCGCAGTGGACAGCGACCAATGAAATGACATGGATCACTATGGAGCTGCTGTTTCAGGACACTCCAACACACCGCAAGTTCCTAAGATATTGCATAATGTTGATCAAACAAGCTTGAATAAGTTCAAGATAAGTTTTAGTGCACAAAACGCCAGACGCTCAAATGCATTACAACCAAACACCACTTGTGGATGTACTTTAGTGAATTTAGTTGTTTTGATTTTTTTATATAACTGGACTCACCCTCGTGGTCAGTACAGTAGTGCTCCATCCAGGGTACCCCATGGATTCTTTATCCATATAAATCCACCTATACAGTGTTCGATTGCAGCTTAAAACCCGTTACTCAGCCAAATGTGAATTTCCATGCGTGTAAAGACTCCTGGTCGTGTTTCATTGGAAGGATGTAGCACTGTGAGGAGCCACTTGTCCTTCTGGTTTTCCATGATGCGGGTGAAGCATCCAGCTCATCCTTTGGGTCGCGGCGCAAAATCGCTCGCCCCGTGGATTACATTACTAATTTTCGCTGCCGATGAAAAATACAGCGGGGTAAATGCATATACATACATTTAGCGAGCGTATCAGGGTATTTCTTTACTTTTGCAAGTCAGATCTCCAGTTTATGGCATTAAACGCTGTGGGATGTTTGATGCCCGCAGTCCTAATGAGGCATCTGGTTGGGAGCATCAGATCCGTGCGCGCTTGGGTATTACTGTACATTTTCACTAGAGTAATAGCCTGCGTGTTTTTAACAAAGTTAAACATAGTCTGTAGCTTTAGAGTAAGTCACATTATACTACATTACTTTTGACAAATCTGCCTTATTTTCAGGGGAGTAGATTCCATGGGGGATGGGGGGGGGGGGGGGGGGTACCCCAATAATCAAAACAAGTACAACCCCATCCAATATTTATGCCATGATCAATGGAAACAAGTAAATGCATCACGCTTCAAAAGGTGATGTTAGGCAGAATGTTCATGCTGCACTTTTCCAGCATCCGTCCCCATTCACTTTCATTGTATGGAAAAGAACAGTCATATATTCTGCTAAACTGCTCCTTTTGTGTCCTAACAAGAAAGCTACATGGCAGCTGTTTGCTGATGTTGAAACAGCACCTGACAGAAAAAACATCGAGACCCATCCTAATTTTATTCCTCAAATACATGAATAAAATAAAAAATGATGTTCTTGCATTGCAAATTAAACCATGTATTATATTTCAATTCCTAAAAAACAGAAACAGCATTCGCAACTCTTTCATAAAGTGATAAAACAGGATATTCAACAAGAAAAAAAATGGAGGGTGGGAGTTGGTTTCATGAAAAGAGGGTGTTACATATAGAGGTCGACTGATAGTGGATATCGCCGATACTGATAAGTAAGGTGGGGGAAAAGGCATATAGCTGATTAATAAGAAGAAAAAAAATTTGATTTCTAGAATGATAAAAAAAAGTTTCTTAATCTTTCCAGATACAGATACCAGAACAGATACTGAGGATACAAGAGTCCAAAATAAATACAATTCCAAAAGCAGTTTATTGTACAACCAAAATTTCAATAATAACCAGAAAAATGTGTTGCATTGAGTGAGATTTTTAACTATAAACAAGCCTAAAACACACAGGGACTCTTATTTTGTAATGACAGAGCCTTGGCCACGTTACAATGCTCTATATGTAAGTATATACACCAAATGAATCTTTTTATAGCCAATATATTCACCAGATGAAGAGTTTTGTATATATAAATATTTCACCAGATGGGGTTTATTGATGAGGAATAATAAAAAAAAAAATAAACTATTGCCATAGATTTTTTCTGATAACCAATAGGTCCAAAAAGCAACTATCGGCACCGATTAATCGGTAAAACAGATATATATCGGTCCACATCCAGTTACATACTAGAATGGCATCAAGTGGTCATGGGGGTTGACATCAGCCAAACAGGACTGTCATTTGAGAGGCGGAGCAAGTTATTACATTTTGATGAAGAATTACAAAGATGTATTTTTTCTTTGAAATAAAGTGCATCAGAGAGAAAGAAAATTAAGAAGAAAGAAAATAGGGTCGATTCTGATTCCATGTTGACTTATACTCTTTTGATTTTACTCTCTGAGCTTAATTTACACACCAAAGCTAATTTTTACTTGCATTTGGCACATGACGAGAGTTCGTTTTTGGATGCTGCCTACATGCCATCAAATTGTCATGCATATATATTTCAAAATGGTTGGGAATAAATTGAGAATGCACATAAAACATCAGGGATTTAGCTAATGATAAAATCACTCTGTCTCTCCTTCGACTCTATTGATGATGCTTAGGCAGCACAGGAAGAAAGCAAATTATTGCATCTATCACTAACTTGTCAAGATTCACCCTGAAAAGTTGCTCTTTATAATTACCCAAGAGATTAACTGGCGGTGCGTCTCAGGGGCCTGACAGTGTGTGAGGGAGCGGAGTTAGACCCAAAGAGCAGTAGACATTGGGGATTTCCTTCGATCGTGCGTCATTCTGTTGAGAACTGAGCCAGAGTCAGCTGTATAATGGAGAAAGATGCAGAAACAGTTAATTTGCTTGTCATTTGTATCAGCACACACACACACACACACACACACACACAAACACCTTTATCAACTGACTGCAATTGCAGCTGCTGAGAAGAACTTTTTTACATAATGTTCTCTCTTGTAAATGTAAACGAGGGTAAATATCAACATTATCGTATATTGGGCCTGGGTAGCTCATCGAGTATTGATGCTGACTACCACCCTGGAGTCGCAAGTTTAAATCCAGGGAGTGCTGAGTGACTCCAGTCAGGTCTCCTAAGCAACCAAATTGGCCCGGTTGCTAGGGAGGGTAGAGTCACATGGGGTAACCTCCTCGTGGTCGCGATTAGGGGTTCTCGCTCTCAATGGGCGCATGGTAAGTTGTGTGTGGATCGCGGAGAGTAGCATGAGCCTCCAATGCTATGATTCTCCACAGTGTCATGCACAATGAGCCACGTGATAAGATGCACGGATTGACATCTCAGAAGCGGAGGCAACTGAGACTTGTCCTTCACCACCCGGACTGAGGTGAGTAACCGCGCCAACACGAGGACCTACTAAGTAGTGGGAATTGGGCATTCCAAATTGGGAGAAAAGGGGATCAAATAAATAAATAAATAAACATTATCATATATTGTATGTCTAAAGGATTGAAGTCTGTCGTGTAAAACATGAGCTCATTGATGTCATTAAATCAGTCTGCTTTTTTATTCCAACCATTACTCCTGGTAGGAGTCTTCCGTAAATATTTAGTTTATACATAGGATTACGTTCTACCTAAGTTTAATGGTGCAACGCTCAAATATTTATTAGTGCATGAATTGTGACTTAGTGCCCAAGTTGTAACTTACGCATAGTTGGTGCAACCGGCCCCAGTCCACTAATTTAATTGGACAAGCAGCATTTCCAAAGTGCTGATATTTCCTATAACGTTTGACTGTGTATTACAAAATATTCCAATGCTTGGCTGATATTCCAACCTTAGAGGTTGGCTACTTTTGGAACCATTTCCTCTGGTGTATCAAACATAAACATAGTAACTGGCCATATTGTGTCTGCAATGTCAGTTATTTAGTATTAACATCTTGATTATAGACTGTTGAATACAAGCAATATCACACTTGCAAAACACAACTGTGCAGGTATTCAATATAGCATTCTTGCTCATTTGATATTTCTTTATATATGATAATGTAGTGTAATGGCAAACAAAGCTTTCATTTTCAACAGTAAACACCCACGAAATTATCCACGAATGAGGAAGCCAACTCATTATCTCGTGAATCATGACAAGTAACACACTGTAATCTAATTTCAAGATTTGGCAGAAATCCATTGTCAATTCTTTCCTGTTTGTGGGTCCTCATTTTCTCTGTGAGAAAGCTGCCCTCAGAGGATCCAATTAAACTGACCTTTGACCATCTTACTATCAATAAAAGATAAGTAGGGGACAAAAGCATGATGACATTCCTTTTGGAGAGATATAGAGCGGTCAGATTCATCTAATGTAAAACACAGCTCTTATAGCTCAGGATGATCTTGTCTGGAAAATGGTGGGATTCACACCAATTTGGTAGATCAGAGCTGATATCTTGTTTCACAGTGATTCAGCACTGACAGTTTCTGGTGACATAAAAAATGGATTAATTTGGTGACTTGGGCTTCGTTTTTAGACTTCAAGAGTTCATGATACGTGAGCGATCTATATTATGTTCTTCTGCATTGAATCACTGCCTACCAAATCCACCGAAAAAAGAAAAAAAAAAGCAACTACAACTGAAGACGTTTATAATAATGAATGGCCCTGAGGTGTCTAACATGGCCAGTAAGAACACTAATCAAAACATTATCTCAGAATAAGAAACTCAGCTGGTTCTATCAGAATTAAATTATTTTGATTTAATTGGAAAGTCTTGAGTGCCTTCAAGTACCACTGAAACATCTGCAAGCCATTTTACAAGCCACTGTAATGTGCAGTATTTCCTAGTGAAATGGAAAATTTAATGTGAAAAAATGTGGGCCGGACTTAGTTTTAACCGTTGGTAATTGGTATGTAATGCCCACTTTTCATTTTCCAATCAGAGTTTGTAGCTATTGTGGAAAACTCCTCCCATCCTGAAACCCATTGGTTGAAACCACTGATTTATATATAGAACTGGATCGCTGACGCAACGGTAAACTGCCTGCAGGAGTTGAAGCCACCGGAAGTGTTCGAGCGGCCATCTTGGTATGCCCGAATTCTCATAGAGCAGCAACGACTGACAGGCGAAAAAGCCCCCATTTCACCGTCTCCGACCTGCAGATACGACAGTTGCATTTTTCCCTCTAGTGACAATCATGTTTAATGTTTAATTTGCTCGTTATGGATAATATTCGTTATGAGGGTGAAGAAATACGCAGACTGTGATGTCAGAACAGCAAAACGATCACCAAAGGAAGTGGCAAAACTGTCCACAAGTTTAATGCAAGTAGGAAAAGCTGTAATATCTGCTTGTTTAGGGTGACAATACGTCCTTACCCCCAAAAGGGACTTTAAAAAAGTCAGACCGGGATTTCTAAATCACCTTAAATGCCCGGGATTTGTTTGTTTTTATAGCAATGTGCTCTCTGTAGTCATACATGGATACATGTCATAAATACGTGTTTTTTTGCCATTTAAACCTAGCGTATCAGTTTAATTTGAACCAGCTTTGATTTGCGTGTCTCCCTCAGGTGCTGCATGTGAGGGAGAGAGATTGTGCACTCTTATTCAAGTGACCGCGAGAACAAGGCACTTTTTGATAAAAACATAAAACTCTGAACAAACATTTCGATGTTCATAATAAATAAGTCTGAAAATGTCTGTTTGTATGTTACCTCAGTTTCAGTGAACTTTTTTACATTCAGCTGATCTGTTCACCGATCACCAAAGTTTGTTAGATGTGGATACTGTTTGATTCAGATATACATAACTTGCTCAGGCTTTCAAGAAACAGGAAAAACTCCCGACTTCATATAAATAAATAATTAATTACATGTGTAGGACGTTTGCATTGTAGGGATGTACATGCAGATTTCAGATATGAAATCGGTGATTGAATTACTAATGTTTACTCGCTGAAATGAGATGATTTCCTATTAACTCTTGTGCGACCTTCTGGACATTTGTGTCTTTTTCATTTTGGCTGTGTTAATGCCAACACCTCAGTTCCTATAATACATCTATAATACACTGTGTAGTTACACTCAGGACCTTCATGTCCCCATTGTAACCCATTAAAACTGCAATATATGATCCCAGTACCATTAAAGCATAAAATCATGAATTCTGTGATATTATGCTTTCATTCCAGAGCCCTGGCTTCAAAATTTAAATTTGTAATATTTTACACCTGATTTTCTCATGTTTAGCCTATGGAGCAAATACAAGCTTTTCCCCTATTTTCTGTTTGCTGTATTATAGAGCACTGCAGGCCAGTTGAATAAATGATGCAGCTACAATTGTGTGGGTGTGTTGGTATGGATGTCAGAGTGTGTTTTGTATGTGTGTATTGAGAAATGTGTGTGTGTGTGGGGGGGGGGCAGGTTTAACTGGTTTACGAGGACTTTTTTTTTAAGTTACAAACTGGTAATTACAAGGGTATTATGCTATAAATGTGGTTTATGAGGACATTTCTAGTGTCCCCATAATTCAAATCACTTAAAAAACATACTAAACGAAGTTTTATTGAAAATGTAAAAATGCAGAAAGTTTTTTGTGAGGGTTAGGTTTAGGGGTTGGGTTAGGGGATAGAATCTATAGTTTGTACAGTATAAAAATCATTATGTCTATGGAGAGTCCTCACAATGATAGCTGCACCAACATATGTGTGTGTGTGTGTGTGTGTGTGTGTGTGTGTGTGTGTGTGTGTGTGTGTGAAAAACAACAGTGGCATTATGTAAACAAACTGGTATTTAAAGGGTTAAAATCCTGAAAATGAATGAATATTTGGTAGTTATGATCAGGACTGATGTTGGTTAAAAAATCTAAGTCAATGAAAGTGGAAAATAATATTAATATATAATCTTATTATGGCAGTTTTTTGACGCGGACATTTTTGTCCTCTAAGGGCCTCTGAGTAACTTTTCTTTATTGACGCACAAGGGTTAAGTCAATAGGGACATTGGAACATTTGGGCATAGCAATATGAGGGCGCAGTGGCTTCACTGTTGTGACGTCATGAGCAATCCAGTTCTGTATTGTATATCAGTGGTTGAAACACTACAGTGCACAACAAAAAGGAAAGTGGTTGTAAAAGCAAACATAAATTACATTTTGGTGAAAGATTACCAAAGCAAACAATATTTCTGAGCCTGATCTCATGAATATTAAGTTGCGACATTTTAGCAAAAATATATTGGATGGCTCCTTACATGTGTCGCGGCAGTTCCAGAGGTGAAATGTCCACTGTATGGTGATGAGAGTGAGTTAAATATTCTCCCAAACAGATGAGGTTTTCAAGATTAATGCTTTATCGAGTTTTAAATCAACAAAACCAACCTCCCTACCCTAAACCTTAAACCTAAACTTAACCAATAGTGTTATAAAAAGCAAATGTGAAATTATAAAATGCAACCATGTCATTTTGTGGTACTTCTATGACACATTCGGCTCATGTTTATAGCCAGATAGCAAGATGCTGTGTGCACATTGTGCTTCCTGTGGATTATCTAATGATCTATGCATCCGATTACTTTGTGTGCAAGCTCGTTTAAAAGCGAATCGCCTCCACTAAGTAATGGTATGTGACATTTTATGTTCTGTTTATTTTTTGTGAAGTTATAAGTGAAAACATGGCATATGAGCAACACCTGTTTACATGAAACATGCATGATTACTTGCTTTTTTTTTTTTTGTGAGTAAAAAAAAAAATAGGCTGGATGTATTCTACTCTTTGAGAGCTTTCCAACGACATATGACACAAAGCTATTTGATGAGATTGATGTTTTTACCGATTACAATAATATGAACAGTGCAAAACAATTAATTATCTAAACAGAACACTTCTGATTTGTCTGCAAATTTCAAAGCACTTGTTCAGTTTTGGTCCAAATGCCTACATGCATTAAGTAGAGCTTCTGAGCTTTAAAACGAACGATACATATTTTGTGTTGGTTAAGACTGTAGTTATTAATATTTTTATAATTATTTTGTTCTCGCAGTCCCATCCAAGCTAAAAGGGTTCATTTAAATCCCCATGTTACTAAACAGATAAGACAGGATTCTAGAGTTAAGATGTTTTGTAATAGTAAGTATATAATAAGATTTTTTTATTTTTTTATTTTTTTGTAATACAACAGAAATGTTATAGTCTCATCGGTTCAAGTGTCTGAAAAATGTCTTTTATTAAAATAAAGAATAATAACACCTTTGTGTAGTAAAATAATTTAGAGTTTGTACAATGCAACCGTAATGCTAACAAGAAATATCATTGCTCTGTCTAAATGTGGCCGATTAAACAAATCAACAAGAGGTTTAATATATCTGTCCCATGGGCAAAATAACCTTAAAATCTGCAAAATCAAATAAAGAACTGGATGATGTGTTTATAAATTTTCTTATGCAACACTGTGAAATGATATCTTATTTTTAGGTCTATTTTTGTGGTGATTATTGAAGTTTTAGCATGTCAGTTGCATTACACAATATGCAGTTTACCTCAGATTGGCTAGGCAAAATAGAAGGAGCATTTGCCTTGAAGTGTCTTTTCGTATTGTTGGGAAAAATTGGCACAGGTTGGCTCATAAAGCATCTGTCCCTGCTGAAATTGATGCCCCACAACAATACCACTACAGGATCACAGACTGTTCTTTGAATGGGTCCTTTGCTGTGTAAATTATATATATTTATTGCATTAGAAAACAAAGTTAGCCCATCTTCAAAACGGATTAAGGAATGAAATCTACACCGATTACCCTGTTGGCTCAGCACATGTCAACTGCAATCATTCTTTCACAAATTTAATGGCTACACCTGCTCTCAAGGGCCAGCCTAAATTATTTCTAAACTGAAGGCATGTGTATAACTTCATATGTGATCCTGTTTAGCAGTAGCGGCACTTTTCTCTTCAGTTCAGCAATGTCACGGAGGCCCATGCATTCACTGTTGAGTGCTTTCGACAGATACCACAACTTTGAATAGTACTCGACTTACACCTGAACAATCTGTTCAGCAGCAATCTTGTCAGCCCACAGCGAGTTGAAACAAGAAGCGCAGAACACACAAATTATTTCCTGACAAGCTAAATGCTGTTTTGACTCTAAACAACAACTATATACTGTAGCTATATAGTTCAAAATGCCTTGGTGTCTACTGTGTGCAGTATCCTCCTAACAGTAATGGAACCACATATGGGACTGATTTGGAACATTCTACATAGGCAGCAACACCATGAACAACAATAGCACTTCTTGCATGAAGCATTTAGTAGACTCGATTCATAATTGATTCTACAGTTTGGATAAAAGGATAGTTCACCCAAAAATGAAAATGCTGTCATCATTTACTCATCCTCACGTTGTTCCAAACCCGTATGACTTGCTTTTTACAGTAGAGCACAAAAGGAGATGTTGCTATTCACTTTCATTGCACTTTATTTTTTCTATACAGTGAAAGTAAATTATGACTAAGGGGGCTGTTCACACCAAATGCATTTTTGTGTCCATTAGCACTCTTTTCCTATTGTTTTTCAATGTAAATGGATGTGCAGTTTTTAGACATGTCAGTCTCTAACAATGTGCCTTAAGAAATAAAGTCATAAAGGTTTGGAACAAAATGAGGGTGATTAAATGATTACAACATTTTAATTAATGGGTGAACAAACCCTTTACTACTTTTCAGTATCGAATGAAATAAAAGTATTGTTTATATATATTCTCTCGACTAGTTTCACACATCTTGTTGATGTGCATTAAGAGACTGTCTTTTCCGCAAAAGAATACATGTGATGCTGCCTTAGAACTGGGCAAAATAGAGC
Organism: Myxocyprinus asiaticus; assembly: GCF_019703515.2. Taxonomy (NCBI): domain Eukaryota; kingdom Metazoa; phylum Chordata; class Actinopteri; order Cypriniformes; family Catostomidae; genus Myxocyprinus; species Myxocyprinus asiaticus. The sequence goes on along the minus strand of NC_059364.1, from coordinate 4,080,922 downwards.
GGAACTTGATTTTATCCTATTAAAATTGGACTGTAAAAAGTCATCTCTATGAAACAGACGGTTGGAGGGGAGGGAGTGAAAATAAAAGTGTTTAAGAGGCAGACAAGTTGTTACATTTTGATAAAAGAAACAAACCCTTTTTGTCTCTGGAATAAAATGCACTTATTAATTTACAATCATTCAAGGTTGTACCACACCTTCAGTCATCTTAGATGACCACAGCATACTGTACATCTGTAGCAAAAATAGATGTTTCAGCACTAGAAAGAGAAGAGAGAAAACCGACGACGAGTGAAATCTTACATCCAGTGTCAGCAAAATACAGGCTTATATAATACTGCTGTATATGTGCATATAAATGAATGCAGAGCCTCTATGATGGATTATGCATGAGTATAAAGTCATGGTGTGATCATTTGACGATTAAAGATTTTATGCTTTTGCGCCACAGTCATCATAATGTTGGATGGCATTGTATACAGTGTGTATCTGAATATGCATTTATTTTATCCATTATTTCTACAATTTTGGGGATAAAAGAAAGGGCTTGCAGAGAGGGAGAGCAGATGAAAATGAAAGGACATGTGGAGAGGTGACAGAAGGCCTGAAGAACAAAGAGAACCCTGAGATTCAGTTCAATATCTCTTCAGGTTTTTTTAACACAGCAGAATGCAATAAACAGTAGAGATGACATGCTTTCTGGGAGCTTTCTGAAGTCTACAGTGGAACTAGATAAGAGTGTCTGCAGCACAGTACCAGGTTTTAAGCAGCATGCGCCAGAATCTTCCCTTTGGCTAAGATCTCCTTATTTTGACAATTTTATCTGCCCACAAATGTAAGCATTTAGGTAGGTAAGTAAGTAAAGTAGGTTGGTAAGTATAATTAAGTTTACCTATAGGTAGGTGGGTATGTAGGTAGGTAAGTCAGTAAGTAAGGTTAATTAGGGAGGCAGGTAAGTTAAATAGCTTGAAAGGTAAGTTAGTAAGTTAGGTAGGTAGGTAGGTAAGTTGATAGATAGGTAGGTAAGTAAGTAGGTTAGTAGGTAAATAAGTGAATAGGTAATTAAGTGGATAAACAGGTAGGTAGACACTGTATATAGGTAAAGAAAGAGGTAAATAGGTAGATAGGCAAGTAGGCAAGTAAATTAAATAGCTTGATAGGTAAGTTAGTAAGTTAAGTAGGTAGGTAGGTAGGTAGGCAGGTAAGTTGATAGATAGGTAAGAAAGTAGGTTAGTAACAAGTAAGTAAATATTTAAGTAAGTAGATAAGCAGGTAGGTAGATAAGTAGGTAGGTAAGTAGGTACTGTATGTGGGTAAGGAAGGAGGTAAGTAGCAAATAAGCGAGTTAGTAGATAGGCAAGATGGTAAGTTAGTAATGTAGGTAGGTAGGTAAGAAGGTAAATAGGTATGCAAGTTCGTTAAGGAGGTACTAGGTAAGAAAGTAAGTAGGTACTGTATGTATGTAAGGAAGGAGGTAAGTAAGTAGGTACGTAGGACATTTTGATTGCTCAGATATTGGTATTTCATAGTATACATTTTGTCTTAGAGGTTTCTCTTCTGAAATGCTAGAAGAGGCACGTGAGATTACTGTCTGTTTCTCAGGAGACTTGAGCAAAAGTCTTCATTTACATTCCATTTCACCTCACTGCTGCATAGGAAAAACAATTGTGATATTAAAGAGATCTCATTTGTGATTTTTCTGTACTATAGATAATATTGGTACAGGGAGGGTGCAACACAGCAGGACCATCACCAAAGGACCATTCGGCCCCCACCACAATTTGTTAAGAATGCATAAAAACACACATACTGTAAATATACATGTTCTGTATTGAGCAACACCTTCTCTTGGAGATCTTTAAAGAAGGTCAGTGTTCTAGTGGTGATCACTGGATATAACAAGTTCAGCTTACTAGGGACAGGTGGTAAATGAAGCACTGTGATTATGGTGAACCGTATGGCTTAAAGGTGCTTCTAGATTAAATGTATAACTCAACAAACAATATTGTGTGGTCATGTAACTTCAAACACATAAAAAATATTTTCTTTTACTTCAGTGCAGATTGGTTACTGTGCAGCAGCTTAACTAACTAATATGTGAGTGCAATGCTAAAAATAAATAACTTTTTTTAAATGCTTAAACCAGCTTAAACAAGACACTTTGCTAGTTTTAGTTGGTTTAAGATGATCTAGCCAGTCTCTCAGCCTTACCAGCTGACAAGCACCCTAAAATTCCTCTAAAACAAGCAAACAGATCAATATGGGAGACCAGCTAAGACCAGAAAACCAGCGTAGGCTGGTTTAAGCTGCTTCTTCGGCAGGATGGTGCTGGGGGTGATTTGATCCTGGTCCCTGGAAGGTCATAAGCACTGCAGGTCAGTTGAAGTCCATTGAGACACTGTGGAATTATTTATTCCATAATGTCCAGCTAAGTTGGCATCTGACATGCTGGCCTGCGGCATGCCAATGGCCCTCTCCCCCGCTGCTGGTGACACACGAGGCATTACTGAACACTAACAGACAAAATGGCTTTTTTCCTGCAGTGACTACTAAACCTTTAAATTCAGGCATATTTAAAGGGGAACAGGTATTTTTTCGGCTGGACATCTTCAGATACAATTGCACATGAGTGAAATTCTTCAAGAAATATCCAGGCCACATTTCACCCCAAAATCAAAAGATAATACAAAAAAAAAGCACATTTTTCCACTGAATTGTCATTACCATAATACATTCGGACATTTTACTTTTTTGCATTGTACTCTTGATATTTCTAAAATTCTCATTATTTTTAATGGTGATTCTCATTAAGTGCATTTACATGCACGACAGTGTGTAAGGTCCTACTGTTTATTGGGGTAAGGTCATAAACGGCTTAAGAATTAACCAATCAGGGGGCCTGGGTAGCTCAGCGAGTACTGCCGCTGACTACCAACCCGGGAGTCGTGAGTTCGAATCCAGGACTTGCTGAGTGACTCCAGCCAGGTCTCCTAAGCAACCAAATTGGCCCGGTTGCTAGGGAGGATAGAGTCACATGGGGTAACATCATGGTTACTTGTGTATCCTCTGTTCCCTGATGGAGGGAACAAGACGTGGTGTCGATGTAGTGACACTAGGGGTCACTCTTGGGAGCCCGAGACACCTCTGGTCTTTGATAAAAGGCCAATGAAAATTGGCGAGTGGTATTTGCATGCCACTCCCCCGGACATACAGGTATAAAAGGAGCTGGTATGCAACCACTCATTCAGGTTTTATGCTGAGGAGCCGAGACAAGGTCCCGGCCATTTCAGCGGGTAGTTCAGCGTTGTGGCAGGAGGGACACAACGTCTCGTTCCCTCCATCATGATGTTCCCTATCTGTCACTCACTCGACGTTGTGTCGATGTAGTGACAGATAGGGGTCCCTATACAAAACGCCACAACTGGCTGAACTGTGTTACATGAACTGGCGGTGTGTGATGGGCAGACAACTGTTTGCCTCATAGCCAGCGCACCAGGCCGACACGTAACCTCCCCCAACATAGTTATGAGTGTTGAACGGCTCTTTGGGGACAAGTCGACTACCCAAAAGAAAAAGCCTCTTTTCCCCTTCTTTTTTTTCCACTCCCTAAAAAAAAGGGGGATTATCCGACTGGGCCAACCAGGTCTAGTTGGTGGGGTGTCCCTCCTAAGGGGAGGACACCGCGGAGACCACACCTCGCCCAGAAAGAGGGGGGATATTTAAGTGGGAATACGTCACATGGCCTTGCCGAGCTATGTCGGAAGTATGTCATGTGGGAAAGTCTCATTGTAGGTCCTACCCAACAGGGGAGGAGTTACTACAAGCATGGAGACTGTGGCAGAGGGGCCTCTGCCCAAGGAAGATGCAGTTTGCCAACAGGGAAATGAATTAGCAGAAGATATACATCGCATGGGATTACCTACAGAGAACTGCCACATGTGGAGCACCGACCCCAGAACAGGGCTTTTAGTTAGCACGTGTACTGGGCCGGCAGCGAGTCTCTCCGAAAACTCGACTGCCACAGAGCTCTGAGGAAGTCAACCAGGGAACATAGTTTGTGAACACTTCTGGGAGTTAATGGCGCACGTCTTCAGCTCAGGGGAGGTGAAAGGCGCTATGTGCAAGCGATACACCCGGCCGGCTATCCCGGACTTATCCGCTTGTATTGCATGCCACTACGCAGGATGAAACCGGTTCCACCCGGAGGTTGTAGAACCTCGCAAGGTGTTGGGTGTTACCCAGCCCGCTGCTCTGCAAATGTCTGTTAGAGAGGCACCCTGGCCAGGGCCCAGGAGGCCGCTACACCCCTGGTAGAATGGGCTCATAGCCCTACCGGGGGCGGCACGTCCTGGGCGTGATATGCCATAGTTATGGCGTCAATGAGCTAGTGGGCGATCCTCTGCTTGGAGGCAGTGCTTCCTTTCCACTGTGCACCAAAGCAGACAAAGAGCTACTCAGAGACTCTAAAGCTCTGCGTGCGATCCAAATAGATGCGTAAAGCACGCACAGGACACAGCAATGACAAGGCTGGGTCTGCCTCCTCCTGGGGCAGTGCTTGCAGGTTCACCACCTGGTCCCTAGGTCGTGGGAACCTTGGGCACATAGCCCGGTCGGGGTCTCAAGATCATGTGAGAGTAGCCCGGACCGAACTCCAGGCATGTTTCACTGACAGAGAATGCTTGCAGTTCTCCTATCCTGTTGATAGAAGTGAGCGCAGTCAGGAGGGCAGTCTTCAAGGAGAGTGCCTTAAGCTCAGCTGACTGCAAAGGCTCAAAGGGGGCTCTCTGTAGACCCTGAAAAACTACAGAGAGGTCCCATGAGGGAACGAGGTGCAGTCTGGAGGGATTCAGCCTCCTGGCGCCTCTCAGGAACCTGATGATCAGGTCATGCTTCCCTAAGGACTTACCGTCCACTGTGTCGTGGTGTGCCGCTATAGCGGTTACATACACCTTCATGGTGGAAGGGGACAGCCACCCTTCCCACCTCTCCTGCAGGAAGGAAAGCACCGATCCGACTGCGCATCTCTGGGGGTCTTCTCGTCGGGAAGAACACCACTTAGCGAACAGACGGCACTTAAAGACATACAGGCGCCTCACAGAGGGGGCCCTAGCCTGAGTGATTGTGTCTACCACGGCGGGTGGTAAACCGCTTAGGTCTTCCGCGTCCCATCCAGGGGCCAGACATGGAAATTCCAGAGGTCTGTTCACGGGTGCCAGATGGTGCCCCGTCCCTGAGAAAGAAGGTCCTTCCTCAGGGGAATTCGCCGGGGGGGGCTGTCGCGAGGAGCGTGAGGTCCGAGAACCACGTCTGGGTGGGCCAGTAGGGTGCTACCAGGACGACCTGCTCCTCATTCTCCCTGACCTTGCACAGGGTCTGTGCAAGTAGGCTCACTGGTGGAAACATATTTGCGCAGTCCAGGGGGCCAGCTGTGTGCCAGCGCATCTATACTGAGAGGTGCCTCGGTCAGGGCGTACCAGAGTGGGCAGTGGGAGGATTCCTGGGAGGCGAACAGGTCTACCTGTGTCTGTCTGAATCGACTCCAGATCAGCTGGACCACCTGAGGGTGGAGTCTCCACATTCCCCTGAGGGTAACATGCCGTGATAGCGCGGCAGTTGATGTGCCAACGCAGCCACGGGTCTGTCCATAAGCTGGCGGCTGCGTGCCCGTTGCAAACGGCACCCCAGCCCATTTTGGAGGCATCTGTCATGACCACGACCCGCCTGGAGACCTGCTCTAGGGGAACGCCTGCCCGTGAGGTCGGTCCAAGGGCTGAAGAGACGGTGTACTCATAAAGATGTACTCATCTTTAAAAAGACATTCCGTGTGTGCCGCTCTTTTAGAGAAATATATTCTTTTAGAGAAATATACACTTTTATTTCTGCTGAAGCACTCAGGGGCGTTCTCTGCAGTGCACCAGTGCAGAGGGGGGAGAAGCCGCTGAAATGCACCGTCAGATCCAGTAGATGTGAATGAACAGTTGTGGGAATTCAGCTCAGTGAGCATGACCGTTCGGCTCCGAAGAGAAAATCTGAATGAGTGGTTGCATACCGGCTCCTTTTATACCCGTATGTCCGGGGGAGTGGCATGCAAATACCACTCCCCAATTTTCATTGGCCTTTTATCAAAGACCAGAGGTGTCTCGGGCTCCCAAGAGTGACCCCCTAGTGTCACTACATCGACACAACATCGAGTGAGTGACAGATAGGGAACCTCCTCTTGGTCACTATAATGTGCTGTTCTCGCTCTCTGTGAGGTGCGTGGTGAGTTGTGTGTGGGGCATCCACACGCGCTATGTCTCCATGATAACGCGCTCAACAAGCCACGTGATAAGATGCGCAGATTGACAGTCTCAGACGCGGAGGCAACTGAGATTCGTCCTCCACCACCCGGATTGAGGCGAGTCACTACGCCACCACGAGGACTTAGAGCGCATTGGGAATTGGGCGTTCCAAATTGGGAAGAAAAGGGTAGAAAATAAAAGGAAATAAAAGAAATTTAAAAAAAAAGAATTAACCAATCAACACCAGAAGATAACCCATTACCCTGCTTTCACATTGCATGCAAACACCTTTCTCGACATACTTACTGGCTTACCGTTTACATTTTGATGTCAAAAGCAGAGAAAAACTGTGATTTCAAATCTCATGTAAACAAACTGATTTTTGGTAGATATCAGCGTAATGTTGTGCATGTAAGCATGCCCATTAAATGATTCAATTAGATAATTACTGTAAAACAGTAACTTAAAAATCACTTTAATACAATTATTTTGTATTTACATCACCATAATTATAATTATTATCAATAATAATCATTTCTAAAATATGAAATATATTTTTGTTCACATGAAAGTAATTAAATTTTTTTTATTTTTTAATATATTTAAATGATATTTTTAACACGTTTAATTATATTTGTGTAATTTTTACTGTAATGAGAATTTGGGGTGGAAATGTGTATAATCATGTCATGAAAATACTGTTATAGTACAAAAAATCTTTAAAACAGGCTTCATTTTCTTTGGGCAAACCATAATTTCTTTTTCCTTTCTTTTGATTTTGGGGTGCAATATGACCAGGACATTCTTGATCTAATTATGGGCAGTCAATGTACTGTATCATAACTCCTTTCAACCACATAATGATCTTTTCTGTGGTTTACAGTTGCACTGCCTCACTGCACAAAATGTACTGCTGAACAGTGTACAATTTCAACCATAAAAGAATGTTAACTATTGTATTTTAAGGAGAACACATTTAATAATGACAAGACAAGAGCACCATGGGTAGAAGAAAGCTTTGGGGAATATAACTGTGTCCTTTAGTGAACTATCATTCCACAGTAATGTCTTATAAATGGCACTCTCACTGGATACAAATGCATTTTAACTGCATAATTGGTGTCATGATAGGATAGCATTAGGGACGACAGTGACCCTGCCAATGGCCCTGTAGAGACCGATATATGAATTTCATGGCCTTCCCTTTAATATTTTGTGCATGGACTGATATATTACTGTCAAATTTGTGTACAGTGAATTCAGCATGGATGCTGCAACATTAATCAGATTAAAAAGTAACCAATCAGTAAACTAGTTAATCCTCAAACTATTACATAAACAACATTGGATGGGTTAGAAAGTGTCGTATATAGCAAACAATCCCCTGTTAACAATGGTATGGTGTTAATAGGAGTTCTCAAATCTAATATTCTGACACTAATATACATGTTTTTATAACTCAATTTACTGTAACTGTTAAACTGATCTTGTAAGCAGCTACAACACTAATGTGTCACAACTGTACTATCACAACATACTGTATCAAGTCTTAAAATAACCTTTGTTGTGCAATCATAAGCGATTAAACTAGAGCTTTAGCCCTTAACCTCCTGAGTCCTGAGCATGACTGCTGTGTGCATTTTCCATTCCCCTTTTTGATTTGTAACTAGTAGCCCCTAAGAAACATGCAAATATATAAATATATATATACTGTATATATACACTGTATATTTTTTTAGACCAAACAGTTTTCCTAAAAATGTATGTCCACTTATGTGGACAGGGGGGCTAAGTTGTGAAATTTTAAATAATACCAAGCTATAGAAAGTCCGTTTTTTTTAATCAAATTTTGTATAATGTTTCCAGGAGTGTTGGTTATTCATGTTTTTGAGAAGTTACAGGCATTACATCAGAAATTAGCATGATTCAAAGTAATGGCTAGCAGTATCCAATCACTGCCAACCATGTTAAAATAACATTTTGCATGAAAAATGTTGAATCTATGTACTGATTATCATTGTCCCATGTCTGTCAAACATGTTGAGTGGAACAAACATCATCTGCAAACTGAACTTTTGACTGGATGTTAGGAATGAATGCACTTGGCTGCATAGGAAAGCTATAGGATGCTTCCTTGCTCCCTGTTTAGTGAATGACATAACCTCCACTGTACTGTCCATCTGCACTGGTCTCAGAACAGTTTAAAATGCACTTTATTTTCATCCTAACATATAAAGCCCCTGAAAGCAACATTTTGTTTTTGGATGCATCCATTGATTCTCAATGTGATAATGCACAGTGAATATAGGATATTTTAAGGAAAATGAGCCTACAGTCCATGTACATGGTTATTGTGTTTAACAGCGTGCAGTTTCGCAATCAATCGATAACATTTTTAAAATGGCATATCAGATGAAACTTGAGACTCTACTCTTTTGACTCAAACAGGTTTTAATGTAAAAACTTAATGAGGTTTCTTACCAGATGTAGGTTTGTTGCCGTTTCTCCCAAAGACAAACTCAGCTGAGATCGGTGCCTTGTTGTTTTGTCACATGACTCGGTGCGGCGAAAGTTTAACCCTTTAATGACAGCCTAGAGTCTTCTGAACTGAGATCAGTTGGTTTAAATGAAACTAAATTATGCATAGCCTATAGCGAAGCCAAAATGTAATGTCCACGCATGTGGGTCTCAGGAGTTTAAATTGTTACTCTCATGGTTTGGAGACATTTTGACAATCGTCCATATGAAAGAAAAATAACACATGTGATCTCTTTAATATTTTAGTTGTTTCTCCTAGACAGCAATGAGATTAAATGTAGACAAAATAGACACTTTTGCTCAAGTCTATGAGGAAATGACCCCAGTAATCCTCCATAGAGTTTCAGAAGAGCAATGTCTTAAACTGTGCTCAGATTTACCACGATTCCAAAATCTGCCATTAAAAGTCAGAGATTTTGATATAAACTCAAACATTTCTCATCAAATTCTTTATTCAAGCAATGCTATCCACACTAAGTTTAGAGCTCTACACTCTTACTGTATGTCAACAATTTATATCTTTGTGTCTCTTTCTTCTCTCCCAAAGGATATTAATAGGGACCCATACACAAGAACACACAGTTGAACCAACAGTGTTCCAGTAGTATCCAAAACCGAAGACAGCTGCCTCATCAAAGGTATGTGTGAACTGTGAATATAGTGCAGTCTCTCTCTGTGTCGGCGTGGAAGCAGATTTGAATCTTGGAAGATGGCCTGGTGTAAATTGGCCAAATAAATATATACAGTATATATTTTTTTACAAATTGGCCATATTGACTGCGGAATGTTGTTGTGATGACGTCACAATCAGCCCAGTTGGCTTTGACTATATTTTCATGGTTCGTTAGACTCTTTTATCTCCCATTATTTGACCCCTTTAAAACTTGGTGAGCAGAAACTGTCCTGATCAAAGCTATTACCATAGACATAGCAGATGGAACATTGTACTGTGCCTCTGAATCATTCTCTCAATTAATTTCAGTGACCCAAAAATTGGTTAGATCAGGACAGAAAAGAGCACTTTTACAGCCACTGTGCCTAGGAAACAGACAACAAATACATTTCCATTAGACATTGGCCTCTTGAAACCTGCTAAACACATAAACAAATGAGTGTGGAAATTTAAATGAACTCTGGGCTACAGTGGCAATATCTAATACCAAGGGGGTGAGAACTAAAATGAAAACTGACTAACTATTCTTCTGTGTATTTCTCATTTATAAATGTTCGATCCAAGGACACTTGATTTGAGACTGCAAAACCTCAGTACCAACTCTGAGACCAATACAACTGTTAAAAGCATGCACAAATCAAGTAATTGTCCAAAAGTGCATTATGCAAAAAGGGCATTGGTTTAAATGTTTGTAGCTAATTCCTGAACAGGCCGAATGGAGAAAGCCAAAATGGAGGATTGAAGCATTAAACCTTTGAAATCCTTCTTCATAGCAGAAGTTTCATTAATGAAAACCGATAAAGGAAGAAAAGCTCCACCAAAAGGGGGCAGAGAAAGGTTGTAATTGCACATATTCACAAACACTCCCACAAACACACACACACACACACACACACACACACACACACACACACACACACACACAGAAGCTCAGACCCAAAACCTAGTTAGCTGTCTTCCTAGACACCAATTTATGGCATCGTAGAGAATTTAAGGCACTCCCAACATGAAGACTTTAAACGCAGCTGCAGACAGCAGGACAATGTTTTGGAACAGAACTACAGTGTGCAGATTTAACAAAAAATAACAGGTACCACTTACTGAGCTACAGTCTTATAACTCATCATTACAATTTACACTGCAAAGAGATAAAACATTCACAATTTAAAAAAAAAAAACTTTTTTCTTTTTCTTTTTTTTGTTTTTGCTGCTTGTTCAATTTACTTGATTAAAATGAACTAAAGCAACACAATTCTAGAACATTGTCACAATTTGATTTCATTGTGTTCTATCCATTTAAATTTGTAAAATGGAAGTTTACATTTTTCTTCCCATTTTCTCCCCAATTTGGAACACCCAGTTCCCAATGCGCTCTAAGTCCTTGTGGTGGTGTAGTGACTTGCCTCAATCCGAGTGGTGGAGGACAAACCTCAACTGCCTCCATGTCTGAGACTATCAACCCGTGTATCTTATCACGTGGCTTGTTGAGCGCGTTACCACGTGTGGAGGCTTCACGCTATTCTCTGCGGCATCCACACACAACTCACCATGCACCCTACCAAGAGCGAACCACATTATAGTGACCATGAGGAGGTTATCCCATGTGACTCTACCGTCCCTAGCAACCAGGCCAATTTGATTGCTTAGGAGACCTAGCTGGAGTCACTCAGCACACCCTGGATTCGAACTCATGACTCCAGGGGTGGTAGTCAGCGTCTTTACTCGCTGAGCTACTCAGGCCCCTAAATGGAAGTTTACTTAATCCATTTGAGTTGGGACTACAACATTTTGTGGTGTTATTGTAGAATTGATGAAACTGAGCAAGGGATTTATTTTTTCCAGCATGCTTTGCTTGGGACACAGTAGGGAAAGTAAATGTTCAAATTAAGTGTTATTTTGTGTGTATTTGTGCAAGATGAATATAAAGTGGGATACTTGTTAGTGTTTCGTGTTTTGTTATATTGAGATTTAGAATAGTTTCTGTTATTTTGGAGTTTTGGGGATTACCATTACGGTGAAGTGTGGAGCTTGAGCTAACGATGAGGACAGGTAGATGTTGTACATTAAATTGATTGCTCACTTCGTGGAGCTAATGCTGTGCTATTCATAGCATAGTAACTAAACTACACTCTGTAGTGCTTCCAACCAGCATGTTTTTAGCATGCTAACATTTCCTTTCACTAGTTAGTACATAAAGAAATAAAAATAGATGTATTTGAGTTACATCAACACATCTAATTTTGATGAGTTTACCCAATTCAACTAGGTTCTTTCTACGCAAAATGTTTGAGATTACATAGTGTCAATGTGTTGAGATTACATAGTAATTTTTTGTTAAGAAAACTCATTTTAATCACGTGGAACCACTGTCCACAGTTGAAACAGATTCAACCAAAGAACAGTTTTTTTGAGTGTCATGTAATTTTTGGGTACACCAAGGTGTATGTTAATGAGTGCCTGGCTTCAGGTAAGGATTATAATAGTTTTGAATTTTGAATTTAGTTTTTATTTCTTTTTTATTTTACATTTTTCATTCCAGTTTAGTTTAGTTTTCATTTCTTTTCACTCTTTGACTGTTAGTTTTAGTTTTTCAGTGTTTTCTGGTTTCAGATTAGTTCGTTTTTATTTTATTTTTAGTATTACATGGCTGCTAAAGCTAAAGCGTTTATGGATATCATCGTTAAATTTCTCAGTCTTATCTACGGGCATTTTTATGTTCAGTGAAGGTGGATTCTAAAGGTTTAAAAAAAATAATAATATACCCTGTATCAGAAACTAAAACGTATATTGATTTGAGGTCATTTTATTGTATTTTAGTACGTTTGGGAGCCATGCAAATGTATTTTCGTGTAGTTTTAGTTTTTTCCAACTATGTTAGTTTTAATTTAGTTTTCATTAATGATAATAACATTTCTTTAGGTTGGGACATCATATTCACTTTTAAGAGGCGGTCACACTAGACTCTGAACATAAACATTTTTTTTTTTTTTTCCAGACAGCGCAATGGACCAGGACATGATGTCATGTGGGAATGCTTCTGGTTTTAGTAAAAACAATACTATATTCAAAATTTTAAAATATACTTTTCGTCATCCGGATACGCAGGTTAGAGTTCAACAAACCTGAACTTTTGTCCACAACGAAACACGATATTTTTCACACGAGCTTGTGTTTCCGGTCTCCCGTGTTTGATGTGTTTCAATGGGAATGAACAGAGCGTGAAGTGTGGTGTGACCAGGACTTTGCCAGGGCAGTCTCATTAAGTCACCATAGCAAATTTTTGCCTGCATCATTAAAACGTCTTTGTCATTTAATTCTCACCTCAGTTCAGAGCATTTCGTCATAGGTTTGGATTTATCATGTGTGTTTAACAGCAGTATGTTTATGTGTTTATGTTTATGTAATACTTATAAACACAATAGTTACATTATACTATCATATGAATATTTCAGATACCCTAACCCCACCCCACCCCTAAACCTAACCGCTTATAAACAATATAAAACATGTAACAGGCAGGTAAATTTGGTCACAATAATTTTAGTAGCATTGCACTATAGTACAGATGTTTTTAAACACCTAACCCCACCCATACCCCTAAACCTAACTAATTCTCAACAATATCAAAGATGTAACAAGCAGATAAGGAACAGTCAGTCAAAATCATTTATTCCAAAAAAGCACTATAAAAGTATTCCAAACGACTCAAGTCTTCTGAAACCATTTGATAGCTCCGTGTGAGGAACAGTGTAAAATTGAAGGTTTTAAAGGTCCTCTCCATGAAGGAAATCACATCTCATTCAAAACTTTAGAATGCATTTCTTTCATTCTGTCAATACTAAAATATATAGTGATAATAATACAGTGATAATCCACAAATATATGCCTGGGATTAATCAATTGAAATGTATATAGTTTACAGCACCCAGTCAACATAATTCACTCTCTTCTTAGAGAACTGCATTTTTCTTAATTGCAGCACAAGCGAGTTCGATTGACTTTGCAGTCAATACCAGCTGTGATTTACAAGGGAGTTGTTTTTCGTTTTTATTATGTCTTGTAAACCATTATTAAGTTCCAATAGAGGAAATTGCTGATTAATTTTGATTGGCAGTCTGAAACACACACTGTGAGGTCACAATGAGGCATGGAGTTGTCACAGCTGGAACATTCTAGATTACAATTACAAGCATTGACATTTTGGGTTAAGACATGAGTGCAGGAATGTAACCAATAGAGTTTGAGTGGTCTTTCCCTCCGTGGTTTCACTAACAGGTTAAAAGGATTGCATTGACCTAAAGGTGCAATTACTCATCAGATCAATGGAAAACGAACTCACAGCCGATAACACACTGACAAAAACCGCCATAAAATTAAAGCCCTGCACTGATTCTGTTGTCAGTCTTTAGAGAATATCACCAGGTTTTTCAGCATTGTTGCTTACTAAATTATAGATGGTTACAGGGCTAGGTATCGATAAAGATTTCCCGATTTGATTAAATTCTGATTCATTTGCGCATATTTAAGTATAAGTTCCATTTCGCTTGCATATGAAAGTAAATCTCTCGCAGCAAATTCTGGAAATTATACAGGAAACCTTCCAACTTGGTACATTTCAAACACATACATTTTTGAAATTAACATCAGGGCCCAAACTATGCAGTTCAATTGCTATTAAGCTATCTAAAAGATATAATAGTCAACACAACCAAAACTGCATTACACTTTCAAATAAAAACAAAAGAGATTTTAAGAATCAATATCGAGATTGTTCTAATGACAGGATTAATTGGAAAATAACATTTTTACCCAGCCCTAGCTCCTTATGGAAGACTTGCGACTAAAAGAAGTTATTGGGGTCATTGACAAATAAGGTTGTCTGAGGTGATAAAAATGAGAAATCTTTTAAAAATCTAGTAAAAAAAAAAAGAAAAAAAAACAAAACAAAAAAACACGTGTAGAGCCGAGGAGGGCGGGGCCGGGCTGGAATGAGACAAACCCGGTCCCCAATCAGCCTGATGGGGCGTGCGAGGGATAAAGGCGGCCGGGGACGACAGTTCGAGAGAGAGAGAATTACAGACAGCTGTACTGTGTGTTTTTGGTTGTGTGTTTTGTTTAAATTGTTTATTAAATTATTATTTAAGTTGTCAAGCCGGTTCTCGCCTCCTCCTTTCCACTGAACCCCCTTACAACACGGGTCAAGAAACATATTCTTTGTGTCAATGTTGGTTTCACAAGTTTTTGAAAAACATTTTATAGCATTTTCTCTCAAAATATAAAGTCGAATTATTTAATATCATGTGGTGTAACCATTCAAAACATATTCTTCAAAGTAAATGTTTTTTTTTGTTTGTTTTTTTTTCTCCAGAATATCAAGACGTTTTCTCAGGGTTACTCCATATGACCTGAAACAATGTGCCTTTTCATAAAAATTATCAAATATATTTTTGAAATTTCAGGATTCCTAGATCTCAGTTCTTCAGGTACTTACAGCTGCGCCACCTGCTCTGTATTATTTTTGAATTATGTTTTACATTAGTGAATAAACTGGCCTTGTTTGCCTCGAGATATGTATAAAAAAGTCTTATAGATTCCACATAATAGATAAGCATATTTAATATGAAACTGCAACATTTTTGGCAAAATACCACAGTTACTGTTACTGCTGTAAAATCAACTTAGTAAGAGTGATGTACTTGAAAAACCCTTATTTTGGCAGATGGCAATGTCTCACCAAACCCGCACGAAAACCAGGCCTCAGACGTGCTGCACAAACACGCATCTCAGATGAGAAGCATATTTAGTGCGTATAAAGTGCAGAATGTGAGATGAATATCATTCATTTTATTTCCCAAAATTTTGCTTGGGCGGCCACCGAAAAAACTGAAATGTAAAAAACCCTGCTATACTAAGAGAAACATTGATTTAGCTTTAAGTAAACATAAAATTGAAATGAACCCTTATTTACTGTCATCTTAATACATGTTTCTGGCCTTGTTGTGCACAATTTATCAGTGCAAGTTACTCTAAATATATATATATATATTTAATGCCAGTTAAAGAAAAACACCTTAAGCTCAGTCGTCAGCATCTGTGGCATAATGCTGATTACCACAGATATTAATTTTGACTTATCTCTTCTTTTCTTTAAAAAGAGTAAAAAACTGGATTACAGTGAGGCACTTACAATGGAAGTGAAAGGGACCATTCTGTAAACATTAAAACCACTTACTAACCTTTTCGTGTAAAGTTCTACCTAATTTTACAACTTGCTTGCCATGATGACATAACATCGGTGACAAATAACTAAGAAAAGAAGGGACAAGGTGAAATTATTTTTGCGGTAATCAACATTATGCCACAAATGCTGTCGATTGAGCTTGTACTGAAGCTGAAATATTCCTTTAACACAATAATTGCAATTAATGATAGATTGGAAAAGAAAAGAAAAAAACACATAGCAATAGGAATACCTCCACAACCCGTTCAAAAAGCCCCCTCTAAAGTCTCATCCTACATTAAATAGCTGCCCTTCTTGTTGAATATACTGTTTCTGTTTAAAATACTTCACATTACGGAAGACAACTGGGTTGTGAATGTCTGTGCCACAAGGGTCACCAAATGGATTTGCAAAAATGCTGTTTTCAGATAGGTTTCCAAAACACTCCCTCCATCTGTCATCAGTGGGACAACTAGATAGTCCCGCCCCAAACTCATACCATTGCTGCTAAATCAAGCTAGTCCATATGCTCAACTAAACAGTGCAATGTTTTAAAAGCATCAAAGAGTCACAGTGTTTACATTCCTAAGGAAGTCAAGTAAGGAGAAAGTATTTTAATAGTTACAATACGATGAGGAAGAATATACTGTATAACACAACAATGCAAAATCTGACGACAAACAGTGTTTTAATGATTGTCCAATGAGTCGTTTCGTTGTACTGTCACTATAATACAGGTGCATCTCAATAAATTAGAATGTCGTGGAAAAGTTCATTTATTTCAGTAATTCAACTCAAATTGTGAAACTCGTGTATTAAATAAATTCAATGCACACAGACTGAAGTAGTTTAAGTCTTTGGTTCTTTTAATTGTGATGATTTTGGCTCACATTTAACAAAAACCCACCAATTCACTATCTCAAAAAATTAGAATACATCATAAGACCAATAAAAAAAAACATTTTTAGTGAATTGTTGGCCTTCTGGAAAGTATGTTCATTTACTGTATATGTACTCAATACTTGGTAGGGGCTCCTTTTGCTTTAATTGCTGCCTCAATTCGGCGTGGCATGGAGGTGATCAATTTGTGGCACTGCTGAGGTGGTATGGAAGCCCAGGTTTCTTTGACAGTGGCCTTCAGCTCATCTGCATTTTTTGGTCTCTTGTTTCTCATTTTCCTCTTGACAGTACCCCATAGATTCTCTATGGGGTTCAGGTCTGGTGAGTTTGCTGGCCAGTCAAGCACACCAACACCATGGTCATTTAACCAACTTTTGGTGCTTTTGGCAGTGTGGGCAGGTGCCAAATCCTGCTGGAAAATGAAATCAGCATCTTTAAAAAGCTGGTCAGCAGAAGGAAGCATGAAGTGCTCCAAAATTTCTTGGTAAACGGGTGCAGTGACTTTGGTTTTCAAAAAACACAATGGACCAACACCAGCAGATGACATTGCACCTCAAATCATCACAGACTGTGGAAACTTAACACTGGACTTCAAGCAACTTGGGCTATGAGCTTCTCCACCCTTCCTCCAGACTCTAGGACCTTGGTTTCCAAATGAAATACAAAACTTGCTCTCATCTGAAAAGAGGACTTTGGACCACTGGGCAACAGTCCAGTTCTTCTTCTCCTTAGCCCAGGTAAGACACCTCTGACGTTGTCTGTGGTTCAGGAGTGGCTTAACAAGAGGAATACGACAACTGTAGTGTCTGTGTGTGGTGGCTCTTGATGCCTTGACCCCAGCCTCAGTCCATTCCTTGTGAAGTTCACCCAAATTCTTGAATCGATTTTGCTTGACAATCATAAGGCTGCAGTTCTCTTGGTTGGTTGTGCATCTTTTTCTTCCACATTTTTTCCTTCCACTCAACTTTCTGTTTACATGCTTGGATACAGCACTCTGTGAACAGCCAGCTTCTTTGGCAATGAATGTTTGTGGCTTACCCTCCTTGTGAAGGGTGTCAATGATTGTCTTCTGGACAACTGTCAGATCAGCAGTCTTCCCCATGATTGTGTAGCCTAGTGAACCAAACTGAGAGACCATTTTGAAGGCTCAGGAAACCTTTGCAGGTGTTTTGAGTTGATTAGCTGATTGGCATGTCACCATATTCTAATTTTTTGAGATGGTGAATTGGTGGGTTTTTGTTAAATGTGAGCCAAAATCATCACAATTAAAAGAACCAAAGACTTAAACTACTTCTGTCTGTGTGCATTGAATTTATTTAATACACGAGTTTCACAATTTGAGTTGAATTACTGAAATAAATGAACTTTTCCACGACATTCTAATTTATTGAGATGCACCTGTATGTGCTCATTTATGTTGGCTGTCAGACAACAAAATGCACAAACTTTGCAGCTCTAATTAGATGCTTCTGGTAGCATAAATGTCTGGTGTATTTGCAGAGAGTCTCAATCCTCAGAATGAATCAAACTATAAAAAAAGCTGCCTCAGACTCAGAGGAACATAAACATGATTCAACGGACTCTATAGATGACTGAAGTAGAGACCAAATCAAAGCTATAGAGCATGGCTCTAACAGCTCTAACTCCTTTTAATTGTCTCCTGTGAAAGAAGAGATACAGCTATTGCTCATTAATAGGATTAGTGATTTAAACAAACCCCTAAACCTAGGTATCAAGCTTTGTGACGTACCTTGTCCCATACGTTTCTGCTACAGACATGAATGATACCTCAAATCATGCAGTTTGTGATGAAAACAGCCTCTAAATATCAACTGAAAAGCAAATAAGCAAACACATGAACTATTAGCCAAGGCTCCATACATCAACTTCAAGGGTTAAAAGAGCCTCATCCGCAGCCTCAGGTGCTGATGCCTAATTACTTTCTTTCTGCCAAGACGCCCAACTCTCAGATCTCCAATTAATGGTCAGATTAGCGCTTAGTCACTTCACTCACTTGCGCAAATTAATCATCTCTTTGATTTTGCTGCCTAGCAGGCAGTGGTGTGTGTGTGTGGTATGGGAGATGTTTTCAATCCATACGAGAGACAAGACATGCATATGCATACTTGGTTAAGTATGAATACTAATTCTGAACACTTCAGTAGAAACCATCCGTCAGTTGGTAGTTAAGCACCTTAAAGTTAAGAGTTCTCTTGTTCACTCACCCTCATTTCATTCCAAACCCATTTAACTTGCTTTCTTCCACTGAACACAGTAGGAGAAGTTATGAAGAAAGTTTACACTTCTCTTTTCCATACAACGAAAGCATAGCCAAACTCTAATAAAGACAAAAAAGACCACAAAAGCACCATAGTTTCAAATATTCCAAGTCTTCTGAAGCCATAAATAGCTTATGTGAGGAACAGATCATACATTAAAACTTGCTTTGAACATGTTGCTCTAGGTTATACCAAAATGTGAATGTTGTTATTTCAGTCTGATCTCATGAAAAATGTGACATTTTTGCATAGTGACATTACATGGTTCATTACATGTATCGTGGTAATTCCGAGGGGAAATGTCCACTGTGTGGCGCTAAAAGCGAGTTAAATGTTCTCCCAAATAGATGAGGTTTTTAAGGTTAATGCTCTATCGAGTTTTGAATCAACAAAACCGACTTCCCTACCCTAAACCTTAAACCTCCTGAGTCCCGAGCATGACTGCTGTGTGCAGTAGCACCTTAACATGAAAAAAATAAAATAAAATAAATAATAATCTAGTTTTCCTAGAAATGTATGTCCACTAAGTTATAGAAAGTCAGATTTTTTTAGCATAATTAATTCTGATTCAAAGTAATGGCCAGCAACATCCAATCACTGTCAACCATGTTAAAATAAAATGATACATTATAAATTCTGAATCTATGTACTGATTATCATTGTCTCATGTCTGTCAAACATGTGGAGTGATCCAAACATCATCTGCAGCCTGAAACTGAACTTTTGGTCAGATTGAATGCACTTAGCTGCATAGAGAGCTATAGGATGCTCCCTTGCTCCCTATTTAGTGAATGACTTAACCTCCAGTGTGCTGTCTGTCTGCACTGGTCTCAGAACTGTTTGAAATGCACCTTATTTTCATCCTAACTCCATATAAAGCCTCTGAAAGCAAAATTGTTCATCTTTTGGATGAACCCATTGATTCTCAATGTGATAATGCACAGTACAGGTAAATGTAGGATTTCTAAGGAACACATTAGTGTACATTTTGTTCAACAGCGTGGCGTTTCATGATAAATCGCTCAAATTTTTAAAATGGCATATCGGATGAAACTAGAGACTCTAATCTTTTGACTCAAACAGGTTTCAATGTAAAAACTTCATTAGGTTTCTTACCAGATGTAGTTTTGTTCGCATTTCTCCCAAAGACAAACTTCGCTGTGATCAGCACCATGTTGTTTTGTCACCTGACTCATTTGATGCGTCGAAAGTGTAACCCTTTACTGACAGCCTGAACTGAGATCAGTAGGTTTAAATTAAATGAAATTATGCTTTGTGTATAGCCAAGCCAAAATACAAGGTTAAAACTAAATCTAACTGAAAGTGTCATTGAAAGCAAATCTTAGATGAAAAACATTTTGTGTAATTTTGTGGTGCTTCTATGAAACTTTTGGCTCACATGTCGACTCACGTCCTCTTCAGGAATCAACTCCTGTTCTTTACATCGCAAGTGCAACCCACTATAAGTTGAATAGGACGTGGACGTGCAATTTGATCACACTCGAACAAGCTTGTAAATGTAGTTGATTGTGTAATGCAAAAGTCATGAAATATAATAAAAGTGTTTAGTTTTCACAAGATAGCATTGTGTGAGGAACAGATCGAAAAGTAAGTGTTTATGAACTGATAATCTGCCGTTTTGATCATGATTTGTTTGAAAGTGATTAAAAGTCATTGTTGTTGTAACGCCTCAAGTGTTCATTTCACCAGGAATCTGCCGTGATACGAGCAACGAGCCATGTAAAAATAATTTTGCAAAAATGTAGGTATTGTAATGTGAATGTATGAGATCAGGTTGTGTTATTTGCGGAATATCTTGCCCTAGCCGTCGCTCTCGATTTGCATTTGCATACTTTCAAACTTAACGTTGCATGACATGTTGCACTAGGTTTGATGTCACTTAGACCCCATTTCCACCTGGTATTAAGATGCGTCTTGGGTGATCCGATCACATGTGGTCAGGTGAGACATCTCTGTTTACACATGGTCGCTTAAATGCGTCTCCTGTGACCACTTGTGATCGGATTTTGAGAGGAGGGTCTCCGTTTCATGACCACATGCATCATTCACTATGTCAGTGTTTTAGTGCATGATAATAAAGTGCGACAAAGTCAGAAAAGACAAAGAAAGCATGAAAAATAACGGTGCGCCTTTTCTCCCAGATGTGGTTCAAATTTAATCTAAGCAGAATTTTCCATTATTTTAGTGGATTGCCTGTATTAAAAGAGCTTCAGGTGTTCCTGCTTCTCATCTGTGTTGATATCAGACACATTAAAGTAGATCCGTGAAGCTCTCGTGATTGTGTAATGTATGTATCCACTTTTTGGTTATTTCCTTTAAAACCCGTTCGTAATCGGCAGACTTTAAACTTTTGTTTGAGTGCAGTGGTTGATTGACTGGTGAGGGGTGGCGCTTCACTGCTGCCGGGATGCATACAGGACGGATTAGCATTTACACCTCAAATGTGATGCGTTCACATGTGTTTTTTGGCCACATTCGTATGTGATTTTTGTGATAATACCAGGTGGAAACGAGGTCATTCATGAGACTTCATTGTTTACATGACTCAAGGGTGTAGATTTGGCTTGAACATTGTTTCCAATGATCATTGTATAAATATGAGGGGGGGGGGGGGGGGATGGGGTTGTACTTGCTTGTTTTTTTGTACTTGCTTTTGCAAATGCAAAAGGTGGTACATTCCCAAAGAAAGGAGAGACCCAAAAAGTAGAGAGTTGTTGAGTTCATCGCTATATCTTTCACTATAGTGCCCCAGAGTTAAATACTCAACTTCAGTTTGCACCATAATTACATTCTCTGCAATTATTGATCATTTTATAATTTCAGACGAAAAGTCCCTCTGCCAAAGGGCTTAAAACAAGAATGGGTGGAAGACAGCAGCTAGAGGAATTAGGGAACTCTCTCTGACAAACATTACCACACATAACATTCGCCAGCCGTTGTATGTCACTTTGACTGCTACAGGGAAACATATTAAACAAACAGCAATTATGCTTCAATGATGAAGTATTATAGGATAGGGCGAGGTGAAATTAAATATTCTCCCTGATGGTCTAGCACTGTGAATTATTACTGCTGCTGGCAAAGAATTGTGACATCCAAACTGATAGTGCAAGTGGTAATCACCAAATAAGAACACACATAAATCACACAAATGACCACAAAATATAATTACACTATCCTTTAAAAATAAATAAATAAATAAAATTGTGTCTGCATTGTTATAAGCATGCCTCATATTCTACAATGCCTTTTTACATTCATATATATATATATATATATATATATATATATATATATATATATATATATATATATATATATATTTATATATATATATATAATGCCCCTAAAAAGTATTAGCCTATTTATTCATTAGAATTATATAAACCTTTATATTATAATCATTAACTAGTTGAAACATTCAGATTTATTTAAATAATTTTTGTATACTTTACTATCTAACCAGAGACATAAGATGCAGTACACTGTGATTCATTGCTAATTCAGGCTATTGTGATGACTCATCAGGGCTTGTGTTATTTTTACCCATTGTACACTTATTGGAGTGTTCATATCCATATGCCAAGAGCTCTGTAGACCTTTTCATTTTTGTGAATGTGCTTTTCCCATAGACAGTAATTACTTAATTGGATCTGTTATTAATTTGCCAAATGGAACATTAAGGGTTTGGCTCTAAAAGGTGTTCTTGCATGTGTGAAAGAATCAAGGTTAAATAGAGACACAAAGCACTTTCTAGCCAAGTAGAAATAAAGAAGAAAAATGTTTGATGTGTCACGAAAGAAAAACTCCTTAGTGAGGAAAAAATAGTGAGAAGAAGCCTAGGAATAGTTCAGCCAAAAATGAAAATTCTCTCATCATTTACTCACACTCATGCCATCCCAGATGTGTGTGACTTTCTTTCTTCTGCTGAACAATGCAAGTGAATGGTGGCAAGAACTTTGAAGCTCTAAAAAGCATATAAAAGCAGAATAAAAGTAATTCATAAGACTCCAGTGGTTTAATTAATGTCTTTAAAAGTGAGATGATAGGTGTGGGTGAGAAACAGACAGTGTTGGGGAGTAACAGGATACATGTAGTGGGATTACGTATTTAAAATACAAAATATAAGTAACTGTATTCCACTACAGTTACAATTTAAATCATTGGTAATTAGAATATAGTTACATTCAAAAAGTATTTTGATTACTGAAGAGATTACTTTGCATTTTATTGTCATTTGTTTCATTTAATATTTAGTCCTTTCAGATGGAAAACATTTATACATATAAATGATGCGATCCAAAGTGCATTTGAACAGCGGTGAAACACTTTCTTATGATGTGTTACATTCATACGAGCAGACAGAGAAGTAAGTTTGAAGTAAGTTTGGAGCAGAAGAAATAGAAATAAACCTTGTGTAAATAATTTTCCGAATGCATAATGAATTTTCTTAAAAGGAAAAAAAAATGTTTTAGTGAATAATTTAGCAAGGCAAATAATTGCTAAATAAAAAGGTTGTTTTTTCTTTTTCTTTTGATTTCAAAATGGATATGGAATGAATGGAAGGTACATGGATTCACTTTAAAAGCATCCCAGTTAGTGTGTTGTTTGTAAACGAATAAATGCTTTTGAATTAATCTTCAAATTCGAGTCATTTTCGCTTACTTCCATTGTTTCGGTCGTGAAATACTTCGTTTTTGTTTTTTTAACGAATTAGATGATTTAATGACTTGTATAAATACATATAAAGAGGCTCATTTGTTACCTAATAAAGATGTATTCTTTAGAAATGGTGATTGAACTGAATAAAAAAACAACTCGTTTGGTTAACGAATTCAAAAGACTCACGTGAACCATTCAAACCACTACATCACAGTTGAACGTCACGCGTTTCACCCTATAATCTCGACAAAGTGTGGCTACTTGAAGCTCAAACATAAGATAGCTCTGATTTGCTTATTATGTTTTGGTCACTTTATAGTTTCCATACATATATTTGTGTTATTTCACCGTTTTGATGATTTTTCTAAAATGCGTAAAAATAGTAGCAAAAGAGAGCAGGTCTAATGCGTCTAAGTCTACTATGATTTTGTCAATTTTTTTCTTTCAAGCACGTTCAAATGTCCTGCCACTTTGGCAGATTTGATGTGGGGTTTTAAATAGGCGAAAGCTGCGCCCTGCTGGTGCCAAAGGGGACACCAGATAACACAATGGTATTTTTACCGCTTTCTTTGCCTGTCCCAACATCGCATAATTCTGAATATGCTGCATCGTGAAATTTATGGGAAAAAATAAAACTATTAATATATGCTTACAGTCTCACCCTAAAGTCTGTTCATATACATATATATCGATATCATATTTTAACCGTTTAATGTATATTTTTTTAATAAGCGGAAAAGGTGTTATCACGTGGTATACGTTACTTTTCTCCGCGCTGATTGAGATCAGCCAATCACAATCGTTTATTGGATTAAGATATTTTGTAATCGTTTTATAATAATTATTGGACGTTTTGTGTATTTCATATAAGAATACTTGGAATTAATAGATCTAAAATAGTATACTTTCTTGTGTACAAATGTCTCAAATGAGAAAATAAAACTTCCTAAGATAGGAATGCGGATTTGATTGTTTGTTGTTGCTGTTTTTGTTGTTGGTTTTTCATCTTAAGCATTATGAAGATACAATTATATAATCTGTAAACATAAAAGCAAGCCTAGCTCATTTGCATTTGTGCTTATTTCTTATTTGGTTTACTGACTATGAAAATGTGATCATTTATATTTGTTGTTGTATTTGTGATTATGTTTACAATGAAGCTGTAAATACACACACACACACACACACACAAAACTTTGACATATCGGCCAAATGGGTAGTGTAATCCTATATGCCCATGCACACGTGACGTCACACGGCCCGCCTCTTCCAGTTCCGGGCTGTGGCAGCGTTTTCCCGCGAACTCTCTCAGCTCCACAATAACCCAGCCAGGACTGGCATTGCTGGAATGGAATATAGCAATTCTGTTTTGGATTAATTAAACATTCTATTGCACATCAGCCTTTGGAGACATGGCAAAGCAAAGTTCCCTCTTTAATTTCTTCACGAAGTCGCCTCCTCCCGCTGTGAAGGACAAATCCAACTCATCCCCAGTTGAAGCAGATCTGCCCTCAGCAGTGAGAAAGTCCAACACCTCACCTAAAGAAGAGGCGAAAGTCAACAGCAAGAAAGCTGCTTCAAAACCTGTTAAATCTCAGGCAAAAACTGGACATGTAAAACTGTTCGGAGGGAAAGCGGTCACTGCAAAGGAGAGGTACAGTAAATAAACCTGTTTTAGTAGAATTGCAAAGCCTATGTAAATCGTGTGTGTGTATATATATATATATATTTGTTAGTCTGAAACAGTCCTGATTTTTTCAGTTGAAAAATTATGTCATAAATGTCCCTAACACAAAAAGTACCATGGTTTTGAGGCATAATACCATTTTTGCTGGGCATGGAAAAGTAAATGGACTTTAACCCTGGTATGATTTGAGGTGCATTAAAGTACTGTGTAAAACATGGTAAATGAATATGGTAATTATACAGTTTTGCCCTCCCTTTTTTTTTTTTTTTTTTTTTGGATGTGTGTTTTGGCGGGAGATCGTATGGAGGAGGGAATCATGGGTCAAATTTCACTGCGCCTCGTGTGATTTTTTTTTTTTTTTTTTTTTTTTTTTTTTTGTAAAGCTAAACTGACCAATAGGAGCATTAGTTACAAAATAAAAGACCACAATCACAATGGTTGACATCAAAATTACATAGTTACTACTGTAAGATTATAAATGAATAAGGGATCTCTAAAACAGTGTATATCAACATCTGAATTGCAACTAGTAAAACAGATTTTTTTTTTTTTTTTTTTTTTATATATATCACTTATTTGTTTTTCATTAGTGGTAATGTTTATTTCTGATATCTGTAATGTGGTTGTAAATAGTAAAAAACAAAAACATTTTAGATATCTCCAATTACTCTCAGATTTATTGATATACAAAAATCCCAAATCTAACATGCTTAAACCTTGTGTGTCAATTTAAAAAAAGTTACTCAGAGGTCCTTAGAGGACAAAAATGTCCACGTCAAAAAACTGCCATAAAAATATTATATATTAATATTATTTTCCACTTTCACTGACTTAGATATTTTTTAACCAACATCAGTCCTGATCATAACTACCAAATATTCATTCATTTTCAGGATTTTAACCCTTTAAATGCCAGTTTGTTTACATAATCCCACTGTTGTTTTTTACACACACACAAATTTCTCAATACACACATACAAAGCACACTCTGACATCCATACCAACACACTCACACAGTGAGCAGTGCTCTATAATACAGAAAATAGGGGAAAAGCTTGTATTTGCTCCATTGGCTAAATATGAGAAAAATGGCGCCATCTGGTGGAAAATATTACAAATTACAATTTTGAAGCCAGGGCTCCGGATTGAAAGCATAATATCATAGAATTCATGATTTTATGCTTTAATGACACTGGGATCAAATATTGCAGTTTTAATGGGTTTCAGTGGGGACATTTTTGCCCTTAAGGTCCTGAGTGAGCTTGAAATATCAAAATTCCCCAGAAAATACACACCTTTGGTAGAAGGTATGCCATTGGCATTAACACAGCCAAAATGATCTGAAAAAACAAAAATGTCCCAAAGGTCGCACAAGGGTTAAATACATTTACATAACATTTTTACTAGTTATAATTAACATGTTGATATCAGGAATGGACATTTGCACTAGTCAATTTAATCATTGATAAAAAAAAAATAATAAAAATTCTTTACTATTAAGAAGTGCATTGATGAGATGTGAAATTGGAGTTTTAATTACCGGTAGTAAGAAATTAAGGAATATTCCAGGTTCAATACAAGTTAAGCTCAATCGACAGCATTTGTGGCATTATGCTGATTACCACAAAATTTATTTCGACTCGTCCCTCCTTTTCTTTAAAAAAAAAAAAAGCAAAAACCGGTGTTACAGTGAGACACTTACAATGGAAATAAATGGGGCCAATCCATAAATGTTAAAATACTCACTGTTTTAAAAGTATAGCCACAAGACGTAAACATTATGTGTGTTAACATGATTTAAGTGTGATAAGATCACTTATTAACCTTTTCTGTGTAAAGTTATTGCCAGTTTTACAACTTCGTTTGCCAAAATGATGTAATGTCAACAAACCCTAAAACGACTGTAAAAATTACGATTTAAACAACTTTACAGCTCAAATAATACACATATAATTAATACAAGTGCTTTTATAAAATTATAAGCTTCACATTTCTGCCTTTGAAGGTGTCATGCATTGAGAAATCACATTTTCCTTGATCTCATGACATATGAGGTCATAGTACTATAAAAACATATTGTAAGTTTCTGAACTCAAAACATATTCGTTAGTCCAAAAATAGGCGTTAATGAAACCGATCTTCTTAAACATCTTCCTCGTCTGTATTACGTAATAGAGATGAATACATCAGCACAAGTCTTCTTCTGCATTAACAGGTCAACGCCTACTTCATCATCGCCTCTTTGGCCCGCCCACACATTCGCGGTTAGAGTTGTGATGAGAGTCGGCACGGAAGGGATAAACACAGGGATTATTGGAGCAGCAAGAGGTTCGAGATGCCTGCAAAGTTTACAAAACATTGTGCAGTGCCAGGGTGCGGGAAAATAGACTCTTTGCATTGGATATCTAATGGTCCTAACATTAGGAAAGAGTGGCTGATGTTTATTTTTAATGAAGTCCCGGATCGCATCAGTAACACTGTTTGTTTGTTCGCCTAATTTTACTGTGGATTATTTTCCAAACAAGACAGTTCGATGCAGGCTTTGCAGAGAGACTTAAATTAAAAGTGGATGCAGTGCCAACTATATTGGACCCGACAGTAATATCGCAACAGACAAGTGTGAGTCTCCATGTTAATTGTATTGCTTCATATGTTACAGACTGTTAGACATGTACTGAGTATTTGAATGTTTTCACCAAACTTTCCAAGCTTATTATTGGAACTATTCATAAGTAGAGCTGAAACGATTAGTTGACGTTATCGACAACGTCGACAATAAAAAAAATAGTAGACAAAAATGTTCATTGTCAGATAGTCGTTTGATGTCATTTAATGTAACATGAGATCACATTAAACTCTAATGATAATAATGCAAGAGCAACAATGCAGTTTGCATCTGATTGAGGAGAGGAAGAATTACACAACTCACAATCCAGATGCACTCAACTTTCCAAACAGCTTCAGGTAATCACAAAGTATGAGGGAATTATACAAAAATACCAAATAAGTAAATAAAGAAGCACTCTCGTTGTGGACTAAGCGGAGTCGGAGCGCTTTAAAGGAAACACCCCGGCGTTACATCTTTAATGCAGTTATATTTAATGCATTATAGCTTTATTAAAGTTCAAATAATACAGAAGCAGATTATGTAAATAACTACAAACTCTGAAAATGTCCCGATCTAAGGGGGAGAGATTGAACTGCACCCGGCTGATGCACACTCTGTCGCGAGGACGCTCATCCCTCGAGCGCACACGCTTAATGCAGCTAGATTATAACGTGATGACTCGTGACTTATTGAATCATAATATATGTGTCACTGTGCATTTCTTACCATGAAGAAAACTGGCAATACGCAGCTTTATTAATAAGAGGGAGTTTGTGTTTTTGTGAGTTAAAGATGGATTGAAGTGAACAGAAAGGTGAGAGAGGGTAGTCTTCACCCCATTATACACTGAAACAAAATACGCATTTGATTTCTTTTCCAATATAAATATCTAAAACTCTTTTAAAACAATGTACATTTACTTTAGCAGCTATGCACTTATTTCATGTGCAAAGATGTTACCCAATCATAGCAGTGGGCATTTACATTGAAGTCTTAAAGGAGACACGACCCGCAAATTGAGTATTTTAATCAGAGGGCCAAAAACAGGATAGAAAATGACTAGAAAAAGACTAACATTATAAGTGGACCTCAGTGAACATTATAAAATAAATAAATAATTCAATGCATGACACCTTTAAACCCTCCCAAAATTGGCCCCATTTACTTCCATTGTAAGTGCCTCACCGTAACTTTTATTTAAATAAATGACGGGACTAGTCAAAATACATTTTTGTGGTAATCAACATTATGCCACAAATGTTGACGATTGAGCTTAACTTGTATTGAACCCGGAATACTCCTTTAGTTTTAGATGAACCAGTAATCTCTAATTTTGTTTTGAATAGGAGTGGATGACAGATTATTGTGAAATTCTACTAGTGAAAATGCAGTTATACATATCAAGAATTTAGTAGTAATTACATTCCCGATGTCAAGAATAAGCATTTAAACTAGTGAAACAATTCATATCCTGCGAATAATTAAGAGTCAGTTCGGCTTGCCTAAGTTACCACAGTTTTATTGTAGAAACAACGGTATTTCCATGGTAATAATTTTATATAAACATTGTCAGTTAAATTCACAAATATACTGAAAAGTCTTTTGAAACAGAATTATAAATGGGCATGTTCATACAAAATAGTTATGTCATACTAATGTAAGAATACTTGCAGTGACCCCAAAAAGTATTTAGACATTACTAATGGATGAATGTCAGGCAATGCACATAAAAACTGGCGGAAGTGTCCAAATAGACCTGCTTTTTGGGTCAGCTACATGTATTTGTGTGTTGGAATTATTGAAAATAATTTTTGTTTCCAAAAGTACTTAATTTATAACGACCTATGTAAATTTGATTTAATGAACATCACAATTAATGTTCAATGTTTCTCCTGTAGTTCTTCCTCTAAGTATAATGCTGGTACTTTGGTATGGGCCAAGATGGAAGGGCATCCCTGGTGGCCCTGTATGGTTGTTCCTCAACCTCTGAGCGGACAGCAGATGAGGGGCCGTGGTCGAGACCAGAGACTTCATGTTCACTTCTTTGATGAGCCACCAACACGAGGCTGGGTTAACACAAAGTACATAAGAGAGTATCAAGGTGAATAACGTTTTTTTTATACAAAGGAATGTTATCTTTTCAACTTCATTTCCCCATAAGGGTTGAAATATCGTGTATTGTGCAAATGTGCTAAACATTTCATTCTGACCTTTAAATATATTTTGTTGTTCTTTCAAGGCTCTGATAGTGCAGATGCCAAATCAGGCGGTGTGTTCTTCAGCGGTAATCCTGTGATCCGTAAGGCAATGGAGCTGGCAGATATTTCGATGAAAGACAGTCTTGAGCAGAGACTAAAGATGCCAGTATGCATGGATCCCTCAGATGAGGAAGAGGAGGATGAAGAGGATATGGAGGTGAGCAGGACTAGAGCAAAATAATTTTTATTCACAGAAAAGTTCAATATAATTGGATAAGCAAAGATATGTTCTGTTTCGATTCATAGTAAAGATAAATTTCAAGTGTTAAAAATATATTTCACCCAAATTGAAAAATGTCTTCATTTACTCATCCTCGTGTTGTTCAACACCTTATGATGTGCTGTCTTCTGTGGAAGTCGTAAAGGTTTGGAATAACATACGGGTGAGTAAATGATGAAAAACATTCATTTCAAAGAAATAAAACTTTTAAAGGTATTTCAAGAGCATATTGGTAATCATTAACGTTAATTGGTACCTATCAAATAATGTTGTTCCAGGGCTCAACATTAACCGTCCGGGTCAAGTGGATTTTTAAAGGGGCAAGTGAAAGAGAATTTTAGTTGCCTGACTGGACAAGTAGCCTGATTAAAATGTCAATAATGAAAAAACCGGCTATATTTGTAATATAGTATAGGCCTGTGTCACTTATTGCAACATTTATATTCTTACTCTGCTGTTGGAAAAAATCAAGAGCGCGTAATTTTATCATTCCCTTGCGATCTAGTAGCTGCGCACTGTTTGACTGACAGAAGGTTTGTGTGTGTGTGTGTGGCGTGCTTTACATGCAAGTGTGCTCCGAGAAGTGTATCCTTAATATTAAACAACAATAACAAGAAAACGACAAAACCATTCACTGCTCTTGGCTGGCTAACTTTACTTGTATAACTCTAGTATAAAAGTAGTAACGTATTATTCATATAGGAAAGACTAATAGTAGTTTTGTCAAATTCATTCCGAATGTTTAATTGATACTTGATACTGTTAATGTTTTTTAAAAGCAGTTAAAAAGCACAGCTTTTTTTTTTCTATAGTGTTTTAAAAAAATATATATTTCTTTTCTTTTGTTGTTTTATTACTGACTGTTTACTACTCTTGAATAATAACTTAATTATTTTATAATTAACAAATTTGTTAGTGTTAGCCTATTATTTGTTTTGGTATTGAAGCTGGTATCAAAAATCCTAAAATTTCACTAAAGACTACTGAAATTTTGGTATTATGACAACATGTATATTGTGTATGGTAGATCTTGCTGCAGTAACATGATGGAAAAGTAGATCTTATTCCATAGAAGTGTGAGCACCCTTGCTGTAAATGATGGTGATGAAGGCTTTCCTTTATTTCACTACTGTGTGTACATGTAACATAAAATAACCTCCTCTACCCAGAGCAGTTTACATTTCTGTCCCAGAGAATCTAGTTGATTGCATAGGTATAATAATATTAGGTTGGCCATCTGTCATAATTTTAGAAAACATACAATCGAAACTTTGACGTGATTACCTGAGCGTGTAACCGATACATGTCCTTTTTTCTTTATGGAGTAACTTTTTTTTACTTGAACAAGTGAATGACCAATTTACTTGTCCAAAGGACAAGCACATCACAATGCTTAATGTCGAGCCTTGATGTTCCACATGAAAGCTTTTACTACAGAAGAACAAAAAAGTTAAACATATTTCTAAAGCTCTTAGAAATACACTATGCAAGTCCATAGAGTTGTAATTTGTTAAAAACAACTATTTTAACTTTTAATGTGGCCTTTTGTGTATTTGGTTGAAATGTCATTAGATGGAACATTTTACCAGATATTTTTTATATACATTTATCTTCATCTTCATTTAAATAATAATTAGTAATATATTAATCATTTAATAATATTAGTAGCATGAAATGTTATATTTTGTTATAGGTTGAGAAATCAACTGTATCAGATGAGGAAATGTCTGAGGAAGAGTTTGGGGAAAAGGTGAAGCCCAGCCAACGTACACCTCGTGTTGCAGCTGGAAAGGGTCAAAAGTCTAAGCGCCGCCGAATTGTAGTGGCATCTGACAGCGATGATTCTGGTGAAGAGTTCAAACCTGATCAGGCAGGAGGTAGCAGCGAGGATGAGGATGAGGAGGATGGAGTGAGTAGTGGCACTGAGGAAGAGCAAGAGAGCGAGCCTGAGACAGAACCAGACAGCCCTGTGAAACCAGTGAAGCGCAAACGCACTTCCGAGAAGCCTGCTAAATCAAAGAAGTTGATTTCCTCAGACACCTCTAAACGAGCACCTGCTGCTCTTCCCTCTTTGGCATCTAACACCAAGTCACGATTATCAGCTTTCTCTGCTCCAGACAATTTTGAGAGTCAAAATAACAGTACGGGTGGAACGGATGGAGGTTCCACTGTGTGGGACCATGAAAAACTCGACTGGCTTAAGGACGGCCGGAGAAAGGATGCACAGCGCAAACGTCAGTCTGATGAAAACTACGACCCCACAACTCTATACGTACCCGAGGATTTTCTTAACAGAACAACACCTGGAATGCGCCGTTGGTGGCAACTGAAGTCAGAGATGTTTGATACCGTTCTGTTCTACAAAGTCGGTAAGTTCTACGAGCTGTACCACATGGATGCTGTGATTGGTGTAAACGAATTGGGTTTGACCTTCATGAAGGGTACATGGGCCCACTCTGGCTTCCCTGAGATTGGCTTTGGACGTTTCTCAGACGTACTTGTGCAAAAGGGTTTTAAAGTGGCTCGCGTGGAGCAAACCGAGACCCCCGAGATGATGGAGGCACGATGTAAAGCAATGGCACGTCCTACTAAGTTTGACCGTGTAGTCAAGCGAGAAGTTTGCAGAATCATCACGCGTGGCACTCAGACTTACAGCGTCCTTGATGGTGCACCATCGGAAACTCAAAGCAAGTATCTGCTGAGTATTAAAGAGAAGAGTGAGGAAGACAGCGCAGGTCATGGGCATATCTATGGAGTCTGCTTTATCGATACCTCTGTGGGACGCTTCCATGTTGGTCAATTCCAGGATGACCGACATTGTTCCCGTCTGCGTACCCTGGTGGCACACTATTCCCCAGCCCAGGTTCTGTTTGAGAGGGGCAACCCATCTGCTGAGACACACAAAATTTTTAAGGCTATCTTGGCGTCTGCTCTACAGGAAGGACTCAATGCTGGTTCACAGTTTTGGGATGCCCAAAAGACCCTCAAGGTCCTTGCCGAGGAAGACTACTTCAAAGAAAGTCCAGGGACGGGCAATGATGATGGCGGATCAGTGCTTCCTCTAACTCTCAAAGCAATGGCGTCTGAGAGTGACTCTCTAAGTCTGACTCCAGAGAAGGGGTACGAACTTGCCCTTTCAGCACTTGGCGGCTGCATCTTCTACCTCAAGAAATGTCTTGTGGACCAGGAGCTTCTTTCCATGGGCAACTTTGAGGAGTATGTTCCTGTGGATGTGGAGATGGAGCAGGCCGGAGGGGCATCATGTTTTTTTGCCCAGACCCGTCAACGCATGGTTCTGGATGGAGTGACCCTTGCCAACCTTGAGATCCTTCAGAATAGCTCTGGGGGTCAAGAGGGTACCCTACTTGAACGATTGGACACGTGTTGCACTCCCTTTGGCAAGAGGCTGCTAAAGCAATGGCTCTGCGCCCCTCTTTGCAATCCGTCTTCTGTTGGGGATCGCTTAGATGCTCTTGAGGATCTGATGGGGGCACCATCTCAAGCTACCGAAGTTACAGACCTGCTGAAGAAGCTTCCAGATCTTGAGAGACTACTGAGTAAAATCCACAGCATGGGTACCCCTTTGAAAGGTCAGGATCACCCGGATTCCCGTGCCGTTCTGTATGAGGAGGTCGTCTACAGCAAGCGAAAGATTGCCGACTTTCTCTCAGCACTTGAGGGCTTCAAGGTCATGAAAGAAGTTGTGTCGATCATGGATCCCATTGCAGAAGCCTTCCAATCAAAACTACTACGACAGGTGGTGCGTCTTGAAAATGAAGATGGACTTTTCCCAGACCTTTCGCCGGAGCTCAAACGTTGGGACACAGCTTTCGACCATCAGAAAGCTCGCACCACAGGCGTCATCACTCCAAAAGCTGGCTTCGACCCAGAGTATGACCAGGCCCTCAATGGAATTAAAGACTGTGAGAGAGGCTTGCAGGAATACCTGGACCGACAGAAGAAGAGATTGGGTTGTAAGAATCTGGCTTATTGGGGGACGGGAAAGAACCGTTACCAACTAGAAGTTCCCGACAGTGTTTCCGAGAGGAGTGTACCTGAGGAGTACGAGGTGAGATCCACTAAGAAAGGCTGGAAAAGGTACTCGACCAAAGAGATCGAGCAGCTGTTTTCAGAGCTTCAGAGCTGGGAGGACAAACGAGACACTGCAATGAAGGACTGCATGAGAAGACTTTTCTACAATTTTGACAAAAATTACAAAGACTGGCAAACTGCTGTGGAGTGCATGGCTGTACTTGGTAAGATACATTTTTCTTCTGATATTTTCCACTCCTGTTTTGTTCAAACGTACAATGACTTCTGTTATTTTGGTATTGTTAAGAAAGATAATTTTAAAAAAAGGCCAGCCGTATTTGTGCCCCTTTATCAAAATTGAAATTGTACTTGGCTACTTGAGTACAACTGAATGCACAATTAAAGCATTTAAATGCACCCTCTTAAACAATATTCATAGTTTAATCGCTTACTAAACTTATCTGTGTAAGAATTACAGCTTTGTTGCCATGATGACACAATGCTGATAAATCTTGTTATCTGGTAAATGCCAGTAAATCCTGGATTTTATCTTACTAAAATCATGTTAACACACAATACTTTTGAAACTGTATTTTAATGTTTATGGACTGGTCCGATTCACTTCTTTAGTGAGTGCCTTACTGTAACTGTAATTTGACTCTTTTTACAAAAGAGGGATGAGTGAAAATTATTTCTTGTAGTAATCAACGTTATGCCACAAATGTTGTCAATTGAACTTAATTTGTATTGAGCCCAGAACATCTCTTTAAAATTGTACATTTTAAACGGCTAAATAGCTATTGTGAGTTTAATAGTGACGAATGATACTCCTTTTGATCATTGCAGATGTGCTGTTGAGCATGTCACGGTACAGTCAGAGCGGTGATGGGCCCATGACAAGACCAGAGATGGTTCTCCCAGGGGATGGGTCTCAGTCTTCCCCCTTCCTGGATCTGAGAGGGTCTCGTCACCCTTGTGTTACCAAGACCTTCTTCGGTGATGACTTCATTCCTAATGACATCTTCATTGGTTGCCCTGGCAGTGAGGAAGATGAGTGTCAAGATAATAATAAAGCACTTGCTCCTTGTGTACTAGTCACTGGGCCAAACATGGGAGGCAAGTCCACCCTAATGAGACAGGTGAGTGTGGGTAATCATTTCCAGGGCACTTTTAATACAATGATAGTTTTTCAAGATGATATGCTATGGTTTTTTAGGCATGGTACCATTGTAATGCCATTCTACAGTGCCGTAAAAAAGTATTTGCCCCCTTCCTGATTTCTTCTATTTTTGTGTATTTTTCAAACTAAATTGTTTTGGCTCTTCGTACGAGATATAACATAAAACAAAGACAACCTGAGTAAACACAAAATACAGTTTTCAAATATATATTTTTTATTGAAGCAAAAAGTTATCCAACGCCTATATTACCCATGTGAAAAACTAACTGCCCCCTTAAACTTAATAGCTGGTTGTGCCACCTTTAGCAGCAACAACTGCAAACAAACGCTTCCGATAACTGGAGATCAGTCTTTCACAACGCTGTGGTGGAACTTTGGCCCACTCTTCTTTGCAGAACTGCTTTAGTTCAGCCACATTGGAAAGTTTTCGAGCATGAACTCCCCATTTAAGGTCCTTCCACAGCATCTCAATCGGGTTCAAGTCAGGACTTTGACTAGGCCACTCCAAAACTTATATTTTTTCTTCTTTTGAGCCATTCAGAGGTGGACTTACTCCTATGCTTTGGATCATTGTCTTGCTGCATAATCCAGTTGCTCTTGAGCTTCAACTCATGGACTGATGACCGGACGTTCTCCTTTAGGATTTTCTGGTAGAGAGCAGAATTCATGTTTCCCTCAATTATTACAAGTCACCACGGCCCTGAAGCAGCAAAGCATCCCCGCACCATCGCACTACCACCACCATGCTTGACCGTAGGTATGATGATCTTTTTGTGGAATTCTGTGTTTGATTTACGCCATATGTAACGGGACCCCTGTCTTCAAACAGTTCCACTTTCGACTCATCAGTCCACAGAACATTCTCCCAAAAGGTTTGAGGATCATCAAGGTGTGTTTTGGCAAAATTCAGACAAGTCTTAATGTTCTTCTGGGTTAGCAGTGGTTTTCGGCTCACCACTCTTCCATGGATGGCATTTTTGTCCAGTGTCTTTCTAATAGTGGAGTCATGAACAGTGACCTTTATTGATGCGAGAGAGGCCTGCAGTTCCTTGGATGTTGTCCTTGGCTTTTTTGTGATTTCTTGGATGAGTCGTTGCTGTGCTCTTGGAGGAATTTTGGAAGGTCGGCCACTTCTGGGAAGTTTCACTACTGTGCCAAGTTTTCTCCATTTGGAGATAATGGCTCTCTCTCACTGTGGTTCTTTGGAGTCCCAGAGCCTTTGAAATAGCTTTGTAACCCTTCCCAGACTGATGCATTTCAATCACCTTTTGACCTTGGCATAGTGTGCTACTGGGTGAGACCTTTTATCCAACTTCGTGCTGCTGAAAAAGTTCTATTTATGTGTTGATTTGATTTTGAATCAGGCCTGGGTGTGTCTAGTCCAGCTGAACTCCATTATGAATGCAGTTTCATAGATTTGGGGATTTAGTAACTAAGGGGGCAAATACTTTTTCATACAGGCCCAGTTGGTGTTGGATAACTTTTTTGCTTCAATAAATAACAATATCATTTATTATGTCTTTTGTGTTTACTCAGATTGCCTTTGATTTGTTAGATTTTGTTTGAATTTTTGAAACAATTTAGTATGAGATATACACAAAAACAAAATAAGGATGGGGGAAAATACTTTTTCACAGCACTGTATTCTTTGAAGAACTTTGGAGTGCTATTTTAATACAGTAGTCATTCAACAAGGTACCACCAAAATACTTTTTTGTAATGGCGATGACATGAGAGAATCATTTGGGAAAACTTAACCACATGAACAGATGTTAGGGCAGGAAGTAGGATGTGGTATGGACTCATCTTTAAGTAAATGCAGGTGTCTGTACTGTTTGCAACCAAATGAACCCAACTAAAGTTAACACTTTCTGTTAAGTGTAAAGACAACCTTATGCAGGACCTTTTAGACATTTGTTCTCGGTCTCTTGGCTGCCCTAAAAAGTATTTAGAAGCTTAAGCCACTCTCAAAAATGTCTGAATTTCACTACATTAGATAGCAAACATCTTTTCTCAGAACTTCACTTTTCAGAGACATTTTTGCTAAATGACTTTTAATCAACTGGTTCCTTGATCATTTTTAGTGGATGTATGAAGTCAGTTTCCCTCAGGTTCACACAGGTGGATTTCAGCACATTATGGACACGTTTGACAACC
Source organism: Myxocyprinus asiaticus (assembly GCF_019703515.2). NCBI lineage: Eukaryota > Metazoa > Chordata > Actinopteri > Cypriniformes > Catostomidae > Myxocyprinus > Myxocyprinus asiaticus. The sequence continues at coordinate 4,043,206 of NC_059364.1, read as the reverse complement.
ACAACATGTGACAATACTTTGTCATCTTTGTAAACATTACTTTTTTTTTTTATTATTATTAAAAGTTTTGCTTAAAGTGTGCTATCTTTCTCTAAATTATATGCCGCTTGGGTTGATATTTTGTAAGTGATGCAATGACATTCAGACATGTACAAGTATGACTTAAGTGTCCAAATAGTTTTTGAGACCACAATAAAAACAGTTTATAATCAATGTTAGGGATGCACCGATGTATCGGCTGCCAAATTATTGACCAAATTAAAACCATCGGTAATAAGCATAAAAACACTGATATGAAAAACCGATGGTTTATTTATAATTAATTAGTAACCCACTTTGTAAAAACTCACTCCTATGAACATGTAATATGTCATTTTTTATTCTTTTTTTGTTCTCATGTTAATGTGGAAAAAATGCCATAAATACACGTGACAGTTGTGAAAGCGTCACTTACCTATTGACTACATGATGAGAGAAAACACCCAAAATGCTTTGAAACCAGCAGACTTTGACTTCTGAAATATCGGAAATTATATTGTTAAAAAAGCTTTTGTTCCTCTTTATAAATTTAAACACATCTAAGTAAAACTCTGATGACTATCGGTATTGGCCTATAGTTTCTTTGGTTATAAGTGGTATCGGCCAAAAAAAAAAAAAAAAAATCAATGTGTCTCTTTCAGTGTGGTCTGGTGGTGATCTTGGCCCAGTTGGGCTGTTATGTGCCAGCTGAGAGTTTACGTCTTACCCCTGTGGACCGAGTCTTCACTCGCCTTGGTGCCTCTGATCGCATCATGAGTGGTAGGTTATCTCTTGGTTCTTCCTTTCTGTCTGCTTCATGAGTACACTTTACTCAGGATACTCACATCCACTCTGTTTTCTAGGTGAAAGCACATTCTTTGTAGAGCTCAGTGAGACGGCAAGCATTCTGCTGCATGCCACCAACCATTCCCTTGTACTTCTTGATGAACTGGGTAAATTTAGTAATTAATTCTTCATTGTTGAACTTTGATACTTAAAGGGGTAGTTCACATAAAAAAAATGCCAAATCTGTTATCCCTTACTCACCCTCATTTTGTTCCAAACCTGTAGAGTTGAAGTCAGAAGTTTACAGACACTTAGGTTGAAGTCATTATAACTCATTTTTTTAACTACTCCACAGATTTCATATTAGCAAACTATAGTTTTGGCAAGTCGTTTAGGACATCTACTTTGTGCATGACACAAGTAATTTTTCCAACAGTTGTTTACAGACAGATTGTTTCACTTTTAATTGACTATCACAATTCCAGTGGGTCAGAAGTTTACATACACCAAGTTAACTTTGCCTTTAAGCAGCTTGGAAAATTCCAGAATGATGTCAAGCCTTTAGGCAATTGGAGGTGTACCTTTGGATGTATTTTAAGGCCTACCTTCAAACTCGGTGCCTCTTTGCTTGACATCATGGGAAAATCAAAATAAATAAGCCAAGACCTCAGGAAAAAAATGTGTGGACCTCCACAAGTCTGGTTCATCCTTGGGAGCAATTTCCACATTCCTGAAGGTACCACGTTCATCTGTACAAACAATAGTACGCAAGTATAAACACCACGGGACCACGCAGCCATCATACCACTCAGGAAGGAGACGCATTCGGTCTCCTAGAGATGAACGTAGTTTGGTGAGAAAAGTGCAAATCAATCCCAGAACAGCAGCAAAGGACCTTGTGAAGATGCTGGAGGAAACAGGTAGACAAGTATCTATATCCACAGTAAAACAAGTCCTATATCGACATAACCTGAAAGGCTGCTCAGCAATGAAGAAGCCAAGGCTCCAAAACTTCCATAAAAAAGCTAGACTACAGTTTGCAAGTGCACATGGGGACAAAGATCTTACTTTTTGGAGAAATGTCCTCTGGTCTGATGAAACAGATATTGAACAGTTTGACCATAATGACCATCGTTATTTATGGAGGACACCATCCCAACCGTGAAGCATGGGGGTTGCAGCATCATGTTGTGGGAGTGCTTTGCTGCAGGAGGGACTGGTGCACTTCACAAAATAGATGGCATCATGAGGAAGGAAAATTATGTGGATATATTGAAGCAACATCTCAAGACATCAGCCATGAAGTTAAAGCTCGGTCTCAAATGGGTCTCCCAAATGGACAATGACCCCAAGCATACCTCCAAAGTTGTGGCAAAATGGCATAAGGACAACAAAGTCAAGGTATTGGAGTGGCCATCACAAAGCCCTGACCTCAATCTGATAGAAAATTTGTGGGCAGAACTGAAAAAGCGTGTGCAAGCAAGGAGGCCTACAAACCTGACTCAGTTACTCCAGTTCTGTCTGGAGGAATGGGCCAAAATTCCAGCAACTTATTGTGAGAAGCTTGTGGAAGGATACCCAAAACATTTGACCCAAGTTAAACAATTTAAAGGCAATGCTACCAAATACTAACAAAGTGTATGTAAACTTCTGACCCACTGGGAATGTGATGAAAGAAATAAAAGCTGAAATAAATCATTCTCTCTACAATTATTCTGACATTTCACATTCTTAAAATAAAGTAGTGATCCTAACTGACCTAAGACAGGGAATGTTTTCTGCGATCAAATATCAGGAATTGTGATAAACTGAGTTTAAATGTATATGTAAGGTGTATGTAAATTCATTTTTGGGTGAGCTATCCCTTTAATGGTCTAACCACCTTTTCTGTTTAACTAAAGGCAGAGGTACGGCCACGTATGATGGCACAGCCATTGCGAGTGCAGTGGTGAAGGAGTTGTCCGAGAAGATCTGTTGCCGTACCTTGTTCTCCACCCATTACCACTCACTGGTGGAGGACCACGCCCAAGATCCAGCCGTGAGACTTGGACACATGGTCAGTTTCATCATTTACATTATCACTGTAAACTGGCCGAAAACTTTCAGAGCCAAAAAATAAACTAAACACTTGAAAGGAATTAATACATTTTAATTAAGGTATATGGAAATAATTTCAGCAACCCTCAGTTTGTAAGAACAATCAAAAATCACATTTACAATAATGTATTATTGCAGTAGTGTACAGTATTGTCACTGTGTCTCTTTCATTCGTGTGATACACATGCCAGAAAGGAACATGACGTAGCTATCTGCAAAGTACTGTTTACATTGCGCAAACTCCACCCACCTGAATTTTGTCGCTTATAACCAGAAGTTCATCCAGCTAGATAAAAGGACAATTTAGATAAATTTACAGCTCAAATATCATATTTTTGTATGGAAGAACATAAGCAATTCAACATAAATACAAGCCTCATGTTTAAACATTACGAAATGTCTTGCAAACATTGTAAGTCCGTTACTGTAAACATGATTTTTACTTTTTACAAACTGAAGGTCGAGTCAAAATCATTATCTTTGGTTATCGGCAGCATTATTATTTAAGGAGAATTTAATTACTGTATTTTTTAGGGAATATTCAGAGTTCAATACAAGTTCAGCTCAATCGACAGGCATAATGTTGATTTACTACTGAAAATAATTTAGACTCCATCCTTTTCTTTAAGAAAACGAAAATCAAGGTTACAGTGAGGCACTTACAATGGAAGTGAATGGGGCCAATTTTTGGAGGGTTTAAAGGCAGAATTGTGAAGCTTATAATTTTATAAAAGCACAATTCTTCTCTTTTTTTTTTTTTTTTTTTTTTTTGGTGGGGGGTGGATTTTCCTCCCCTTTTTCTCACAACTTTGGAATGCCCAATTCCCAATGTGCTTTTTAAGTCCTCGTGGTCGCGTAGTGATTCACCTCAGTCCGAGTGGCGGAGGACGAATCCCAGCTGCCTCCACATCTAAGATAGTCAACCCGCGCATCTTATAACGTGGCTTGTTGAGTGCGTTGCCACGGAGACATAGCGGGTGTGGAGGCTTCACGCCATCTACTGCGGCATCCGCGCTCAACTCACCACGCGCCCCACTGAGAACAAACCACATTATAGTGACCACGAGGAGGTTACCCCATGTCACTCTACCCTCCCTAGCAACTGGGCCAGTTTGGTTGCTAAGGAGACCTGGCTGGAGTCACTCAGCACGCCCTGGGATTCGAACTCCATAGCAAACTCCAACTAGGGTGGTAGCCAGCGTCTTTTTCCACTGAGCTACCCAGGCCCCTGCATTAATTCTTCTGTTAAAACTTGTGTGTTATTTGAGCTGTAAAGTTGTTTAAATCGCCGGTCGTTTTAGGGTTTACGTCATCATGGCAACAAAGTTGTAAAATTTTATACAGAAAAGTAAGCAGTGGTGGCTCAGCGGTTAAGGCTCTGGGTTACTGATCAGAAGGTCGGGGGTTCAAGCCCCAGCACTGCCAAGATGCCACTGTTGGGCCCTTGACCCTATCTGCTCCACGGGCGCTGTATCATGGCTGACCCTGCACTCTGACCCCAGCTTAGCTGGGATATGTGAAAAAAAAAGAATTTCACTGTATATGTGCAAATGTATATGTGTGATAAATAAATATTAAAAAAAAGAAAAAAAAAATCATGTTAATGTATATTGTTTACATCTTGTGGCTATACTTTCAAAACCATGAGTATTTTAATGTTCACGGATTGGCCCCATTCACTTCCATTGTAAGTGCCTCACTGTAACACTTTTTTTTTTTTTTTTGAGAAAATGTCTAAATTTTTGTGCTAATCAACATTATGCCACAAATGCTGTCAACTGAGCTTAACTTGTACTGAACCCAGAATATTCCTTTAAAGGTGCACTAAAGTAACAATTTTTGCTGGTTCTTTTTTGCATCCCTAAACAACTGACACCTACTGGCTGATATGTAAAGTGTTTATTTAGCATAGCATTTTCATGCCACCCTTATGTAGAATAGAACAGATTTTTCTAGACACTGATATGACTTGAGTCTTCATCTCATGTGCAAGTACATCATTATTAAACAGACTTGTCAACTGCTCTATTAATTTCTCTTAAAGGAATAATTCACCCAAAGATGTAAATTCTCTCATTTACTCACCCTCATGTTATCCCAGATGTGTATGACTTTTTCTTCTGCAGAACACAAAGATTTTTAGAAGAATATCTCAGCTCTGTAGGTCCAAACAATGCAAGTGAATTGTGGCTAGAACTTTGAAGCAAAAAAAAAGCACATAAAGGCAGCTCAGAAATCCATATGACTCCAGTGGTGTAATCCATGTCTTCAGAAGTGATTTGATAGATGTGGGTGAGAAACAGATCAATATTTAAGTCCTTTTTTACTGAACATGTTGACAGCAGTCTCCTTGGCATTCATGATTTCAGCTCGATTACACTTCCTATAGCGCCATCTAGCGCTCTACACACGCATCAAGCACTAGGAAATGTAATCGAGCTTGAAATCATAATTGTGCTTAGAGACTGCAGTGGCAAGTTGTACAGTGAAAAGGGAGTTATATTTTGGTCTGTTCTCACACAAAACAAAGTGGAATGCTTCAGAAGACCACTGGAGTCTTATGGATTACTTTTATACAGACTTTGCTTTTTTGAGCTTCAAAGGTCTGGCCACCATTCACTTGCATTGTATGAACCTACAGAGCTGAAATATTCTTCTAAAAATGTTTGTTTGTGTTCTACAGAAGAAAGAAAGTCATACACATCTGGGATGTCATGAGGGTGAGTAAGTGATGAGAATTTTCTTTTTTGGGAGAACTATCCTTTAAGGTGTAAAACTCGTTTACTTGGTGCATCTTTAATGTTCGAGTCCCATCAGTTCAGAAACAGTCAAGTACTGTAAAGCAGACATGCAAGTCTTTTTACTGTTTGAATGTTGTTAGTATTTAGTGAAGTAATCTGCAACATTGCTTCTTTCAGGCATGCATGGTGGAGAATGAATGTGAGGACCCGAGTCAGGAGACCATCACCTTCCTGTATAAGTTCATTGGTGGTGCATGTCCCAAGAGTTACGGCTTTAATGCAGCTCGACTGGCTAGTATTCCAGAGGAGGTCATCCAGTCTGGCCATAAGAAGGCTAGAGAGTTTGAGAGGAGCACCGTGTCCCTCAGAGTATTCAAGTAAGTGACTTGTATGTATGTAATGAAAGATAGGGTGAATCTCACAAAAAAAAAAAAAAAACAATGCTTTTGAAATTAGGCCCATCCTCATTTGTTTCTCATTACTGTCATAATCACTTTGTACTGTATTGCAGCAAAAAAAATTAAATGCATTACAATTATTGACATCAACACAAATTAACCTCTTCAACTCTGCGGGCAGGTCCAAAAGGGGACACTGTGTCACAAAAAGTTTATGCTTAAAATGTTCAGGTCTCCGAATACATACACTGGCAACTAGAAGTTTGGAATAATGTACAGATTTTGCTCTTGTGGAAAGAAATTGGTACTTTTATTCACTAAAGTGGCATTCAACTGATCACAATGTATAGTCAGGACATTAATAACATGAAAAATTACTATTACAATTTGAAAACATTTTTTCTTAAACTACTTCAAAGAGTTCTCATCAAAAAATCCTCCACATGCAGCAATGACAGCTTTGCAGATCCTTGACATTCTAGCTGTCAGTTTGTCCAGATACTCAGGTGACATTTCGCCCCACACTTCCTGTAGCACTTGCCATAGATGTGTCTGTCTTGTCGGGTACTTCTCACGCACCTTACAGTCTAGCTGATCCCACAAAAGCTCAATGGGGTTAAGATCCATAACACTCTTTTCCAATTATCTGTTGTCCAATGTCTGTGTTTCTTTGCCCACTCGAACCTTTTCTTTTTGTTTTTCTGTTTCAAAAGTGGCTTTTTCTTTGCAATTCTTCCCATAAGGCCTGCACCCCTGAGTCTTCTCTTTACTGTTGTACATGAAACTGGTGTTGAGCGGGTAGAATTCAATGAAGCTGTCAGCTGAGGACATGTGAGGCGTCTATTTCTCAAACTAGAGACTCTGATGTACTTATCCTCTTGTTTAGTTGTACATCTGGTCTTCCACAATTTCAAGCATTGTATAGCCTTCATTCCTCAAAACAATGATTGACTGATGAGTTTCTAGAGAAAGCTGTTTCTTTTTTGCCATTTTTGACCAAATATTGACCTTAAGACATGCCAGTCTACTGAATACTGTGGCAACTCAAAAACAAACACAAAGACAATGTCTTCATTTAATGAACCAAATAGCTTTCAGCTGTGTTTGATATAATGGCAAGTGATTTTCTAACACCAAATGATCAATTTAGCATGATAACTCAAGGATAAGGTGTTGGAGTGATGGCTGCTGTTTTTTACATCAGTTGAATGCCACTTTGGTGAAATAAAGTAGCAAAATCTACATTATTCCAAACTTTTGGCCTCCAGTGTATTCAAGGCATATGTGGTATCATTTGAAAGCTTAGAATCTGACCATTTCCTATATAACCATCACTTCTGCATTTGTTACATGAAATAACAAAATAAGGCCTGAAAACATTCGCTCCGCACATTAGCACCACCCAGAGGTCATGTGGTGGAATATAAATATCTTTCAGATAGCAATTAGACAAATCTTATATCAACTGAAAGCTCTCATTCTCAGAAATGTGACTGCACAGTTTATTTTGTTGCCCTAAAACCACAATTTGAAAGAAACACAAAGTGAAATATAATTTCTGTAAGACATCAAATACAAATGTCTTTTTATGCGCAGATCACTGCTGCTGTAAGCCACAAATAGCTTAACTTTATATCTGCTTTTACGAGTTTTCTTCAAAATTAGACATTATTTACTTGTGTAAATATTCCAATGTTATATCTTAAATGTCCAGCAGGAAAAGCATGCTAAACAAATCATCAGAATAATGTTATCGGCAATCGATGATACAATTTATATATCACCATAAAGGGGAGGATCTCAGCTTTCTAATGACACCTAGACTGAGCTTCTAGTCCACTCAGATGCCGAGATATTCGATGAAACAACAAGGGTGGTGCGTGAACTGAAAATTAGACTGAATGTCTATGGAGGAGCACATCTGTGAGGGCTAAAATGCATTAGAGCGCCACCTACATTTCAGATTGGCATTTTGTGATGGAGGAATTTATTTTTTTTTTCTAGTACTTGCTGTCATCTGTTGAAATAAAATAAGACTATTGAGGCAGATGGAGTGAACAGAACCTGAATTACATGCTTGCAAATTAGAAGAAGAAAAAAAATCTATTCATCAGATTGTAAACGTATACAGTATTGTTTTTCATTGGGAGGAGGTCTGAAAGAATGAGACCAAATTAGTGCACAGTATGTGTAAATGGTGAGCTTTTACATTTGAATGTGAACAACTGCAGACGACAGTCCAAAAATGCCCACGAGCTGAAGAGGTTAAAGGCAGTACAACCATTACACCCATTTCCCCTTTTCTTTGTGGTCCTAAAAATGGGCTTCATTTGATTATTACCTGATAATTATTATAGACAAATGTTTCCATTTCCAGTACTTTTATGTAGAATTTGATGTACTTAATCTGCAGAAGTTTTAATAACATTAAATGTCTCAACAGGAAATTGTGCTCATTTGTTGAAGACCCCGGAGCTGCTCGTGAACAGTTTGCCACATTGGTTCGAATGATCGGCAATCAGTAATGGAAAACCATTTTTTTGTTTGTTTCTGTTCACAAAATTCCTCACTACTGAAATGATCTAATAAAGTTTATTTTTAAAAATGTAACATGTTCCTCTTTGACTAGGAAATTAAACCTTTTGATTAATTACTAACAGCTACATAATGGTTATTGATTACTTAACAATATATTAAGTCTAGATGTCATGGAACATGCATACAATTCAGGCTGTATGAGAACCCACAGTCACCAAATACAGATGGATGGAGGGGCAAAAAATAAGCACAAAAAAGCTGTACAGATAAACATCAAGAGCTTCAAATGAGCAAGAAGCCTTTTTAACGGCTCCAGCAATGTTGTTTTCTCTCACACGTCACCTCACTCACTGCATTCAGAGTGAAATGACACGAGAACACGATGCTTTCACAAGTCTGGCGTCTTTTAAGCAACGGCCACAAACTCTAGGACTACTTCAAAATTTTCCTGCTGTCATCGAATCAGGATAGAGGGGCGGGGATAAACATTTTTAATTCACTTTAATTCACAAATGATTGCGCAACCAGCCTTGTGAAAACACTTTTACATCACGTCAACACTCCTTTCAACTCAAAACATTACTGGAGAATACTTAGTGTTTCTCAATGTTTTTTTCCTCAAATCTCTTTCACAGAAAGAACATACATCCTGCGACATGAGAACAATAACAGCAAGACTAAGGTATAAACAACCCCGAAATTAATATACTTAATAAAATAAAAAGACATTCAAGTACATTTAAGATTTTTTGCTCAAATACAAAACTACATTAGAAAGCATTAAAATCAAACCTCAATAAAATGTCTTTAAAAAAACAAAATCAAAACTGAAGTGCTGGGTCTTTTTTTTCTCTCCGTACATATACACTAGCACGGTGACCGCTGCATGGGAAGCACTGCGAGTCTATACGGGCTGGGTCTGGTTTCAAAGCAGCCGTAACTCTCGTATGTCTCAGACTTTCGTCTCGTGCGAGGTTCTTAAGAACTGCACTCTACTGTCCACATCTGTCATCCGTAAATCCTGAGTCACCACCTTCTGGTACGTGATACGAGCAGCCAAGAGTATCGCAACTGTCCGGATCTTGAAACAATCGCTTGCAAAAATGGTATGGGGGGGAAAGGGTCACCAAGTCCACAGCAGAATGTAATTTTTTTTCATTTGTTTAAATAGAAATGTTTCCTCTCAACATGTCCAAGTGTACACAATAATGCATTAATTCCTTTTTCAGAGTTCTGTTTTTATATATATATATATATATAAAATTGAATTATTTCTAGCGTGTAATCTCGTTAGCACTGGACTGAGCACATAGAGTCTGTTTGCTGATGCATTCTGCTTCAGTTGTGCTGCAGTGTGTTGGACTCTATAGGAGGGGCCGAATCGTACAGCGTGTCTGTGTCGTGAGTCGGCTCTCCAGCTAGCGTGCAAGGGTTCGACAAAGTCCCAGCGCCACAGTCACAGAAAAACCTGCAAGAAATGAGCGATACAATTACAAAGATAGTGGAAAAACTGTATGGGTGAAACTCGCGACAACACGCCTGGCTCAAAGACATTTTATTTTCTTCTAAGAGATCAAAGCCAATTTTTAGTCATATTAACTTGAAAGTCAGTAACTCCTTGTTACAAGAATTTGAAATGTATTGTGCTACACTATTTGTACTACTAAAAATAGTAATTAGATTACATTAACACTGAACAAATACTACCATGATGTATACTTAATTTTTAACTTTACAATTGTATTTTGGGGTTCCCACACATTTTGACCACTACATTTCCATGATTTGTAAAAATACATTTATGTAATTAATCATGTCCCTGGACCATAATAAGGAATATTCCTTCCATCTGAGCAATTCAAGCTTGGAGTACCACCTGTTTTCTCCAGGGGGCAGTAAGTGAAACTCCAGCTGTATAGGCAACGCGCAGCTTATACGGAGAACACAAGAAAACATTTTCGTGTTCAAGCACAGCTTGGAGTGCAAATCTGACTGCATGGATTTCAAGACGTGTTTTTCTAAGTTTCAAACTTTAACATGACACAGCGACCTAAAAACAGTATGTTTATGATGCAATGCAACTGAGACGCTCCAAAAGCATTCATCTGACACAGGTGTACATTGACAAGTTCTTAGACAAGCCCTTATAATATATGTTGGATGGAATGCCGGAAAAAAATAAATGGGTGAAAATCCCAGGAGATCAGCAGTTACAGAAATCCTCAAACCAGCCCGTCTGGCACCAACAATCATGCCGTGCGACAAATCACTGAGATCACATTTTTTCCCCATTCTGATGGTTGATGTGAACATTAACTGAAGCTCCTGACCCGTATCTGCGTGATTTTATGCACTACACTGCTGCCACACGATTGGCTGATTAGATAATCGCATGGATGTCTGTTGGTGCCAGATGGGCTGGTTTGAGTATTTCTGTAACTGCTGATCTCCTGGGATTTTCACACACAACAGTCTCTAGAATTTACTCTGAATGGTGCTAAATACATCAAGTGAGCGTCAGTTCTGCGGACAGAAATGTCTTGATGATGAGAGAGGTCAACAGAGAATGGCCAGACTGGTTTGAACTGAAAGTCTACGGTAACTCAGATAACCACTCTGTACAATTGTGGTGAGAAGAATATCATCTCAGAATGCCAGTCTGAGATGCGGGTTGGTGCTGTTTTGGTGGCACGAGGGGGACCTACACATGTTTTCATGACATTCACCTGTTAACAAATCTTTAGTAATCAATGCAAACTCAAAGTAACATTCACAGAATGTAAGACTCACCTATCATGTCTAATAAATTCTACATCGTGTCCTTGATGGCATTTCTTGATACAGTTCACACAGATGGCGTTACGGTCTGTTGTGTTACAGGTGTGACACCTGTGTGGAAAAAGTACAAGTCATGAAACAGTAGCTGCAACGTTACATAAAAAAAGGCAACAAATACATAAATATTTCTAAATGTGTTTAGAGGAGACGTTACCTGTAAAAATCATGCATTGGATAGCTGGTGTAACTGGAAATCTTGTACAGGCACTGACCTCTACTCACAGCTTTTTCAATCGCATCTTGATTGTTCATGATTTTGTTATCTACAAAGAGAACAGAAGATCACTGTCAGATTAAGTTCACTTGATCTTTAAATGAATGAATTAATCGCTATGTTTTCATTTTACCTTTCATTGTGACATTGACACCAGATGCAAGGAACAGCCCGCCAAAACGGTTGTTGAAGATCTGATTGCCTTCTAAAGTTGCGGTTGCATGGTTGGTAATCTCAATACCTGTATAACAGACAGATTAATCATATAAACTCAATTTACAAGTTTTCACAAATCTTATATCTAAGGGACAATGCACAGTCATTTTTGCAAAATGAACATGAAATATCAGTTTTGGAGTTGAAATTAGTTTTTCATGCTAGAAGACAATCTGTAGTGCGAACAATGAAACTATTAAAAATATTTGACTGTGGAATACTGCATACCAGAGAATTGTTTAATAAGACAATTAACTGTCCCTTTTTTATTAGAGTAAGTTGTGTAACAGGATCAGCTTCCTTTAAAAACGTACCAGCAGCAAAACCGTCGAATATCCTGTTCTTGCGAAGCACAGGGTGACTGTTGGTGCTAATGAGAACTCCTGCCTGAGCATTCCTGAAGATATCATTCTCTTCCAACAAACCTGCAACACCATGATGTTAAACTTCCAGAACTTACTGAGATCGTAGGAAATATACTAATGAGGTCAATTCTGGGTTTGACTGAATTTCACCTCGTCCTCCGTTGAATATACAGATTCCTCCATCCCTGCCATCGTGGATCTTGTTTCTGCGGAGTGTTGGGTTGCTGTCCGTCTTGATCCAAACTCCAGCCATGGCGTTATCAAAGATCTCATTGTCTTCTATAAAGCCTAAACCTGAGAACACATTCACAGAACACAATACACACCTAATAATATACAGTATACTATAAAAATACACTGTACCCCCATGTGATCAGTGGAAATACATAAATATACTTTGAGAAGTCCTACATTATGAGCATGTATAGGTCAAGTTATTTTTAAAACTAAAAGGATTGTGTATGAACTGTAAGCTTAATGATTAAGTGCATCTGATGTCCATCCAGAGATGACTGCAGAAGTGCACGTAGATGCAGTCCTTTTTATTTGGCTGATAAAGGCTTTAGTTGGCATTCATTTATATATGACAGGATACCAACAACAAAGGCGATGGCAGAGTGTGAGGGGACATTTTACCTGAATTGTAAACAAGGATTCCTCCATTCTGTCCACCCCAGATCTTATTCCTCCTAATTTTGGGATTGCTTCCGGTTCTACAAGACGAATGCAAAAGAACATCGAAGTAAGCCTGCTGTGGAAATATTACAGCTATTTTCCAGGTTAAATTGTTCATTTTAAAAAACTAAACGATGTGGAAATTGATTTCTGTAGATCTGTAGGGATGCAAACTCATGAGCGGTGGGAAAGTCATAGCAGGTGTTCCAGATGTATAACTTCTGTTGTGCTTGTTGTTTTCAATGCTTCTTTTTTTATGTTTAAGCTTAAAGTAACCTTTTCAAGTGATTTAAGGAACATGTTGAAAATTTCACCAAAAATGTTTTTATCAGAAAAGGTGACTTTAGCTGAAAGGTAAATAGTTTGCATCCCTGAATATTCCTTTAACCTCCTGAGACCCGAGCGTGACTGATGTGTACATTTTCCATTCCCCTTTTTTATATGTAACTAGTAGCCCCTAAGAAACATACCAAAAAATCAGACCAAATAGTTTTCCAAAAAACGTATGACCCACATATGTGGACAGCGGGACTAAGTTTTTTAGTAATGTGATATTTCAGTTTTTTCTTTTTAATACATTTGGAAAGTTATCAAAAATCTAGTTTTTGCTTTGTCAGTATGGGGTATGGAGTGTAGATTGATGTGAAAAAAATACATAATTTAAAGCATTTTAGCATAAGGCTGCAATATAGCAAAATGTGAGGGGTCTGAATACTTTCTGAATGTACTGTATATACTGATTACCATTGCCCCATGTCTGTCAAACATGTTGAGTGGTTCAAACATCACCTGCAGCCTGAAACTGAACTTTTGGTCGGATGTTAGGAGTGAATGCTCTTAGCTGCATGGTAAAGCTATATCATGCTCTCTAATTAGGAAAAGACAACCTCCAGTGTGCTGTCTATCTGCACTGGTCTCAGAACAGTTTGAAATGCACCTTACCTTCATCCTAACTCCATATACAGCCTATAAAAGCTACATTTTCCATCTTATGTATGAACGCATAGATTCTCAATGTGATAATGCACAGTGAATATGGGATATTTTAAGGAAAATGAGCCTATAGTCCATTTATTTTTTCTATAAATGGCACATCGGATGAAACTACAGACTCTACTCTTGATTCAAACAGGTTTTAATGTAAAAACATAATGAGGTTTCTTCCTAGATGTAGTTTTGTTGCCGTTTCTCCCAAAGACAAACTCAGCTGACATTGGCACCATGTTGTTTTGTCACATGACTCAGTGCTTCGAAAGTTAACCAGTCTCCTGAACTGAGATCACTCGGTTTAAATGAAATTAAATTATGCAAAGCCAAAGCATAATGTCCACACATGTGGACACGGTGTCTCAGGAGGTTAAGCTACTCTTCCCCTGTACAGTTTTTGTAAAGAAATGTGATTCCTAAACCTAGGCCACGTCCACACTAATAAGTTTATGTTTGAAAACGCATCAATTTCTCTACGTTTTGGCCTTCCGTCCACACTGAGACAACGTTTTTGTCCAGTGAAAACTGAGCTTTTCAAAAGCACTCTACCAAGCTGATTAAAAATGCCACTGACCTGATCTGAACTCCAGAGTACATGTGGTTGTAGATGTCATTGTCTTCTAATACACCATGACCATTATCGTAGAAATAAACGCCGACCTGAAGACAAACAGACGGACATAATGCATCAGCGCAACGCCCTTTGACCAAAGAATTGGACTCACAGAGAGCAGATTCTAGTCACTGAGATATATTTGAGCTAAGCATAATTAGAAAACGTTTCTGATTGTGGGAACCCAGTCGAAAGGCTCTTGCAGATTAAGATTACATGATAAATCTTGATTTGACACAATCATCATGGATTCATTATTGTTTCAGCATGGACTGAATGCAGATATACATACCTGTTTACCGCTGTGTATTCTGTTTCTGCGGAGAACAGGTGTGCTGCCTGTGGTCACCCAGACACCAGCCAGTGTGTTACTGTACACCTCATTCTCCTCGATCACTCCCTGACCCTTCTCATGCTGTTACAAAGCCAGAGAGATCAGAAAATCAGGGATGAGTCTATACTGAATGTTTGGTAAAACAATCATCAGAATCCATTAAGTCTTAAGAAAAAGAAACCATAAGCTTCATCAATGGTTGGTTTTGAACGATAAGACCTGGCCCAGGCAGAATCTGTAGACTCTTATTTTTGAGACATTTTAAGAGTTGATTTTAGGGGAAATTCAGGAACCCGTTGGAATGGATTTAAACATGGTAAAATGGATGTGGTTTGTTTAGGGTATGTTATGATTTTCTCTCTTTATTCACCACATAGATTCCTCCATGCTGCCCGTCATGGATCTTGTTGTGCCGGACAATCGGGCAGCTGTTGGTCCGGATCTGAATCCCAGCTAAAGCGTTGCCATAGATGTCATTCCCTTCAATGAGACCTCTGCCATCACCAAAAATGTAAACACCACCTTGGTTGCCATTGAATATTGCGTTACCCCTGTGTTAGAAAAAAGGGGTATTATTAACTAATGTTTAAAGATACAAGTTTACAACTACTCAAGTTGTCAAGGCACCAGTCTTTTAGGTAACTGTTGCTACAAACAAATTAAGAATGCTAAATTTCCTCCCCTAAAAAACAAAGTTGTCTTACTATAGAATGTTAAAATCATATATATGACACTTATGGACAATCTCCTACCTAATTGTGGGGTCGCTGTTGGAGGTAATCCACACGCCCGCAAAATTGTTTGCATAGATCTTGTTCTCGATGAACTGTCCTCGACCCTTCTCGTGTACGTAGATGCCTCCCGTCTGACCGTGATGGATCTCACAGCGTACTACTGTAGGGTTAGCATACGCCTTGACCTCGAAACCTGCTATCCGGTTCCTGTGGATGTTGCAGCTTTCAAAGTAGCCCTGCAGAGGGAGCCAAAAGTTCAAAAATAAAGGCCTCAACTGTGCTGCATGTGCAGAATGGCATATTTACAGTATATATATATATATATTATATATATATATACATACATATACACACACCAATCTTGCAAAGTATACCAAGCATAGTATGCAATATTTGACTCAACTGTTGGACTCTACTGGCAAACAGAAAATTCTACACAAAAATTGGATTTAAAAATGCCAATTTTTGAGAATTATTTTTTGTAGCATACCACAGTTGAATTTTGTATTTGATAGTTTAATTTTATTACACTGTGTCTAATCAAATTAATTCATTACAACCAAAATGTATTAATGGAAATTATTAATTATTAACATTGCATTATTTTTTATCAAATCAAGTGCTTTTATACAAAATCCTGACAGCACAATCAAAAACAACATTGGAGATATTTTTGTCAAATGAAGTGCTTTGTTATTATTATTCATTATATTTATTTACAGTAAACTACATTACTATTAAGTTGTTCTTCTTTTTTGCCATTTTACACGTCCATTTAAATCAAGCTTTATTTTACGCGTTTCTGTGTGTTTTTGACAGTATTTTCTCACCTCCAGATAAGCAGTTCGCTACTAGTGTGGCCTAGTGTGATTATTAAACCCCAAAAAGCTGTGATTTAATTAAATAAATATGTAATATGTATGTATGTGCTAAATAAATAAATAAAATAAATTATATATATATTTGAGCCAAAAATGTACTTTTGATTTATTTTTCTTATTTGAAATGATACATCTCAGGATGTAAATAAGGTGACTCTGAAAAACTGCTTTTGTTTTGTTCCCAATCATGTCAACTGTATCTGTGCTGATTCAAAGCAATCAAAAGTTATAGCATTACACAAATAATGTATCATAGTGTCCAAAAGCCTCTCCAAACAAATCATAATAATTGTACATTAAAAACTAATTACACATGCAAACACAACAATGACTAAAGGTTTGCATAGCATGCAGACATGATTTTAGTAATGAGATTTCACAGAATGAGTTTCATTCTGTGTCATTTGAGACATCATTGAGTCTGTGTCACGTACTTGGCGCCATCTCCTGGTGACCATATGTAACGTTGTGCTTCGTGTGGATTATCTAATGATCTATGCATTGCGTGGGCTTGTTTGAAAGATAATCACCTCCTCCAAGTAACTATATGTGATATTTTATGTTCCTTTTATTTTTCGTGAAGTTATAAGCGAAAATGCGGCATTTAAGTGACCACCATAATTGTCAAAGAAATATACTTGGCTATGAATTGCTATATTTTTGAGTAAAACAAATAGGCTTCTACTCTTTGAGAGCTTTCCAACAACATATGACACATGGCTATTTGATCAGTTTGATGTTTTTACTGATTGCAATAATATGTACAGCGCAATTTATTTATTTTTATAAATTATCAAAACAGAACACTTTGTCTGCAAATTTCAAAGCACTTGTTCAGTTCTGGTCATAATCCCTACATGCACTGTAAAGTAGAGCTTCTAAGCTTTCAAAAGACACATTTTGTGTTGGTCAAGACTGTAGTTATTAATATTTTGACGATAATTTTTCTCTCACGGGCCCATCTGAGCTTAGAGTTAAAAAAAGGGGTGTAAAGTAGAGATCGACCGATATTGATTTTGAACAACCGATTCCAATCATTTTTATGTTTACATGTCCGAAAACTGATATGCAGAACCAATATTTAATCATTTTTATTTTTGCACAATGGTAACCAAATAATCATTAGATTAAAAAAATAAAAGCATAACAGTCACATATGAATATTGGTATAAATAATACTATATATAAACATATTCCACACATTTTCAAAACAACTTAAATATAATGGTCCATTTTAACTCTCACTTTTTGGAGCCCAGTTGTATTTTATTATAATACACTATAATCATTTTTATTATTATTATGGGTTATTATTATTATGAGGATTTTATTGTTTTGCACAATAGCAATTTATTTCTGACCTATTTACCTCACCTTCACCTGGAGTTTTAATTTAGTCAAAAACACGCTGCCCTTTCAGCTTTCCGACAGTTTGCAATGTTGCCAAAATAACATTAGGTTTACATTAAGTCAGTTTACCTGTGAACATCACCGTTTCCTGTTAAATGCACAGTAGAATAATGGTGTCTCTAAGCATATGCACCAGATTTTTCCATTTATCAGTAAACCCGATGTTGAAAAACAGAAGACCGATTAATCAAAAAAAGTGTAAATATCAGAAAAAACATCTGTAAAACCGATTATCGGTCAATCTCTAGTGTAAAGTCAGTTATTAAGACGCAACCACTAATATTCTTAACATGCAGACACTGAAACTAAAATCAAACTGAGAGGTTTCTTACCATTCCGTGGTCAAACGTGAACACCCCAACATCTCTCCCGTGATGGATGTGGTTCCGTCTGATGATGGGGTTGCCATGGTTTTTCACCCAGATCCCAGCTAGTGCATTGTTGGATATCTCATTGTCTTCGTAAATGCCCTGCAGAAGAAACCCAGAGAGATCGAACACAGAATGATTCCTCTGCTCCAGAATGCAGGAAAGGAGGAATGTGATAGTCTATGAGAGTTTCTAATTACCTGTGCATGGTCGGTGATGTAGAGTCCCACATTCTCACAGTCACTGATGTTACAGTGTTTGATAGTGGGTGATGCACCCTGACCGCTCACACACACTGCTGAGCCCACTGCAGGAACACAAGACACGACTGTTAGCATCAGAGACAATTAGAGCAGCCTTTGTGTTCACTTTAATTCCTTTCATATGTATGCAATCATTGGAAAGCGGGTACACAAGCATATGCAAAGACATTTGTTGAACTCTAACCTGCGAGAGGATCTAAACATCACAGACTGATTAATGACAAATAAACATAGAAAATACTATAATTTTGGCACTTCTGCATTAATTATTTTTAAATAATATTTTAAATGAGAAAGCTGCATGGCTCTCGACACAGTTGAGATTTTTACACAACATGCAATAAAAAGCAAACAGGTCACTCTGGTCACCTGTGCATGTACTGCGGATGATGCAGTGGTCAATGATGGGGCTGCAGTTGACTGTGATCTCCAGGCAGTGATGAGCGTTGTGATGTTGAGCTGATTTATCATCAGGATTAAACTGCAACAGAGAACAATCACATGTGAGGTAATGCATTATATCACTTATATCTTACTAAACATAATTTACTGTGGTTACCTTAATTGTCATGTAGCCTACAAAAGCATCCTCTGACCCCTCCATAAACACAAACGTTGAATCTCTAGTGTTCTCAATGATGACTTTATCTGCTACTTTCCCGGGAGCTGTGAAACCATATGTGCGATTAATATTTACTGTACACACAAGAAAATCTGCCCTGATCCGCTTAAAGTCAAGATCTACTTTCTAAATACAGATTCCTGGTCTAATTATGCATGATTCCATCAGTGCACATTTTCTAGGGCTGGGTACTGATACAGATTCCCCGATTCGTTTAGATTCTGATTCACAAGCTCTCCAGTCTCCATTCGGGTACATTTCAGTTATAATGTTAATTTTTTTTGCATATGAATCTCAGCTAATGCTGTTAATTATACAGTGGACCTTCTAACTGGGGAGGACATAACAAGTGGGGGCTCGTCCGGGATGAATTGATTTTTACAAATTTAATGTTATCATTAGTTTTTCATCATTGGTCAGATTTGAACTTTTTTAAAATCTCAAATTCCAAGTATTCCATTAATAAATATGATGTTTTGAAACTGCATATATATATAAATATATTTTGTTACGTTTATTGTTTACATGCATAGTTTGTACTATATGTAAGTATTTACACTGACATGTAGAACATGTGCTAAATCAGTACGGTCTCTTTAAGAATATCGGCAGTTGAGCGCACATTAACGAGAGTCGCCGCACGGTTTCCGTACCGCATCTGTGCTATGTGTGATTAGAAATAACCCATCCCCTACAAACACCTAGCTCCATTCAGGTACATAAGGTACATTTTTTTTTGTGGTCTGAATGATGTTTGTCACTCAGAATGTTTTCACTTGGAAATAGATCACAATACGATCAAAAAGGGGATGTGAATGCAGTTTCGTGTTGACCTTAAACATTTTACATGGCACAGTGTGTGCTTACCAGCGCCTATCATTGTGATCGGCGACTCTATGTAGATCCATTCATCTGTGTAGATACCAGAGTGGACAAATATCAAACCGTCAAAATGGGCTTCCTGAACTCCTCCCAGAGCGTCCTCGATTGTGTCATAATACTGAGGAATGAATTAAAAGATGGATTAAAAAAACAGATATTTCTGGCTGTAAAATCTGATTGAATGAACCATTCCAACCCACTATAAAATATAAACACACACAACTGCACAACTGATCAATTGAATTCTATACTGCCTGGCCAAAAGTCGCCATTTGGATTTAAATAAGCAGATACTTAAGAGCCTATGATTAGCTCATTATTACAGTGATTAATATGTTTCAGCTGGCAACAATGCTTTTAACCATAAATGATGCAGTGTGTAGCTTCTCATTTCTTAAACAACCATGAAGACGGATGTCGGAAGACGTATCCCCCATCCCGTGGTCGTGGAAAAGATGTTACTGTGTTTCAGAAGGGGCAAATTATTGGCCATGATCAAGCAAAGAAAACAACTAAGGAGATTACTGAAATCACTGGAATTGGGTTAAGAACTGTCCAACACATTATTAAAACCTGGAAGGATAGTAGTGAACCGTCAGCCTTGCGGAAGAAATGTGGTCAGAAAAAAATCTTGAATGATCGTGATCGGAGATCACTAAAACACTTGATGTCACATCGTAAAAAAATCGACAGTAGAACTCACGGCTATGTTTAATAGTGAAAGTAAGAGCATTTCCACACGCACAATGCGACGAGAACTTACAGGTTTAATAAAAAAAACAGCTGTGTGGACACAAGAAAGCCAATTGTTAGTGAAGCTAATCGGAAAAAACGACTTCAGTTTGAAAGGGAGCGTAAAGATTGGACTGTGGTGCAATGGAAAAAGGTCATGTGATCTGATGAGTCCAGATTTACCATATTCCATAGCGATGGGCGCGTCAGGGTAAGAAGGGAAGCTCATGAAGTGATGCACCCGTCATGCATAGTGCCCACTGTACAAGCATCAGGAGGCAGTGTTATGATCTGGGGTTGCTTCAATTGGTCAAATCTAGGCTCAGCAACACTATGCAGCAATAAAATGAAGTCAGCTGACTACCTGAATGTACTGAATGACCAAGTTATCCATCAATGGATTTTTTCTTCTCTGATGGCACTGGCATATTCCAGGACGACAATGCCAAGATTCATAGACTCAAATTGTGAAAGAGTGGTTCAGGGAGCATGAGGAATCATTTTCACACATTAATTGGCCAACACAGAGGCCTGACCTTAACCCCATTAAAAGTCTTTGGGATGTGCTGGGGAAGACTTTACGGAGTGGTTTGACTAAAATTGTCGAAATAATGCCACGACGAATGCGCACCGTAATCAAAGCGGTCCAACTAAATATTAGAGTATGCAACTTTTTTTTTGGCCAGGCAGTGTGTATTAATATGCCAAGAAGCTTGGCAACCATATACATCCTACAGTTAAGCTAATGAACTTTGCGTGGAAGAACTGTTTATTATGACACTTCTAGTTGTGTGACAGTGATTTTGACACATTTAAGGGTCACATTTGAGTCACAACGCCTAACAACACTCAGAATCTATCAATTAACTATATAATTCATCCAAATCATGAAAAACAGAGCATTAAGATTATAAAAAAACCATGCAAGAGACCCAGAACTCACCAGCATGTTCTCTCGTCCCTTATATCTGGCTGGGTTACTGTAGAAATGTTCAGCAAAGCCTGGTTTCACATGAGCGCCTTTATACTATAAACACAAAGGTCACAAATCAGTCAGTATTTTGTCAATAATATGCTCCCACATAAACCTCACTCATGAAACTAATGATTACTGACACACCCACATCCCCCTTATCACATTACCGCACCATCTGTTCATTTATGGGTTTAGGGGAAAAAAAACCTAAATCGCAAATTGTCAGATTGGCTTTGTATTGTCTCCTTGATTTTTTTTACCATAAAATGCACAAGTAATCTCAAAATACAACAGTGTCAATACAATCATATATCACTATATCATATCTATTTCAATCAAATTCGTACTGGACAAAAGCGAAGCGAACAGCATGAGAGAATTTAAAAAAAAAACTGATCCCACTGATTCACTCTCTTTCGCGGACGTGCAGGTTCAATCGCGAAACAATCATGATATTGTGATGCAAAGTCCTGACAAAACAACTTTTGCTTTGCTTGCACTCAAATGAAGATTAAAAACACCACAAAGAATATAAAAGTGAGCAACTTTTTACAAAGCCAGTGTATCTCATACCACCAGTGGTGAAAGACATTACCAGTTGCTGAAAGCTCTCTTTCCAGGGATTGGACTGCTCGTACTCTTCTGGGTTAATCTGAAAGAACTTCCCAGACTCAGGGTGCATCATGGGACGTGTGTACTCAAAAACCTCCATATAGAGTCTCTTCCTGCAGAGCAGACAAGATCAAGATAACTGACCCTTAAAAAAATATAGCGGCAGTACCATAGTACACCAGTGGCATCAGATGGTAATACACTGGTACTTTGATAAATACCATAGTACTGAATGATGACCATATTCATATACCATGGTGCTCCAAGATGCTATTTATTTATGTACATATTAGTAGCATCAAAAGATTGTCTTCACTCATGTCCATTCCTTTAGTCAACTGATATAACCATCATTTTAAGTGTAATGAGGAACTCACCAGAGGATGGGGTCATTGGCCAATTCACTAAAGCGTTTGCACACACATGCGGCACGACAAAGGTCCTGCTCCAACAGGTACGAGAAGATTTTTAAAACCACCTCATCAGGAAGCTTCACCTGCAGGTACTGCTCTGCTGGAGTGACTGGAACAGAAGAGAACTGGTGTTATTGGAAACATACAACTCCGGCAAATTTAATCAAGTCATCATAATATATAAGACAGCTTTCCATTACCATGCAGATCTTGTGATTTTCCCGACACTCTGGCCCGTTTCGCCCGATGCCCAAAGTTTTCTGTTGTTGACGTGGAAGCACCCTTTAAAACAAGAAAAAACGAGAACAAGACTGACATTCATGGTCAATGTGATTTATTTCAAGTGTGAAAACTTGCTGTAGCTTTTCCAAATGGCCTAAATTAATATTTCAGACAAAGCATTAAATTCTAAAGAATTGCAGTTCTTTGTTCATAAATAAATAAAACATCTCTTATGAGTTTAGTAGGGTTACTGAAATCTTTTATTTATACTGGACATCTAAAGCTCAAACACTAAAGTTTGATTCTGCGCACCTCCATGTTGGTCTTTGTTGGACAAGCGGTTCTCTTCGGTAACAGAGATTTTCTTCGAAGTTGGTACGGACTATTCTGAGCTCCTTGAACAGATTCTTCTGCGACCATCTCGGCAGGAACTTCCTCATCTGTGAGAGAATCAAGACACAATATATGACACTGCAATAGTCTAATACAAGTAAACTAGTGCCAATACTTTATACCTAAAAGTGCATGCTTTGCCGTTGCCAGTACTGTACTTTTTATAGGAGTATGCAAAGTGAGATACAACCCCATGGCAAGCATAACGCTAGCATACGACTAGTGGAACTAACAAAATCCCAGAGGCTTTTACAACACAGAAAATAATCTCAACTAGTTGTGTTTCAACACCAGTATAAAGATTGTGTCATTAGAGATAATGACAAACAGCTTGTAACCTACTAAATATATTCCCAGAATGTATTCAAACACATGGAATTCGCCATATGTTGGTGATGTAATCAATATTTGCATAATAGTTTCAGCTCAAGTTTTTCCATTTCCCTGCTCAGATGAAAATCCCTCGAGTCTGTATAAGAGACCAATAACCTCAGTTGAAGTGGCGATAGGTGCTCAAATGAGAGACACTTCCATAAATCAAACCTAATGAAAGCTCTGGAAACCGCAGTCCTTGAGTTCCCGCATTTCCCTGTGATAAATACTCAGCTCAACGAAAGGTGGAACAACTAGGATTTCAGCTTTTAAAATAGTTCTCTCAAAGATTAAAATCCAGACATTATTTACTCACCTTCATGTATGATTTCCTCTTTTTTTGTGGAACACAAAAGTAGATGTTAAGCAGAATGTCCAGGCTCTTTTCCATACAATGAAATAACACACGAAGGGCAAAAAACCACCACAAAATTAGTCTATGACTCATGCACTTCTTAGTCTTCTGAGTCTTAGTCTCCATCTGGCTAAGGCTAATTTCATAGCTAACATTTTACATATCCTAAATACACACAATTATGGCTGGGCATTATGATGATGTATATCATGGTGACAATATAAAGTGAGAATTAACAAATATTGCTATATCCTGTACATCGCAATATGTGTGCGGGGTGTGTATGCATCTATGAATGGGCACGACTTCACTTGAGACAGAATTGAAGAAACATGGACAGGCTTTTTCTGGCATTTAGAATTTCAGCAAATTCAATGACATTTATCTAGTGTTTGGAGTGCTTCATAAGTGCTAAATATGCTTCTCATCTGTTTCACATTGCGCAAGTGCTATCTCTGTTGCACGCAAGTGTGCGCGAGTCCAGCAGGCTTCCTGATATTTGTGCTCCAGAGACAGGAGAACGCAGAGCGGGATCGCGCTACTTAATCCGGCTTCTCTCGACAATGCGGCGCAGACCACAAAACTTTCAGGACCCATTTGAATCATACTGATATTTAAATTATAAGAGTTTTATTTTATTTTAAAGCACTATGGAGGAAGTCAAACATCTACGGCTAGACCGTCTGACATTCTAACAACCATTGACAAGGAAAAAAAAATACATGTAACAAAATAATGTGGTTTTAAATTAAACATCATCACCAGATGACTTAAATAATCAAAAGCCTAATTTTTGTTGGATATTTACATATATATTATTTCCTTTGCTGCATTGCTTGAAGATGATGGCGAGTTTCTTGAGAAACGTTTGTAAGCTAATAATACTATTGGTCAACAACATATCAGACTAAAAATGTGGCATAATGAGAAATGTTGTATTATGGTTATGTTGATTTAAATCCAAGTTTTAGTTTTTGTTACTTTGCTTATGTTTGTTAAGTTCCAGATAAGAAAACTATAAACTTATAATATATAGTTTTCATTTATAAAGTATTTAATTCACTGACTGGATTATCCAGAATAAGGGAATTACAATATGTTTTTTTAATAATAATTAAATAAAAGTTAAAGTTAATGAATTAACTATATCGTGATGCATATCATTATAGTGATATAGAATGATTAGTATCGTGATACAACAGTGCTATAACAAAAGGGGACAATTTTCAGTGAATACCAACACACATTTTGTCTGTTCCTCACACAAAGCTACTTTATGGCTTCAAAAGACCTAAAAAATAGACCACTTTAATTTAATGCTGCAACTAACGATTTTGATGATATTCAACGATAATTGCAACGATTAATCATAAGCTATTAACCGATTATTCAGCTTGTGCCCTGACTTAAAAGGTTTTATCAAACGTGCTTACTAACAATAAAGAGAAAATCATCTCTACATGACATTCACTGAATTAAAGGGAAAAAATACTTTTTATTAAGTTTAATTCAGTAAAGAAACTCCTATTGTTATCAAGTGTTTTTGTCTTGTTTTCCATTTAAAATTGTCTAAAAATCCTTAAAACAAGATACATTTACTTGAGAAGCAACATATAAGATATTTAGACTTGCTTTAAGGGAATGTATCAAATATAAGTGTATTTTTTCACTTGGTTATACTTCTGCGAGTGCAGTAAAGACAAAATATACTCATATTCATGATCTGTTCTCTAAAAGCATGTCTAAATATCCTATATGCTGCTTCTCATGTGAATGCATCTTTTTTTTAAAGGATTTTTAGATATTTTTAAATATTTATATTTTTAATATTATATTCAACATTCTCAGATAACAATGTATTTCTTCTGCAGTATAGCTGCTAAAGTAAATGTACATTGTTTTAAAAGAGTTTTAGATATTTATATTGAAAAACAAGCCAAAACTACAACAAATCAAATATGTATTTTGTTTCAGTGTATAATGGGGCGACAGACTACCCTCTCTCACCTTTCTGTTCACTTCAGTCCATCTTTAACTCACAAAAACACAAACTCCCTCTTATTAATAAAGCTGCGTATTGCCAGTTTTCTTCACGATAAGAAATGCACAACGACACATATATTATGATTCAATAAGTCACGAGTCATCACGTTATAATCTAGCTGCATTAAGCGTGTGCGCTTGAGGGATGAGCGTCCCCGCGCCAGTGTGCATCAGCCGGGTGCAGTTTCAATCTCTCCCCCTTAGATCGGGACATTTTCGGAGTTTGTAGTTATTTACATGATCTGCTTCCATATTATTTGAACTTTAACAACAAAAATTTGTGTCGAATTTTTTTTTTTATTGTCGACGTTGTCCATAATGTCAACGTTTCATCCCTACTTTTATTATACTTTTATGGTGCTTTTTGTCCAGTTTGGAGCTTGACAGCTCCTGGTCACTGTATGCTTTCATAGTATGGAAAAGAGCATCTTCAACATTCTCCAAAATATCTCCTTATGTGTCCCACTGTGGAAAAGAAAGTCATATGGTTTGTAACAACATGAGGGTGAGTAAATGACAAAATATTCATTTTTGGATAAACTATCCTTTGAAATCTCATCAAGGCACTGCATGACACACACTCTGAAAAACCTTCTCTAACAAACACAACCCTTATCTCCTCAGCAGCTGTGGTGAACGAAACACTTGACACCACACAGGGTCAGAGGCAGAGGTTGAATCGGAAGGCCATGACACTGGTGAATTAGCCGTGTGGCATCCCTTTGATGACAGTCCTGAAACCTAAGACAGCGTCGACCCGCTGCTGCAGCCCAAACACATACCAGATTTCCACTTTAGACTGCTGTAGGTCGAACTCGACCTTTTCAAATAGAAACATTAGATTTATTTCATACTGCTGAAACAATCCTGACACAATAAAAAAAAAAAATCATTCTTGGGCTGCACAATTATAACAAAAATCATAATTGTCGATTATTGCCCATGATAATGTAATCGCGATTATTAATGACGATTAATAGATGAAATTACTGTGATGTCACTAAGCAGGCAACCATGCTTGCAGGTTCTTCAGAACATCAGGTGGTTATGGGCTGCAGTTTATTTTAAGCATTAAATACTATAATAATGTTTGTTAACGTATATCTATGGTTTACAGTTTCATGTAACAGGTTGATGTATACACATCCTCACACATTTAACACACTTCCAAAGCCAGAAAAATGTGGCATAAAAAATTAAAAACTACCGTCAGACATGCAATATGTGTCTTTACTGCTTAAATTATTGGTCCACATTCATAAATAATAATATTTGACATATTCAATAGTCAAACTGATCAGCCGATTTAGACTGAACTTCCTTACTGCATTTAAAATCACAGTATTGTGATCTTGTTCGCATAAGATCATCATTAAATCATATTTGGCCTCAAATCTGTCACAGCGGCTGCACTTTGGAAAGACCAGCCTGTTTCTGATTTTGTGAGATTTGTTAAAATTTAAATCTACCAACAGTAGTTGTGGGTCAAATAGGCATTTATTTGAATAGACATGATAACAATGATTATGGTCTGTGAAATGTGAAGTTCAAGACTTTTTCTATGTCCAAAATATTCAAAACATGCTGACTTTGTAGCTTAATACAACAATACAAATGTTATTCTTTTATTTAAAAGTTGAATACAAAAATCAAGCAACCCAACAATACTCAAGCTCTCATGTTCTGCACTCACAAATGCTCTCATAATAAATATAGCTGTTTAAACAACACAATAAATCATTTATTTAGACCCTGTCTGTACCCTGTCAGGGATCGTTTTAGTTTTGTCACGTTGCTCGTTGCACATTGTTTACCTATGATAAATAAAACGGGGCGACATTTAACAAATTGAAAATAATTCAAAATTGCTCACCTTTGTTCTACAGCTTCTTTTCGAGTGTCAGATGATGTTTCTTTAGCACTAATTTTCGTCACAAACCGAGAAGAAATATACTGTAAAGCAAGTATCAGAACATCAGACAATTCAAAACTTGCACATAAGGATTGGTTGTCATTACTGATAGGATTGTACTGTAGACTCACTGTGTCTCTGATTGGCCACTGCCATTTCATTGCTCAACTACACACATAGCTTAGCTTTTTGATTAATTGTGCAACCCTAATTCATTCTGAAATAGGTAACAGTAGACATCACACAACGGTATTAGCCTAGTTACAAAAATAAATAGGGTGATCTTAATATTTTTTTGGTTTGAATGGCTCAGAAATGTATTCTAATCCACACATGAAGCTATAGGTCTATACTCTACGTTAACACTTTAACTAGAGATCGACCAATATTGATTTTTGTACAGCCGTTACGATACCGATTATTTGCATGTTTACGTGTCCGATAACTGATATGCAGAACCGATTTTTTATTGATTTCATTTATTTCTTTATTTTGTCTCTATATTACAAAAGTTAAAAATAGAGCTTGCACTGAAGTAGGAGGGCCCAACTGAGGAAAAAAGGCAAAATTTTTATATTAAAACAATAATCTTCTTATATAATAACAACAACAGCAGCAACAATAAATATAGCTGCAAGCAGTGATGACGGCCCAAGCACAACTGGTTCATTTCCACCCAGTGGCTTTCTGAAAAAATGCAAGGTGGACACATGCTTTTGGCATTTGGCAATATTCTAAACAATTTTGAAGCAATTTGAGTAAATATAAGAGGTCTATTTAAAGACCACTTCCTGCTGCCAGGTGGTGGCGCTATGACCGTGACCCAAAATAGTCACATCCATGTGATTAGCTTCCAAGACTAAACACACATCTCAATTTTGATCTAAATCACACATTGCACACAGAAGATTTGAAACACTTCTTGTTTCCCATTTTTCACCATAAATTTAATGCCTCGCCATGGCAACACCGTTCGATATATAAAAAAATCTGTTAACAATTAAGCATCTTCAGTGTCTTGGCATAATGTTGTCTAAATGTGGTGACAGTATCATGAATCACCTAGGAGGAGTATTTAAAAATTCAGAGACTGCAATATACAAAAAATCCAAAATGGCCGACTTCATGTTGGGCAGACCTAATGACTATAATTATGAAAGTTGTCCGGCTTGGTGAGAACTATATATGTACCAATTTCAGTGACTGTAGGTGAAAATGGGGGTGCTACAGAGGCCGTCTTACACACCCATTTTAAAGGAGCGCTACAGAGCAAGAGGGCTAAACACAAGACGGCTATTTCAAAGTCTGTTAAAAGTGCCATACTTCCTGCTGCCAGTTGGTGGCGCTATGACCGTGACCCATAATAGCCACATCAATGTGATCAGCCCCCATTACCAAACATATAAACACAAATTTGGCGTCAGTCACATGAATCCCCTAGGAGTATTTAAAAGTTCAGAGCCAAAATTGCCAACTTCCTGTTGGGTGGAGATAATGACTGTATGAAAGTTGTTTGGCTTTATGAGAACTATATATGTACCAATTTTGGTGACTGTAGGTGAAAACGGGGGTGCTACAGAGCTCCCCTTACATGCCAATTTTCAAGGGGGGCGCTACAAATGTTGGCCCAGCTTCACATTTGAAACTATAACAAAACTAGTTTTCTGAGAACTGAAAGTGAAACTACGTACTGTTGTGAAAAATTTAAAGCAAAACATATCTCAGACAGAAATCAAAGGGATAGTTCACCCAAAAATGAATATTCAGTCATCCTTTGCTCACCCTCATGTCGTTTCAAACCTGTATGACTGTCTTTCTTCTCTGGAACACAGAAGGAGATGTTAGGCAGAACATTTAGTCTCAGTCACCATTTTCTTTCAATGTTTGGAAAAAAAGAAAGCTTTGGAACATCATGAGGATGAATAGAATTGAGAATGACAGATGAACTACCCCTTTAAACAGAAGATTAGTCTAATGAGGGATGTCAAACCCCTATGATCACAATCTCAAGCAGCAAATAAATAAATTCAGACCACATCATCTCCTCTTAGATGACAATGATGGACAATATCAACGTATGATAGAGCTTCTTCAAATTATTAAGAAAACACACAATTCATTAAGAAACCAAATTAAAGTGTAAGTGATGACCCACAACAAGTTCAATGGCAGAGTCTGTGCTTAACAGTAATTTAAACTCATAATGGTGCATGTTTAGGGCACCTAAAGAGTAAAAACATAAATTTTTAAAACTAGAACACTAACAAGTTAGTAACATACAGTATAAATTTCAATATGTATTCAGTGAAGACAAATTGCTCAAAGGCCTCAAAAACACAACTCTAGACAATACTTTTGCATATACACTACAGCAGGAATGGATATTGGGGAATAGATCATATGTTTTGGATTGTAGAGTTCAAAGAGTGTTAAATGTACTGTTAAACTCCCGGTTTTCCAATTGATAATGGCGTGTTACGAACCTAACAGAGATTCGTATTTGTAACGCAATACACGAAGAATGGACAAAGGTCAGGATTGCCCTGAGATACAAAGCGATTTGATATTAAAAAAAAGCACCATTGCTTTTGCAATTCTTATCAAAACACAGAAGACAATCTGGAATTACACCTGTCTACATTATATACGAGTCATGCGTTTCGGTAACAAACATGACATAGCACTTTGTGATGAGCTTATTAAAGTATCTGCACAATATGACAAAACGAGCTAAATATCTCTTCTAAAAATACATAATGAAAAATATGCATCCAAAATCCAGGTTAACGTACACTGAAAAAAATCTATTTGTTGGCTCAACAACCACAATGTAAGAAAATATATAGCTTCTACTCATAAACATACACATTTACAACATTTTTAGCTTTACTTAATCTGCATTAATGTGTTCAGAAGAACATATTGGGGCATTTAATTAGTTGTAATTAAGAATTCAAATAGATTTTCTCCCTTTCTAGTACTACTGAATATCCAGTTTACCTTAATTAGTTGTTTTGTGTAAAGTTACCATTAGGCTGATTAGTGTTCCCTTTGGTATAGTTGGATCCTTTTCAATACATGTAATTTTTCCTTGCACATGTGAACATAGCTGAAGTGCTTTGGGGAACAATTGTTTAATGACTGACCTCAGTTACCTTTTTTTTTTTTAACCAATTAAATTATGTAGAAACAATAATATTAAAGTTAAATTGAAACAACATGCTGTTAGTTGTTAAATCTTATTTGTGTGACATATCTATTTAGGTAAATAAATTTGAATGAATTGATAAATTTGTGTATACCCAAGCAAGGTTTTCTAGGTTTTCTTATGCTGACATAAAATGACGTGAATAAGGTTGAATTTACTTAAAATGCATGATGCAAAAATGCTACATATATATTTTAAGTAAATCCAACACATTTTTCAGTGTAGAGCATGGGTGAATAATTTAGGTTCTTTATGTCTGTCTAGTACTAATATTCACCACTAACAGCTTTAACAACACTAGCTTTGAATATCGTGCGCTATAAGGCATAAAAAGCGGAACATTTTGAAAGTCATATTCAAATCAGTTATGTCCAACCAAACACCATTTCAAATTAGCGTAAAGTCAAGTCTTTTTATTTGGATAGTGCTTTACACAACACACATTGTTTCAAAGCAGCTTTACCTGTAGTGTTTGCAATGTCTTAACTTATAAATCAAATACATCAACTTAACTGCTAGACTGACTTGATCTCCAAACATACTGCAATTCAGCTCAGTTGTAACACGACGCTTAATCTTTCTTAGCTTGTCGTGGGTGGATGTTATTAATAAGTGTTATAATCTGTACCGACTCTAGTTTACCATTAGGTGAAAAGGTGGCCATTCTGCACGGAGGATCTTCAGCGAATGTGAGAAACATCCTGCAAATGCAGCGCTGTTGCTCTGGTAGCAACAGGAGCTCTCCAGGGCTACTAGTCCAGTTACCACTACAAACACCATGTCCCACCAACTAATGCAACACAGCAGCAAACTGACTAAAAACACAGATCCACTGTCAGGATAAACTGTTTGCATTCTGTGATGCATTGATATCATACATGATAAAAATAAGCTTGACAGCATGTTAAATTTCAGGGAATAGCATTTAAGCAATCTGCTGAGAGTGAATTACAATACTTGATCACCCCAACATCAATTAATATTCTTTTCACACTATAGACTCAAAGCTTCAAAGACATACATGACAGACATGAATAGAAGGTGAATGGGGTTTAAAAAAGGACAAGATGTTATCAGTGGAAGGTAGAGCCCGACTGATATGGGATTTTTGAGACTGATACGATACAGATTTTAGAGGGTGAAAATTCACAGATTACCGATATGGTGGCCGATATAATTTTTGAGCTGGAATGAAAACAGACCTTTTCTATGTGGACTGTGCACCAATTTTGCACCGATATGACTATGCAAAGGTACTCGGAAGGCTGCTTATTCTTAAATATTTTTATCAAAGATATTTGACATTATTATCATATATTTGCAACAAATGCTAGAAATGAACACTGAGAAAAAAAATGAATAAACAAAAATACAATAACTAAATAAACATCAGTACTGTATGTTCAGTATCAGTTGCTGACCATCTAAATAAAGAATAAATTAAAATTATAGCTAAATAAACATCAGTAGTACTGTTTAGTATCAGTCAAATGCTGACTATTTTAATACTGTCAGTCAATTAGGGGCAGTTTGTAAAACAAGAAGCATTTACACCTGCCGAGTCAAGAGATAAATAGAGGTTAAAACTTTCAACAGTGGAAAACCAGACTTTTAAATATTACATTTTGTAAATGCAATGACTGGAATTGTTCAGTTGAAGGGGGTACCAAACTGTGAATCCTGAACAAAACAGTTTGGTGAATACATGTTTACAGATTAGCTTCCACTCAGCTGAAAAGCAATGAAAGTAGCTACGTGGTTAGCTAGTTAGCTATACGCTCGTTGTCACGGAGAGCAAAAGATGGACTTTATTTACTTTCCAGCATTGCGTCTCACCAACTAGGTAACAACGTAGCGTGAAATCAACACTCAACAGACACAATCCACCACCGCACTGTTGTCTGCTGAGCTACAAAAAGATGCTCTGACAAACTATAGCTGGCTAACAGCAAATAGATGTGATAAACATGAGTGACATGGTTGCCAGGGACAGGGTTAACGTAATATTAGTTAAATTGAAAAGGAAAAATGATGGGGTCATTGTTTATTAACTTTCCAGTATGTATTTCACAAACTAATGAGCAACTAACCGTGAAGACACCGCTTAACTCCACACTGTCTGCAGAACCACCGTCACCAAAACCACCGTCAGCTCAGCTCTGTAAACAGTGCAGTCGGAGCACACTCTGCTGGCCAAACTACGTAATGACACCAATTCTAAAGCATTGTTTTCTGCATTATATATTCTGAAAAAAGTTTTCAGATCTGCGCATATCGGTAAACATATACGCCGATACCAATATATGTGTGAAAGGCTAATATTGGCTGATAATCTCAGCTGGCCGATTAATCGGTCGGGCACTAGTGGAAGGTATTTGACGTACTTAAGCCTGAGAGCGTTTTTGACCCAAAATTGAGCTTAAAGCTGAAGCACGTAATTTCTGCGTCACTAGCAGCACCGAATGAAATTGTAAAAATAAACAATGTTTTCAAAACAGTTTTCTGAATACGCCCCTCTTCTTCTGTTGATCGAACGAACAAATAGCCCCGCCCCCAACTAAGAACACTGGTTGAGTAATGTTGTTAGGGCGGGTCTAAATGGGTCACTCAAAACAAACAGGAATCTTTATACTGCCACAGACTGTGTTTACAGTTTGAGAAAATTAACCTATGAATGGTTTACTTGCAGTTGTATCTGCATATTAAAGCTGCACTATGTAACTTTGTGCTCTCTAGCGACACCTGTGGTTGAAACTTAAAATTGCAAGCAATTTGCAAACACCACTTTACGAGAACTGTGTTTCGGCACTGCTCTTCTAGTGGATGAATCTCATGATTTGAGCTTTGCCTGTGTGTGATCACAACTGGAGAGATTCAGAGCCGAAGTCATAATGTGCTATTTTCAAGTGGATATGTTTTTTGATTAAAAACTGAAATATTACTTGCTTTGATGAAGATAAACAACACTCGTATTCACATATTTTAAATGAATGAATTTTACACTTACAGTGCTTTTCTGACACTACACTCAAAGTGCTTTTACACACAGAACAGGGGACTTAATCACTACAAGAATATTTTAATGTAATTTTTCAAGTGTTTTTTCTACTATTAATGTTTGTATTGTACTACACTTATCAACTTAAGAGGTGATACTCATGATATGGCTGATACGAGTTCAATGGAAGACTTCATTATTTTTATATTACATTGTACAGCCTCAGTTGATAATGCAAGTGAACCGTAATACTACAGTAAGTAGTGTGTCTATGCAATGCTCACAATAACACAGTTAACTAAAAGCATAAAACGAAGATTCAATAATGATGCGGATAAAATATACTTTAAGCATGAAAATAATATGCTTAAAAATGCAATATAAAAGTTTCAACAAGGCAATTTCAGAAATCATTACTATTAGTATACAGTAACTTCCATAGACAACATGGATACATCGCGATCGGTTAACACAGAGGTTCTCAAAGTGTTGGGCGCGCCACGTAGGGGGTCCGAAAAGGTATCGCAAGAGGGGCACGGAAGCCTGACCCGTTCTCAAATCTTGTTCACTTTCAAACATTCAACAAAAATAGTGAAAATACACATAAGAACCGATGTGTGCAATTTCTTTCCATCTGCCTTTTCTCTTGCCTTGTTTAAACTTTCACCTGGCACCACAGCGCTTCCTGCGTGTGCAGTTCTTGACAGCCCAAAGCGCTGATGTCAGGTGTGCTCATGTAAACAAGGTCATTCTTGCGTGCGCACCAGTTTCAAATGAGTGACGAGGTGAATTTACACTTCAATTTCGTCTGTTCCTCACACATCACTATCATATGGCACGAGTGTTATGGATGACTTTAATGGCGCTTTTAGGTGTGCTTTTCGGACAGCCACAAACACGATCGAGAGGTCCCTCAATCTTATGTTTCACGGATGAAAAATGAATACTGATTTGAACGACGAAGGTGAGTAAATGATGGTGGAAAGGTCTGTTTTTATTCAAGTTTATCAATATCATTAATCAGGTGCAAATTATTGTCCAGAGGGCCTGACCGCTACCGAAAGCGCATAGACGGTGCTGTCACATGATACTTGTTACTTTTTTCAGCGCTGGCTAGGATGCGACAATCACAGTCATTTATTATTACTGAATGAGGATTTAAAAAGAAAAATTATAGAGACTACTGAAGCTTATTTCAATTCATAGGTATGGATCCTTGCAATTATCAGTTTTTATTAAAAAAAAAACAATTCTAGTGTAAAATTGTCTCCAATGAGATAAAACATTTTGGTAGTTAAATGCGGATGAATGATGGATTCGGTTTTCTGAGTGTAACTTTTCATTCAGTTTTCATTGTATTTTTAAATAAATAAAAACAATTGTCAAATGAAGATGAAAGAAAATGTAGTTTAATCTTTTAAAAGCATTATTTTCAGTAAAAACAAAATTATTTTCGATAATATTAATTGGGGGGGGGGATCTTATTTCAAAGGGGGGCATGACCCGAAAAAAATTGAGAACCACCGGGTTAACACATGAGTATTGTTTGATTCAACCAAGCATGAAAAGCAATATAAGCTTCAACAACCCTACCAGACAACATATCCAAGTATTATAGCAGGTAAACAACTTCAACGGATAACAGATAAACATCCATCCAGACTGCTGTCCTGAACTGTGCGAGTGTGACTGACTGAAATGTAGTTTCTTCTTTTTAACTAAAACAGTGCATTACCGCTGTCTACAGTTTACATGGGAACAAGACAGCCGGTTCTTTTTACGTGTTCATGGACATAACGTAATGACGCAAGGATGTACGCCATAAGCCAGCGATTACATGCCAAATAGGACTCGACGAAAATTTTTATAGGCTTACCATAGTGAATCAGGGTAAACACTGTTTTTTTTTTTTTCTCCCAATTTGGAATGCCCGATTCCCAATGCGCTCTAAGTCCTCGTGGTCGCATAGTGATTCGCCTCAGTCCGGGTGGCGGAGGATGAATCCCAGTTGCCTCCGCGTCTGAGACAGTCAACCCGCGCATCTTATCACGTGGCTTGCTGAGCGCGTTGCCACGGAGTCATAGCGCGTGTGGAGGCTTCACACCATCCACCGCAGCAACCACGCTCAACTCACCACGCGCCCCACCGAGAACGAACCACATTATAGCGACCACGAGGAGGTTACCCCATGTGACTCTACCCTCCCTAGCAACCGGGCCAATTTGGTTGCTTAGGAGACCTGGCTGGAGTCACTCAGCATGCCCTGGGATTCGAACTAGCGAACTCCAGGGGTGGTAGCCAGCGTATTTTACCACTGAGCTACCCAGGCCCCTAAACACTGGTTGTTTATGTACTCAATCAATAATGACAATTTGATAATTTTTAACCAAAAAACCTTACATTGTGCAGCTTTAAGCTGGGATAGAAGAAAGTATTTTAAAACTGAAAAAGTAACATACTTCAGCATTAATTGTTTCATTAATGGAGTTATTAACCAGCAAGCTCATTACTAGGGATGCACCGATCCGCTCCGATACTGACGTTTTTAGATGGACCAGGTATCGGTCTGACGAGCCAGATCCAAATCCGATACTGTGTGTTAGTCATGTTCGTTCCTGTCAAGCTCCAAAAATGACATAAAAGAACCATAAAAACACCACTCAAGTAATTCATTTGACTTGTGCATTTTATTCCAAGCCACTTGAAGATGTGCGATAGCTCTGTGAATCACAAAAGGCTGTGTTTTATAAGTGAGTGGTGGCGGCGGTGAGTTGGCTAAAGCATATAACTGGTAATCAGAAGGTTACTGGTTCTATCCCCACAGCCAACACCACTGTGTCCTTGAGCAAGGCACTTAACTCCAAGTTGCTCTGGGGGGATTGTTCCTGTAATAAGTGCACTGTAAGTCGCTTTGGATAAAAGCATCTGCCAAATGCATAAATGTAAATGTAAATATATCATATGCACGTGCAGCACCAGCGCGTTATTGAATGGCGCTGCTCTGTTCACACACACACACACACACTCGCGGCTATTTTTAGCCTTCACACATTGCGCAACATTTGAGCGCTACTCACGCACAACATCTCAGATGTAGATGCTCAATAGTTCGGTTCACTTATAATATGCATTTAGAACGGCACCGGAGGTGCATTTTACCAGAACTTGAATAAGAAGCGAATTAAACTACTGCGAACTTGCCTACAAACAGACACATACAGGACTTCCTGGAGAGTTCAGAATGTCAAAATAAAAGCGTGAGGGTTTAAAAGTTAAAGGTGCACGATTGAAATATATTACTGTTGTATTTAAAATTCTAAAAGTCAATAATAATAATAAATAATATTAATGTATTATTATTATTTGTTTACAAATTATAACAATATTAAGTTTAATGGGTTCCAAAAAATAACTGTGAATGAAAAGTGGACTGATGTTTTACAGCTTAATTGAACAAAAAAAGAGATCTGAATCTTTTAAAGTCCAGATAGAAGTTGAGAAAAAGAAAAAAAAAAAAAACTTTTCTACTGAACACTTTGTTAATTTTGCTGCAGCATTATCCAGTAGACTAGTTAACAATAAAGTTTTTCTTAATAGTTTGTACATTTATATTGAAATAATATGTAGTTAAAGGTTTGTGTTTCTTTACATATAATCAGCATCACTCAATGAGGTATAGATATTCTAAACTGATTATGAAAAAAACAAAACTGGTATCGGATCGGTATCGGCTGATACTGAGATCGGAATCGGAAAAGAAAAACTGGTATCGGTGCATCCCTACTCATTACTATGTACACGGACAGAATGCAGCATGACAAATGAAATTCGAGAGCTTTTCAGGAAATAGCGAACTGAACTCAGAGCACATCTTGAGCTGAGATAGTCTGAGGTCATTTGCAGCATTCTCATAGATGATACTGTTCTTGCAAAAAAATTTAGAAGACTGAAACAAAGAGTGAGAATCCTCTACATACGCTTGTTCCACGAGACTGCACGCCTCCAATCAAACAGCGCATCAGATATACGCAGATGGCTTTTCTGTCATCTGTTCTTAAAAAATAAAGTGTGTTTCTTCAAGTGCGTTTCTAACAGCATTTCTTGAGTCATTCCGAATCAGAGACATCTTACAGTTTCCCATCATGCAATTAAACGTCTTCTGTCAGTGCGTGTACTTTGCTGCCTGTGTAATTTGATACATTGGTAAAGAACATCAGGCTTTCAATGCGTTAAGTTCATTTATCATGGGTCGCAAACTCTTCATTAGGCAACTATTCTTTATTTAAGGTTATTCTATTCATTAGGCTATTGTATTGATATTGGAAGTTCCATTCATAATGTTTCCTCCTTTTGCCCGGTATAAAGTTTCACACCGGTGTTGTCCCTTGAACAGAGTAAAACCAGTAACACCGTACACCATGACAACCCAAATTTGGAATAAGCTTTTTTGTCATTTCTGGAGCTTCAGTCTTCATTTACGTTTGTGATATGGATAGAGCAGCTAGGACATTCTGCTAAACATCTCCTTTTATGTTCCATAAAAGAAAAGAAGTCCTACAGGTTTGGAACAACAACATGGGGGTAAGTAGGCCTAAATCATGACAGAATTTTCTTGTCTGAATGCAAAACAAGCTGTCATAAACACCATGCTCCTCCTCAGTTATGGCCAGATCTTAGTCCAATCCTGGACCATCCTGTTTTAAAGCTTTGCAGTTTTGACCCAGTTTTCATTAGAAAGATTTCAAAACATTTGTTTTTAGTGCCTCTGTGGATCCTTTCCAAGTACAAAATATGTCCCAGACTCACCTAAACTTGCCTTGCGAGAATTACTGTAGCATCATTCTCTTTAATCAGAAACCCTTAATAAGCGTCTGGGGTGAGCTGCAGCATGTCACAAATGCAATAAACGCATTTGACAAAAACATCTCCATGTTAAGGTAATATCCAACAAAGAAGATGCCAAGAGAAGACATTTTTTTGCAGATAACATCCAAACTGAGTTTTAAAATCTACTTTCAGCAGTAAACTAGAAGTAGGGCTGGGTTTTGATAAAGATTTCCCAATTCAGTTCCAAAACACAAGCTTTCGATTCAATATCGATTCATATGGGTACATTTCTGTTACAATGTCCATTTTGCTAACATATAAAATAAATTCTCAACTAATGCTCTTAATTTTAAAAGAACCTTCTAGGCAACCC
The DNA here is from genome assembly GCF_019703515.2 of Myxocyprinus asiaticus. Lineage (NCBI taxonomy): Eukaryota > Metazoa > Chordata > Actinopteri > Cypriniformes > Catostomidae > Myxocyprinus > Myxocyprinus asiaticus. The sequence continues at coordinate 4,003,790 of NC_059364.1, read as the reverse complement.
TTCTAGGTACAATTCGAATATATGAATTTTTCAAATGATATTTTATCATTCATTTTTCATTACATTGGTTATATTTTAGGATTTGACCATTTTTGTTTGAAAATTGTTTATTTGCATAATTTGCGCTAATTACAAATATTTATATTGATATGTACAAAATGTGCTAAACCAGTACCGTCTCTTTAAGACTACTGCCATCAGCCAGTGAGTGCATGTAACGAAAGACGACGTGCATGTTTTTTTTAGCGTATCCATGTGTGATTAGAATTATGGATGTCATAAATATCAATATATCGAATATTGATCGGCATGTTATTTTACTGATACATATTTGAGGCATCGATATCGACATTTAAATTAGAAACCTAATTTGTGTGCTTTTAATTCACTGCCAGTTGCATTCCTTTCAATGTAGTCTGATGTAATAGCTTTGGGAGACCACATGGGGGCGATATAACATTTACTGAAGTCGGTCGCAGCATGAACAAGGGATCACACACATTACAAGCTGATGACAGTCCAAAGTTATGAAGGGTTTTGTACTTCTTCAAGAATTAGTGTGACGATGAGTTTGCAGGTCAGTGAATGAAACTGGTGTTACTGTGTAAACTGAACGATTTGAAATGGCGATGTTTATTATGCAATTCCCATGTATGTAGCACTTAGGGGTGGGAAAATACTTCGATGCATTGATCTATCAAAGAAATTTGATGCAATGATTAAGAAATTTAAGAATAGAATATTATTATATATTAATACCCAATGTGCCGATCTCATATTACATGGACCTTCTCGCAACAGACATGGAGCGGAGCACGCGAGATTAAAGGAAAAGTACACTTTGAAATTAAGTTCGTGCAGCCGAGTTCACCACGCAAACCTACAGGATGGATGGATGGATGGATGCTGCTGAATTCGGCTTTAGGTGTCATTGTTCAAAACTGTCTGCATCCATTTGACAACCGCAAGTTCGTTGTTGTTGCCTTCTTTCCCGATTATGAAATATACATACCACTACCTGGCCAAAAAAAAAGTCGCCGTTTGGATTTAAATAAGCAGATATTTAAGAAACTATGACTGGATCATTATTGCAGTGATTAATATGTTTCAGCTGGCAACAATTCTTTTAACCCTAACTGATGCAGTGTGTAGCTTCTCATGTCTTAAACAATCATGTCACAAGACGTATCCCATGGTCGTGGAAAAGAACGACAATGCCAAGATTCATCTGGCTCAAATTGTGAAAGAGTGGTTCAGGGAGCATGAGGAATCATTTTCAGACATGAATTGGCCACCACAGAGTCCTGAACTTAACCCCATTGAAAGTCTTTGGGATGTGCTGGAGAAGACCTTACGGAGTGGTTCAACTCTCCCATCATCAATACAAGAGCTCGGCCAAAAATTAATGCAACTCATGACGGAAATAAATGCTGTGACGTTGCATAAGGTTGTCGAAACAATGCCATGATGAATTTGCACCGTAATCAAAGCTAAAGGCGGTCCAATGAAATATTAGAGTATGCGACTTTTCTTTTGGCCAAGCAGTGTATTATGTTAATATTGCTTTTGTATCTCCATAAAATGTGTAATTTCTCCATAAAACTGTTTAACCATGAATAGAACTAGAGGTGTAACGGTTCTTGGTAAAAAACCGAACCGTACGGTTCACCACCCATGGTTCGGGAAGCAAGCAGGTCAGTTCACCTCAAGTTTAATGACGCATCTGGTGCACAAGTTTTGGTCATGAAAACAAAGCGTCAAACAGACAGGTACAGTTACAACCTCCTCTAATGCACCTGAATGGATCTGTAGATGGATACGCTCCACCTGTGTTTCACATGGGTCAACTTAATGATATCGCAGTTCTGGACGCGTTGTGTGTAGTTGAAAATGGCAAGTGGAGAAAACGAAACATTGATAGAGAATCCCCCTGCGTTTCTCCTTTCTGGGAACATTTTCTTTTTGCAGTCAATTACAACAGCAAAGGTCAAAAGACATTTACAAAACAGGCACTGTTTGCAGACATCGCTCGACACGAGTGCTGTATGCTGGTAATACATGTCAATACTTGAATATATGTTGAGATGAAGTTGAAGTGCTCTTTATGTTGATGCATGTAGCATATTAGTGCAGGTATTAAGTTAAAATGTTGATTTAGTAATTAGAGAAAATGCTTTTTTTAGTTAAGGACCTTGATGAAAATTAACCATGGTTTTACTATAGTAATATTGTAGTTTCTATATAGTAACCATGATTTTACTATATATTGTAACCATGTTTATATTGTGGTTACTATGATTTTACTACAAATGCCATGGTTAAACTATGGTTACTGGTGTAAAACAATGATTGTTATTTAAAGACAAACCTGTTGATGTGTTTACCAAATAGATTATTCTTTGAATTTGGCAGTAATATTTTTTTTCTGAACAAAGCAAATACTGAACCGTACAAAAACTGTGACCCTTAAACCATGATACAAACCAAATCGTGAGAAATTCGAAACATTACACTCCTAAATAGAACTCGCCCGCAAGCGGTTTTTGCAGAGCTTTCCTACTCCGGCCAGGGGGCCCCGACATCTGGGGCCCCACGCAATTGCATGGTGGTTAAAACTGCTTTTCGGATTTCACAATGCATCGTAACTACTAGGTAGAGAATCGTAATCAAATCATTGTCAGAGCGGAACGTCCCACCCCTAGTAGCACTGATTAGGTCATACTTATTACTGAAAATGTATTGTGTAGGGTCTATGAAAGATACTTATACACAATATAACATCCAGTAATGGCTAGAGTAAATAATCTGTCCTTTGATAATGATTTAGTTTGAGTTTAATGGAAAACTATGCGTGGTGCGGCAGAATTTTTAACAGCCTCTGGAGATGGAATGTGTCTAATCCACAATCCACTTTGATTTACCCTGCCACTCACACTTTACCAAAGTTGTGTTATGTTTAAAAAAACAAAGACTATTGTGCAACGAGCAGCCACATTTATATCTGAAAAAATGGTATTTCGATAATCATTGGGAAAATCTTAGGATTAATGATACATAAAAACTGCATCGATCCCTTAACTTAATTGTTGTTTTTTTGGGGGGGATTTTTCTCCTTTTTCACCCAGTTTGGAATGCCCGATTCCCAATGCGCTCTAGGTCCTCATGGTGGCGTAGTGACTCGCCTCAATCCGGGTTGCGGAGGACAAATTTCAGTTGCCTCCGTGTCCGAGACTGTCAATCCACGCATCATATCACGTGGCTTGTTGAGCGCATTACCGCGGAGACATAGCGCGTGTGGAGGCTTCACGCTATTCTCCACAGCATCCACGCACAACTCACCATGCACCCCACCGAGAGCGAGAACCACATTATGGCAACCACAAGGAGGTTACCCCATGTGACTCTACCCTCCCTAGCAACCGGGCCAATTTGGTTGCTTAGGAGACCTGGCTGGAGTCACTCAGCACGCCCTGGATTCGAACTCGCGACTCCAGGGGTGGTAGTCAGCATCTTTACTCGCTGAGCTACCCAGACACGATTTTAAGATATTTTAAAATATTTGTATTTTTAATATTATATTCAACATTCTCAGATAAAATAAAAATAATCTGCAGTATAGCTGCTAAAGAAAATGTACATTGTTTTAAAGGAGTTTTAAATATTTATATTGGAAAACAAGCCAAAGCAACAACAAATCAAAAATGTATTTTATTTCAGTGTATAATGGGGTGAAGACTACCCTCTCTCACCTTTATGTTCACTTCAATCCATCTTTAACTCACAAAAAAACAAACTCTCTCTTATTAATAAAGCTGCGTATTGCCAATTTCTTCACGATAAGAAATGCACAGCGACACATATATTATGATTCAATAAGTCACGAGTCATCACATTATAATCTAGCTGCATCAGTCGGGTGCAGTTTCAATCTCTCCCCCTTAGATCGGGACACTTCACGCAACTCATAGAAGAGATGCTGACTGCACAGAGAAATGCCTGTTTCGGAGTTTGTAGTTATTTACATGATCTGCTTCCGTATTATTTGAACTTTAATAAAGCTATAATGCATTAAATATAACTGCATTAAAGATGTAACACCGGGGTGTTTCCTTTAAAGCGCTCCGACTCCGCTTAGTCCACAACGAGAGTGCTTCTTTATTTACTTATTTGGTATTTTTGTATAATTCCCTCATACTTTGTGATCACCTGAAGCTGTTTGGAAAGTTTAGGGTGCATCTGGACTGTGAGTTGTGTAATTCTTCCTCTCCTCAATCAGATGTGAACTGCAGTGCTGCTCTCACGCGTCATCATTAGAGTTTAATGTGATCTCATGATACATTAAATGACATCAAACGACTATCCAACAACGAACATTTTTTATCGTTAACGATAACGTTGACTAATCGTTTCAGCCCTACCCCATGACTACACTCCAATTATACAGTCAAGATGTGGTTCGTTTAACAAGCTCTCGAGTTTGATTACCAGAAACCCAAACAAACTGTCCTGCTGTTAGATTTGCATGCCAAATTGGCAAACTGTTATGGCTTGTGGTTGTCTGACCAAAAGTTCTAGAGGTGTAAAAGAATTTAGACAACATTTGTGAACACCTGTGCATTGGATGGTTAACCAACTTGACAATCCATTAAATTTGTCATAGCTATAAAAGCCAACACTAAATATGTAAAAGCATACATACAGCCTGGTCCTCCTTGGAGTGTGAATTTTTGTGTATGACTTCTAACTGTATATCAGAGGGGTTTATAACCCAACAAACCAGAACCAAAGCCGTCTGTTGCTGATGAACTAGCCTAATACAGCAAACTAGTCATTAAAAATCACTAATCCCCAATGAATCACCCAACTAAAGCAAATCAACCCGAACAACTCAAACTATAAATGAGTTACTGAGGGTGTCAAGTTTACAAGCACAAACACAGCTGACAAATTAAACCACGAAGACGTTAGAAATCAAGCCCTTGTGGTACCATGGTACAGTATCATGGTACCAAATTCATATATCATGCTATTTACATGGTAGCCCAATGTGTTTTAAAGAATCCCTTTGTACTACCACAATAAAGGTTTACAAAAACATGGTATTACCATGGTAATTTTTGTACTGCTTTGTTAAGTATATACAATCCTAAATGCCATAAAACGACATGATTACGTAGTTTAATCTCTATTCTAATGCCTAACAGCTCTGACAGTGATATTTATATGGATTTATGTTATATGTGTGATATTATGTTGTGCTGCTAGCTACCGTAGCGTCGTAAAACAAATGCTGCCATTTCTCTTTTATGCAACTATTTAGACTCGTAGCAGATATAAAACCACAGATTTAATCGTTAACAGTACTAAAAGTAAAATAACACGATAAACGAGGTTTACAGCAGACAAGAAGACTGTTCAAGCCAAGCCAAACAAAGCGCGGCCTGCGGGAAATCAGAAGCCTCGGTGTTTCCTGACGCATGAAACGCCTCGAAAAACACAAATCAACGCATGAAACACCAGGAATCAACACATTTACTCTTTAGGATCGGTATCCGTCGTGCACCAAGCTCGGTTTGGAGTGTGTTCGAGAAATACTCACCTCTTTCTGCGTTGTTTCTGTCCGGCGGCACCGGGCGCGGCCTCGACACTCGCCGCGGTCTGCGGTTGGTCGCTCTGACGGAGTTCATTTGACGGGTTTCAGGTTAAAACACACACCGCTGCAGCCCGTTCCTTTGGATCTTTACTCTGTCGTGGGTTCAGAAAATGTAAATAAACACCTAACGTGCATTGCACAGGGAATTTGCTCGATCTGAGCTCCGAGGGAGCTGTTTTTACTGTCCAAACACTCCGATCCGAGAGCTCCGATTTCGATTTTCAGTGGCAGGAGGAGCCATTTACACACACATGCACACTAGCAGTTCCATTCCCAACCACAGGGGGCCGCCATACACCAACCGCAACAGATTTTCTCCTTCCACTAACAAAAAAGTATGGTATGGTATTTTTTTTTGGGGGGGGGGGGTATTATTTATTTTTGGACCATAATAATACCATGTTTTTGTACATGCACCATGGTAGTACCATGGTATTCCTTAAAATACCTTGTAGTACCATGTAAATAACACGGTATGTGAATATGTCACACTCACAAAAAAATCACACTTACAGGTGCATCTCAATAAATTAGAATGTCGTGGAAAAGTTCATTTATTTCAGTAATTCAACTCAAATTGTGAAACTCGTGAATTAAATAAATTCAATGCACACAGACTGAAGTAGTTTAAGTCTTTGGTTCTTTTAATTGTGATGATTTTGGCTCACATTTAACAAAAACCCACCAATTCACTATCTCAAAAAATTAGAATACATCATAAGACCAATAAAAAAAAACATTTTTAGTGAATTGTTGGCCTTCTGGAAAGTATGTTCATTTACTGTATATGTACTCAATACTTGGTAGGGGCTCCTTTTGCTTTAATTACTGCCTCAATTCGGCGTGGCATGGAGGTGATCAGTTTGTGGCACTGCTGAGGTGTTATGGAAGCCCAGGTTTCTTTGACAGTGGCCTTCAGCTCATCTGCATTTTTTGGTCTCTTGTTTCTCATTTTCCTCTTGACAATACCCCATAGATTCTCTATGGGGTTCAGGTCTGGTGAGTTTGCTGGCCAGTCAAGCACACCAACACCATGGTCATTTAACCAACTTTTGGTGCTTTTGGCAGTGTGGGCAGGTGCCAAATCCTGCTGGAAAATGAAATCAGCATCTTTAAAAAGCTGGTCAGCAGAAGGAAGCCTGAAGTGCTCCAAAATTTCTTGGTAAACAGGTGCATTGACTTTGGTTTTCAAAAAACACAATGGACCAACACCAGCAGATGACATTGCACCCCAAATCATCACAGACTGTGGAAACTTAACACTGGACTTCAAGCAACTTGGGCTATGAGCTTCTCCACCCTTCCTCCAGACTCTAGGACCTTGGTTTCCAAATGAAATACAAAACTTGCTCTCATCTGAAAAGAGGACTTTGGAACACTGGGCAACAGTCCAGTTCTTCTTCTCCTTAGCCCAGGTAAGACGCCTCTGACGTTGTCTGTGGTTCAGGAGTGGTTTAACAAGAGGAATACGACAACTGTAGCCAAATTCCTTGACATGTCTGTGTGTGGTGGCTCTTGATGCCTTGACCCCAGCCTCAGTCCATTCCTTGTGAAGTTCACCCAAATTCTTGAATCGATTTTGCTTGACAATCGTAAGGCTGCGGTTCTCTCGGTTGGTTGTGCATCTTTTTCTTCCACACTTTTTCCTTCCACTCAACTTTCTGTTAACATGCTTGGATACAGCACTCTGTGAACAGCCAGCTTCTTTGGCAATGAATGTTTGTGGCTTACCCTCCTTGTGAAGGGTGTCAATGATTGTCTTCTGGACAACTGTCAGATCAGCAGTCTTCCCCATGATTGTGTAGCCTAGTGAACCAAACTGAGAGACCATTTTGAAGGCTCAGGAAACCTTTGCAGGTGTTTTGAGTTGATTAGCTGATTGGCATGTCACCATATTCTAATTATTTGAGATAGTGAATTGGTGGGTTTTTGTTAAATGTGAGCCAAAATCATCACAATTAAAAGAACCAAAGACTTAAACTACTTCAGTCTGTGTGCATTGAATTTATTTAATACACGAGTTTCACAATTTGAGTTGAATTACTGAAATAAATGAACTTTTCCACGACATTCTAATTTATTGAGATGCACCTGTACAAAAAAAGTGCACTCACACATTATCAGAAATAACATGGGATCGTGTCATGTTTTTTTATTCATTTTATTTATGTGAAAGTACCATTGGCTTCAGTACTGACGAATTGGCCTATATCACCGCTCCATGGCACTATATTACTTTATACACTGGCGGCCGAAAGTTTGGAATAATGTACAGATTTAGCTGTTTCAGAAGAAATTGGTACTTTAATTCACCAAAGTGGCATTCAGCTGATCACAAAGTATAGTCAGGACATTACTGATGTAAAAAACAGCACCATCACTATTTGAAAAAAGTCATTTTGATAATTTTTGCTAAATTGATCATTTGGTACTAGAAAATCACTTGCTATTATATCAAACACAGTTCAAAGCTATTTGGTTCATTAAATTAAGCTTAACATTGTCTTTGTCTTTGTGTTTGTTTTTGAGTTGCCACAGTATGCAATAGACTGGCATGTCTTAAGGTCAATATTAGGTCAAAAATGGCAAAAAAAAAAAAACAGCTTTCTCTGGAAACTCATCAGTCAATCATTGTTTTGAGGAATGAAGGCTATACAATGCTTGAAATTGTGGAAGACCAGATGTACAACTAAACAAGAGGATAAGTACATCAGAGTCTCTAGTTTGAGAAATAGACGCCTCACATGTCCTCAGCTGACAGCTTCATTGAATTCTACCCGCTCAACACTAGTTTCATGTACAACAGTAAAGAGAAGACTCAGGGGTGCAGGTCTTATGGGGAGAATTGTAAAGAAAAAGCCACTTTTGAAACAGAAAAACAAAAAGAAAAGGTTAGAGTGGGCAAAGAAACACAGACATTGGACAACAGATAATTGGAAAAGAGTGTTATGGATCTTAACCCCATTGAGCTTTTGTGGGATCAGCTAGACTGTAAGGTGCGTGAGAAGTGCCCGACAAGACAGCCACATCTATGACAAGTGCTACAGGAAGTGTGGGGTGAAATGTCACCTGAGTATCTGGACAAACTGACAGCTAGAATGCCAACGATCTGCAAAGCTGTCACTGCTGCACATGGAGGATTTTTTGATGAGAACTCTTTGAAGTAATTTAAGAAGTTCTGAAAATGTTTTTCAAATTGTAATATAAATTTTTTACGTTATTAATGGCCTGACTATACATTGTGATCAGCTGAATGGCACTTTGGTGAATAAAAGTACCAATTTCTTTCCATAAGAGCAAAATCTGTACATTATTCCAAACTTTTGGCCACCATTGTATATTCACCATGGCATATACCATATTTTTTTGGTCAAAAAGCATGGTACCACCATGGTACATTCAGTCAGTGGTGCATTCATTCAGAAATGTGAACAAGTTGTAGAACAATCATGTAACCCACACAAAAAGGAATTTTAGAAAGAGCCACTAAATAACATCATGCACTGTCACTGGGAAACTGTCATGACTCATGACCAGTGTTGGGTAAGTGACTCTAAAAAAGTACTTAATTACTAACTACTAATTACATCTTCTACACTGTACTAATTACTCTGTCCGAAAAGTAACTGCATTACTTATTACTAATTACTTTCTAAAACCCTCATCAACCTCGACCAGATGAAAAATACAAGGATAGACATGAAAATGTTCTTTTAATTCTTTCAAATAAATCATATAAAATCAAATAAATTATTCATGAACTGGCCAAAGAATTTAAGGGGCCAGCGTTAAATTAGAAAACATTTATTTTAACATTAGACGTTAAATTTAGATTTTAAATTCACTATTGTTTTATATATTTGTTCTAGAGTCTATACAGCATTTAACGCAATTACATCAGAAGTAACTGTAATTAAATTACTGATGAATTAAGAGTAATCACTTACTTTAATTTGATCAATGAAAAAGTAATTTAATTACAGTAATTAATTACTTAGTAATGCATTACACTCAACACTGCTCATGACACATGAGTTGAACAGAAGGGCAGTCTGGTTAAATCTGTCACTGACTCCTAATTACTACGGGAACAACAGAGTCACCTGTATTAACAGGCAGGTTCAGTCCAGAAGGGGAAAAATACTCTGGTGTAATGTCAATCGGAAAGTTATATCACTGTCATGGTTACATTAAAATAAATACTCTTATTGAGTAACTTTGTCTAGTTTACCAGTTATATATGTCATTTATAAATATATATAACTGATCTTTTTTATGTAATATTTTATTATATAAATTAACCTGAGGAAAACTGCATATCATATTTACCCATTTAATCATGCATTTTACACATTGGATAGCCCAATTAAACAAACTACATGCCAAGAATAAATAAAAAATTATAATTTTTTTTTTTAAGAAAGGTTACTGAAAGTATGTGATTTAATATTGTCACATTTGTAACTGGTGGGAAACTACACAGTCATTGTAGTAACATATGTATTTAATGTTTAACATAATTTAATATTTTTATTTTAATGTAATTTTATTTTTTAATATCTGTTTACTAACATGCAATTATGGTGGGAAAGGAAATTATAATCCAAGAATAATTGCATATTTCTTTTTAATTGTACCTTGTATTTTTATTGTAACAACAATTCTAAATCTGCAATTTTACTATTTTAAACTTCAGACGGCTATTTAAAAATGAAGCGCTATGTTTTCCCACTGGTCACAATTGTGACCGATTATATCTTACATGTCTTGTAATATATACATAATAGATCCTTTAAACTTTATACATTATTTGTACCAAATATGGTAGTTGTATGTGTATTATGACTGGTTTAACTTGCTTACTTTTATGGAGCTTTGACACAGACTTTTAGAGGGACACAGTGGAAATAAATGGCTGTGGTCAAATGACTATTCACTTTCATTTAGAGTTGGCATCTTTGTGTAAAATACATGAACAGCTCTTTTCAGATCCTTAAAATGTAAAACTTCAGGCACAAATGTTAGCAATGGGATTAACTGTGTTAATACTTGTTGTATATTATTATTACATCAGAAGAATTTCCAAAACCTTCTGTACATTTTAGAGATACTTCTGATCAATTTTAAACTTTTAGATTTATGAGTAGCATACTGTATAGTCTATCAGAAATCACCTTTATATAATTAGCATCAGATCCACAGAGCTGTCACTTAAATCAGTTATTAGGTTAACCATTGTGACCATTTGCTCTCGTAAATGACAGATTAAGATGCACGCCGAGACACATAAAAAACAAATGTTGTGAGTGTTTATCTGGCAGATTCTTAGTTATTCACATGAATATGCTAATTGAAATCTATATATCTAAGTATTCATGTCCAAAGTACCGGAACAGTACCATGGTACCATGTCTAAAATACCATGGTAGTTTGGTAGTGGAACACCTGTCCATAGAAGCCATTGTCATGCCTTTTAAAGATTCACAATCCGTGAACAAGATGTTGATGCTTTTGAATTCTGCATCTCTTGTGATTAAAAGATTAGCTGCCTGTATTGTCTATAAATTGTGATGTTCATGTACAGCAGTTACTAATTAAGAGACCTTTCATAATTTTCCTGTGTATACCACTCTCAGACTTCAGTATATGCAGTTCTGTGACAAAATGGGATTGCAATTGTGTATCTGTTGAATGTACATTATAAATCATACAGTATGCTGTTATCAGAGACAGTGGATGAAGGATGTGCTATATGATTTCTTATCTGAAGCATAATGTATGTTTGTCTGGTTATTAACATGTTTGTTTGTTTGACATTTTAGTGCACAAATGAGTGCAATCAGTTGGGAAAAGTGACATTTCATGAAAGATGTCATAATAACTGTATAACAGGGCACATTAACAGCTGTGTCTGTCATTTGTATCATAATTGTTTCTGTGCATTATAAACCTTCTGAGTGCACATGTGTTAAAGTGTCTTTTCTGCTGTGTGAATGAAGGCAGACTGCTCATGGTAATTTCCTTATTTATAAATGATTAAATAATAAAGTGCATCCCTGAACAATTAATGTCTGTAATGTCTTAAGCTAATTTGGAATCACAAAATTAACCACAAAATTAAAGTGAAAATGTTGTAAAGTGAGATGATAAAGAATACATGCATGTTCATATAAACACTATGTTTGTTGATGTTTAAAGCCTGAGCATGAATAAAATGTGCTTGTCTTCTTTCAGAATGCAAGGCTTTCAAAGTTTTGCACCAACACAAGCAAACAAACCTTGATCCACCTTTTGAAGATCATTTATATTATTTATTGTGGCACTGATGTAAACTGAAAGTGACTCAGAAACGGTAATGATAGATTTCCACCACTAGATGTCGCTAAACGCCATTTCATTAAGGGTATATTCCAGGTTCAATACAAGTTAACGGGATAGTTCAAACAAAAATGAAAATTCTCTCATCATTTACTCACCCCGATGTCATCCCAGATGTGTATGACTTACTTTCTTCTGCTGAACACAAACACAGATTTGTAGAAGATTATCTCAGCTCTGTAGGTCCATACAATTCCATACAAAGTGAATAGTGATCAGAACATTCAAGCTCCAAAAAGCACATAAAAGCTGCATATAAGTAATCCATAAAACTCCAGTGGTTTAATCTCATCCATTACCAGTTAGATCACTTCAGAAGACATGGTTTTAAAATCCAAAAAGTATTGTCCACCCAGCACCAATAAATCCATGTTTGTTTGGATATGTACCGTGTTTTCTTTTTTTGTAAGTGTACTTTTGTGGACATTTATAATGGAAGCTCCATGGTGTTCTTTGAAGAAGTACGTTGAACTACCATTTAAACTACAGTTGCAATTGTAAACATTGTATGCCATAATCGCTGTGCAGTATATTTATATCTTATTCAACTTGCATCTTTGTGAATTCTCCACTTTATTGTACATTCACATAATATTTAATTGTACATCATGCTGTATATTTCATAGTTGTCAATATTTTTCCAGGCACGGTTGTCAGTCCACTTACAGTACAATACTGCATATTGCACATATCCGATAGTCTACATGATTCAAATTCCCACGCTACAGTCCATCATATTTTCTTGTGTCTTGTGTAATGTTGGTTGTGATTTGAGTCAGCGATGAAATCATAATAAGCTCAAAAAACTGTTGTGACTTCACAGTGCAATTAATATTGAAATAACAACACATGGAGTGTGTGAGGGTGTGGCATACACATAGCGGGCTATCAGTGAACTCCAGCTGGTACTGCCAGTGACAGGAAACTGTGTAAAAGCAGGATGTGGCATGTAGCTCAGTTGAACTGTTGATCAAATGCATGGTTCTCTGTAGCTGACTTTAAAAGAACTGAAACTAATTGTTTTTCAAAGTCAGATTTCAGACTGCTCATTTTGCAAGAATATATGATCTACTGAGATTGAATTCACTCACTGAGGTTGGTACTCAATTCAATTAGATTCAAAATGGCTTTATTGGCATGACTGCAAACAATACAATATCGCCACAGCCAAGAATCCATATAAACATAAATGAACATATGTCACATCCACACTAATCTGCATATGTGGGTCAAAAATTACCCAGCGTCTAGTTTTTAAGACATCATTTTTATGTGACGTGGTCTTTTCATCTGACACTCCATTTAATCCTCAATTAAGGTGTCTTTAGTCATGAAAACTGACATTTTAACATTTGGTCGAATATCTTTTTGAATTATAAGAAAGATTACATCACTATCTATATAATACATTTGTCAGCCATATATGATCCATATGTATTTATTATAGTATTCCATGTAAAAAAATAACAAATAAATATATATATTTTTTTATCTTAAGCCATTGTACTAAGATACAATACAGTAGGGTAGAGGTGTTGAGACATTTCATATTTTACCACTAAACATGTCATTTTGGTTCTGTTAATTCAACCACACTTTGAAAAGTCTAATTTTATTCCACTATGTGACAGAAAGCACTAGAAAAATATTTTTTTTCCTCTATCACATTCCATCACAATATACAGATCTGAAATGTAGGTGGTGCTCTAATGCATTTCAGCCCTCACAGATGTGCTCGTCCATAGACATTCAGTCTAATTTTCAGTTCAAGCACCACCACCATTGTTGTTTCATTGAATATCTTAGTCTCTGAGTAGATTAGAAGCTCTGTCTAGGTGTCATTAGAAAGCTGAGATCCTCCCCTTTGTGTGATATAAAACATTTTATCATCAATAGTCGAAAACATATTTTCTGATGAATTCTGTTTTGCATGCTTTTCCTTCTGGATGGCATATTTTGTTCTGGACATCTAAGATATGTAAGATATGTAAGACATGTAAAATTTTGATTTCCAGGCCTGGCAAAGTAATGCAAATTATATTGGAGAACAGAAATATAAATTTAAATGTAAGCATACTTGGCAATAAAAATCATTCTGATTCTGATATAACATTGGATTATTCAGTAAAAGCTCACAGACAAGTAAACAATGTCTAATTGTTTAGAGAACTTCCTATGGTAAAAGCAGATGTTTTTAGCTATTCGTGGCTTACAGAAGCAGTTATCGGAGCATAAAAGAGACGTTTGTATTTGATGACTTACAGAAATCATATTTCACTTTGTGAAATTAACTGTAGAGTCACATTCCTGAGAATGAGAGCTTTCATTTGATATATGACTTGTCCATTTATGTGCTATGTGAAGGACTTTTATTTTCATATAAATATTTCTACACCATGTTATTTTAAGTAACATAAATGCAGAAGTGATGGTTATCTCTGAAAAGTTCAGACTCTAATCTTTCAAATGACACTATGTGCCTGACTTATGTATACGGAGACTTTCCCAATAAATCGCCCCACTTTAAGGGGGTTTAATTTCCTTGAAAAAATATGTTGTTTTAAATAGAATAAGCATCTAGATTTCACCTGGGTCTTTTTTGACCCACATATGCATTTTAGGGGGGTGAAGTTGCATAATATGCATTCCTAACGTCATTGTTTTTTTAATTATGCGGTAATGGACAGCATTTTCAAATGAAAACAAACAGTAATAGTGTGGACATGGCCATAAACTATACACCTTTTTATCAAAGTATATTATTTTATTGTTTACATTTTGAAATTTAGCATCTTTTTTTTTTTTTTGCTAAGTTGTTTGCTAAAGCCGGTTCCCACTATATGATTTTGCCATCTGTGACAAATTTAGGAGAATGTAAAAAATATATTTTGTCATAGGGCAAACCAGTTTTTGGTCGCTTAGTATGACATGTTCACCAACAGCCGATTATTTGCCTTTGTGATAGGGTTGCCAGCTATTCTGTAGCTTACAGCAGATGAAAAAATATGTGTTAGGGGTCGTAAGTTTCTGCTCAGAGGGCCTTAATCAAGTTTTCCTACTGTCTTAGTGTGATGTAGGCCACTGCCATGGCAACCGTATCATGTGAAAATGACATGCCCTTGTGATGTTATCTGTCTGGCCGTTGCTCACAAACCAGTAATGACACAAATAATAACTGTTCACTCTGCTTAATCTAATGTTTTTACCCAAAACCAGACTTCTACCTTGCATCTCTTTTTGTGAGGACATCTGGGGCTTGATTTTAAACTTATCTATAATAAATGCCAAATGATCTTTTTTAAGAGATCATTCCCCTCTTTAATAAGATCAGATATACAGTGGCTCTAAAAGTAGCTGGAAAAGTCCAACTTATAAATTTCTGAATTTCATTGTATTAAAATCAAAATATCAAACTACGTGTCATTTATTTTTATAAAAGTTAGTACATGCATGTACAACGGTGAAACCCCCTCTCTCAGTTTACCTTCACACCTACCCATCACACACTGTTCTTGTGTCATTCTGCAGCCCATACACACACAAACACACCAACCGAGGTGCATGCTGGGAATCAAAGGCTGATTCTGTGTGTTCTATGTTTTCTGTACTTGGGTCAATGACAAATAAGTATTTCATTTTCTTTAAAAAGTCTAGTTTAAAATGCTTGTGCCAATTTTTGTATTAATGTTGTTTTTGTTTGTTTTGAATGTCATTTTAAACTAACTTTACTGATTTACAGACTCTAAAAACATTGTGTAAAAAATAATTAAATATTATATATATATATATATATATATATATATATATATATATATATATATATATATATATATATATATATATATATAGTAAAAAAATCCCATGAAATTTTTAATTTTATTAATAAGAATATTTTTAAATTATTTTTACATTTTTTAATATTACATAAATCATATTTTATTAATAAATATGATATATTTAATCTATTTATAATATTATAATATTATATATATATATATATATATATATATATATATATATATATATATATATATATATATATATATTTAAAATTATATGTATTATATAATTATTTAAATAATTTTAATGTATTATTACATATGTTTATATAATTATAATATTATATATTATATAAATAAATAACAATAAAAGGTTATGACAAACAACTAAAGGAATTTTTTCCCCCCAACAATTTCAAAATTGTAATCAACATTGGCTTTTTTTATTTATTTATTTATTTTTTACAAAAAATTTATTTGAATTCAGAAATAAAAACATATTCATCATGCAGGGACCCTACAGTCATGGAAAACCTGGAAATATCAAGGCTCAGGGAACATTAAAATTGTGACTTCCAGGCCTGGAAAAGTAATGCAAATTATACTGGAAAACGGAAAAGTAATGTTAATTTTATTAGTTAATATAAATCTTTCTGCTTGTTCTTAATTCTTAAATATTTAATCTGGAATAAATCACTCTTTGTGAATATGCAATCTCTATAAAATGAGTTTAAAAATCCTTATCCATTCATCACGAACAACTGGAAAAGTCATGTTAAAAATGTCACAAAAATTCATTAGTCAAAACGTGGAAATCCTTACAAAAGAGGTGCATTCATGTCATTGTATTTACTAAATGCATTATTTTTTAAATTAAATAAGTAGGTCCAGACACAAAAAATGAGCATTACAATATTGACCCATTTACCTCCATTTCCAATGAATCAACAAGTCCATCTGCTAAGTCATTACTAAGAGAAAGATATCACCAACACACCAACGTCCCGCCAGCCCTGATCTGTCCCACCAGAGATACCTCCCCCTCAAGCTACCGTCAGAGAAAGGGCAGATGGCTCATTAACATAAATAGGACAGTGAAAGCGAATGAGTCTCCATACCGACCCCACTACAAGGACGCTGCACCCACCTAAAAAAGAACAAGTAAAAGAAGACAAAGTTATTAGGAGAAAGGGAAAAACAGCTTTAGACCCCCCCTTCCATTCCCTGTTAGCACCCCTTCTTTGGTGCTCCCGGGGCCGTGTGTGGCTCTGTGGCCTCGGGACAGATGGCCAATGGGCCCCTCTGTCCCTGCAGCTGGGTATGGTTTGATCCAACACGGTGGGACATTGGCATTAGGTTATCACACCTTCTCTTGCCCAGCCAGAGAGGAGAGCGGGCCAGCACTTGGAAGTCAGCCGGACACTAAGAATAGAACATCATTTGATGACTTTAATCGTACTTTTATCATAATCGTGATGCAGGAGGTGACATGGTTGCTGATAGAAGGCACTAAAAAGAGTTTTAGGGGTTTGGTTTCATAATCAGGTCATCTTTTAGAATTAGTTTCAATGTCAAATGGTGTTAAAATTCTATTTTAAAACAGATCGTTTTGGCTCTGAATTCTGATTGTGCAGTACTCACGTTGTGCCTAACGACAACTTGAATTATTTTTTGTGTTCCATGGAGGAAAAGAAAGTCATACGGGTTCAGAACAACATGAGGGTGAGTAAATGATGACAGAATTGTCATTTTAGGTGAACTATCCCTTTAACAGAACAAATGGAAGAGTGTGTGTTGTCATGGAAAGCCGTTTCGCTGTCTCCCCATGGCTCCTGGTTGCGTAGGAACACGAGGCCCAGCCTGCCTGCAGACACACTCCTCGCTTCATTAAACACTGCTCAGTGAGGTGGCGAGAATGAGGCAGCACGCGTTCTCCACAAACACACTCCACAGCTCGCAGTTTCCCTTACACACCCAGAACCCACCGAGCCTGCAGGCGAGAGGTCACACACACACCCAAGAAGAAAACACACACACATCAACACACACCTGCGGCCTCATTCAGTGTTTGTATTTACTCTGCTGTACATTACTCTTACATTTGTACATAACTAATTAAAACAAACTCACAGACTTGTTATTGATATTACCAGTGTTGGGGAAACTCTAGTGTCCTAAACTACAACTCACTAATAACTTGAAGTTAAACTACAGTCAAGCTACTCTTTTAAATAAGTAGTCAGCTACAGTACAAACTACAAACAAAAAGTATTTAACTACACTGAAGCTATTTAACCTCTTCAGCTCTGGAGCGTTTTTGGACTGCTGCCTGCAATTTTTTCACACTCAAATTGAAAAGCTCACCATTCACACAAACTGTGGACTAATTGCCAAAAATTGGTCTCATTTGCTCAGGAACCCCCTCCCATATATATATATATATATATATATATATTTAAAGACTCAAATTACTCATAAATAATATTGTATATGTTTACAATCTTAGGATCAATAGAATAAAAGAAAATAAAAACTTTTTTTTTGTTGTCCTAATTTGTAAGAATGTAATTGTCGTTATATTGACTCCATCTCCCTCCAAAATGTCTTATTTTATTACACTAAATGGCTGCATGAACTAGAGTTTTTTTTCCCACTGTCAACTTCCGTCACAATATACAGATCCAAAATGTAGGTGGTGCTCTAACGCATTTTAGCCCTCACAGATATGCTTGTCCATAGACATTGTCTAATTTTCAGTTCATGCACCATCCCCATTGTTTCATCGATGTCACGGTCCTGTCTCTCTGTCAGTCTGGGTTTTGATCTGACAGGACTGATGTGCGCTCATGCCAATCGGATGTTTTGCCTTCTTGTGAGAACAAGAAGGCATCCACCCAATAGCGGCTTTGTAATTGTTTCTGTATTGCCGCGTGCTTCTCTGTCTTACATCAAACCCAGCCTCCTTGTTGCTCATTATTGTTTTCATTAGTAACACCTGCCTTATATTAACCCGCTTGATTTTTCTCCCATTTTAGCCTCCTCGTGTGCTATCCAGTGCCAGTTCGTCTTGTTCTCTAGTCGGTCCTGTATATGTTTTCTAGTGTCCTATGGATCCTGTTCCTCAACCTGGTTCCTGGTCCGGTTGGTCCTGTTTCCCCTATGTTGTAGTTTTGTTAGTTTCCTCCTCGTGGGATTTTGATTATTTTATTAATAAAGTATTTTTGGTTCTGAACTTTGTGCTTGGGTCCTCATCTCCGCAACAAATGTGACAATCAAATATCTCAGCCTCTGAGTGGACTAGAAGTTCAGTCTTGGTGTCATTAGAAAGCTGAGAACCTTCCCTTTGTGACGTTGTATAACATTTTATCATCAATAGTCAATTACATATATTTCTGGTGATTTGATTAGTATGCTTTTCCTGCTGGACTGCATATTGTGTTCTGGACATCTAAGATATAACATTGGTGTGCAGCATCACGGTCCGCCACCCTGCCAAATTCCTCCCTCGTTCTTTCAGGCCGGGGAGCCCTCGGCATGACGTACATCCCCCACCCCCCCACTTTTCTGGCCCTGTCTGCTGGCAGGTCATCCCCGCCTTTCTGGATCTGGGAGGGGACAAGGGAAGGGAAACACAACAACAATAACAACAAAAAAAAAATGAGAGGGGAAGGCCAACACAGAGCGACAGCGGGAGAGAGAGAGGAGAGAGAAAAAAATGTTTACACGGTGGTTCTCTGATACGCCGTGGCTTGGTCCTCGGCCACTCCTCCACCCTCTAGTGGACGACAGCCATGCCTCTCTGGGCGGATCAGAGGCAGTCCTCCGGCCCCTGGTGGACGGAATGCCCCGCCGCGGTTTCGGTGGACGGCAGGGGTCTCCCCTGCTCCAGACGGTCGCCCAGGAGCCCCTCCCCGCTCACGGTCGGCGGTCCTCTCTTGACCCCGCCGTGTTTTAGCGGCTGTAGGGGACTCCTCCGCCCCTGGCAGCGGACCTGACCGCTCCAGGCGGTCAGCTAGGAGCCCCTCCTCCCCTCACGGTCGGTGGCCATTGCTCCGCTTTCAGGCAGCCGGGCTCCTCCGTTCCCCGGCGGATGGCCGCTGCTGCTCCGATTTCGGTGGACGGTAGTGGTAAGGACTCTACTACGGAGCATCCCTCCTCCTTCCTGGGTTTTGGCACCAGTGTAACAGGGTAAAAGGGAAAAGAAGAGGCGAGAACCAGCTTGACAATATAAATAATCATTTAATAGAACAAAAAGACACAAACTTAAACACATGCAGGGCAGCTGCCCGCAGTTCTCTCTCTCTCAAACTGCCACCTCTGGTCGCCTTTATCCCTCTCAGGCTTGATCAGCCTGATTAGGGGCCGGGTCCCGCCCTCCACTCTGCCACAATTGGATTATTCACACAAGCAAGCTCACAGACAAGTAAAAAATGGCTATTTTATTAGGGAACTGCCTAAGGTAAAAGCATATATAAAGTGTTTAGCTATTCGAGGTTTACAGAAGCAGTGATCGGAGCATAAAAGAGACGTTTGTATTTAATGACTCACAAAATTCACATTTCACTTTGTAATTGTTTTGAAAATTTGTCAAACTGTGGTATTAGGGCGACAAAATAAACTATGCAGTCACATTTCTGAGAACATGAGCTTTCATTTGATATATGATTTGTCTGTATAAGTGCTATTTAAAATAATTTTCAATTCATATTAATATTTCTACCACATGACCTTGAGGTGGCGCTGATTTGCAAAGCGAATGTTTCAGACCTTATTATGTTATTTTATGTAAACTAAATGCAGAAGTGATGGTTATCTCTGGAAAGCTCCGATTCTAAGCTTTCTAACGATACCACATATGCCTGACTTATATACCGGGAGACTTGAACATTTTAAGCATACATTTGTTTTTTGCAATATAGTGCCCCCTTTTGGACCCTCCGATGGGTCTGCTGAGTTGAAGAGGTTTCAAAGAAGAAAATATTGTAATTTTTAGATATAACAATGGGATGATATTATTAATTTCTGCAATGAGAAGTCCACTAAAATCATGGCCGCAGGTTTTGCAAGAGCAAACTCAAATCACGTTTTCTTTATAAAATGTGAAAATCTAGTTTTATTCTCTTACTGTATGCCAACTGTCTCATTTGCCTCCATTTTAATTTCTCCAGCAAAGTTAATACTTATGAGACAAATGCAACAGTCCTCCTCTTTTGGACAAGTTACCCCACCTTTCCCATATAGAAGACACAAATACGCATGCAAACATGATATTTACACTCATCAGTCATGCATGCTGTTGTCTGGGGTGTGAACTTCTCCATTAGAACAATGGTCGCTGTTTTAGCATGTGCTGCAGCCCACACTGGGGCCGATGATTGTGCCAGTGACAGCAGCAGACAGCATTTCAATTGTCCCATAAGACAAAAGTGTTCTTGTGCCCGAGGCTGTGGGTGGGTGAGGGGCTCAGCTACAAAAAGAGAGTCTCTAGTGCACTGTGTTACTTCAGATAAGCACTATACTTCATACTGACAAATACTAATAACCAATGACTACTATAAACAAATCATAAACACTGGATTTTTACATTTTTGGAAGAAAATGTGAGTGCTTGTCCAAGTGGTGCTTGTCTGTGCAAACTTGCAGCCAAAATGCTAGGTGGTTGCTTGGTGTTCTGATTGTTTTTTGCCATGTTACTATGTGGTTGCAAGGGCCTTTTGAGTGGTTGCTATGGCATTGCTATGAATAGACTTTAAAGTAAACCTTTAATTTTGATGTGTATATATCATAAATACAGTATATACAGAAAAACTATAACTGTACAATTTAAATTCTGAGTGGTTGCTAGGACATTGCTAGGCTGTTGCTAAGGTGTTCTGATTGTTTTTTGCTGTGTTGCTATGCAATTTTTAGGCCCTTTTGATTGGATGCTTGGTAGGTGACCTGACGTCCCCGTTTTCCGGGGACAGTCCCGGTTTTTTTTTTGTCCCCGTTTCTCCCGAGTGTTCAAGACAGCGTTCATAGTGAAATATTACATTGCAAGAAAGCCCGAGCAGCAAAGCCTACCGTGTGCTGTTTATTTTATCCAGCTGAGGGGGCTGCTCGTTGTAGCAGCTTCAATTCATTCATCTTCCTTCACTGATTATTTGGCCAGGCCAGTTTTGCCATTAAGAACTGGACCAGGCAATTGAAGAGAATTATCATTATTGTTATAAGCTTCAAAGTAAGGCACATACTAGCTATTTATGTTATAAAGTTACATTGTCCAGGGCATGCTGAGTTACTCCAGTCACGTCTCCTAAGCAACCAGATTGGCCCGGTTGCTAGGGAGGGTAGAGTCACATGGGGTAACCTCCT
Source organism: Myxocyprinus asiaticus (assembly GCF_019703515.2). Lineage (NCBI taxonomy): Eukaryota > Metazoa > Chordata > Actinopteri > Cypriniformes > Catostomidae > Myxocyprinus > Myxocyprinus asiaticus. The sequence goes on along the minus strand of NC_059364.1, from coordinate 3,981,626 downwards.
CGTGGTCGCTATAATGTGTGGTTCTCGCTCTCGGTGGGGCGTGTGGTGAGTTGTGCGTGGATGCCGCGGAGAATAGCGTGAAGTCTCCACGGTAACGCGCTCAACAAGCCACGTGATAAGTTGCGTGGATTGATGGTCTCAGACGCGGAGGCAACTAAGATTCCTCCTCCGCCACTCGGATTGAGGCGAGTCACTAAGCCACCATGAGGACTTGGGAATTGGGCATTCCAAATTGGGGAGAAAATAATAATAAAAAATAAAGTTACATTGTTATGTATTTTATACTATGCATACTACGTTGCTATGCGGTGGTGGAAAGGTGTTGATATGCTATGACTAAGCTATTCTGATTGGTTTTTAGTGCATTGCTATGTGGTTGCTAGGGTCTTTTAAGTAGTTACTAGTGTATTGCCAGGCTGTTGCTAAGGTGTTCTGATTTGTTTTTGGCATGTTGTTATGCAGTTGTTATGGTGTTCTGGGTGGTTACTAGGTCTTTCTTATGCAGTTACTAAGGTGTTCTGATTATTTTAACCACATAACAATAGGGTTGCTAGGATGGATGCTTTGGCATTGCTTGATGGTTGTTAAGGTTTTTAGTATATTGATATGCGGTTGCAATGATGTTGTGTGTGGTTGCAAAGGTGTTGATATGCAGTGACTAAGGTATTCTGATTGTTTTTATAGCGCATTACTATGCAGTTGCTAGGGTTTTTTGAGTGGTTACTGTGACATTGCCAGGTTGCTGCCAAGGTGTTCTGATTGTTTTTTTTAGCTGTTGCTATGCAGTTGTTATGGTGTTCTGGGTGGTTGTTGAGTCTTTACTATGCTGTTACTAAGGTGTTCTGATTGTTTTAAGCACGTAAATATAGGGTTGCTAGGTTGGTTGCTATGGCATTGCTAGATGGCTATGCAGTTGCTAGGATGTTGTGGGTGGTTGCAAGGGTGTTGCTATGCGGTGTCTAAGGTATTCTGATTGGTTTTTAGTGCGTTACTGTGCAGTTGCTAGGGTCTTTTGAGTGGTTGCTGTGGCATTGTCAGGCTGTTGCTAAGGTGTTCTGATTGTTTTTTGCTATGTTGTTATGCAGTTGTTATGGTGTTCTAGGTGGTTGCTAGGTTATTCCTATGTGGTTATTAAGGGGTCCCCCTTCAATGTAAGTGAAAAGTTTCAAAAAGTAGAAGGTTCAAATCGTAAGTCGGATTGCTTAGAAAAGTAATAATAGACCTCTTCTCAACAAGTCACGTGATTATAGTTATGTAAAAGGTCCCTTCTTAATGGAAAGGAGGAGGCGGGAACCGGATGAACACTCAACGAACTTTAATTACAACATAGACACTTCCAACTGAAACACAGTTTCACTCTCTCTCTCTTTCTCTCTCTCTCTCTCTCTCTCGAACTGGCTTCCCGGCTCCTCTTTATCCTCTTTATTGGTCTGATTCAGCACCGGGCGTCCCTCATTACAGCCCAGCCACGCCCTCCTCTTCGTCACAAGGTATTATTCATGTCTGTAGCACAACAGTGCAGGATAAGTTGTGCTGTGAAAGTTTATTACTTAGGGTAAGAGGTTTGAACAAATCTCTAACCCTAAGTACTAGAGATACGTCCCTTAGCAAACACCACTAAAAATACTTGAGCACAATAATGTGACAGATAGATGTGTTAAATATCATTCCTTTTAGACTTTGCTACTTAAACTCATGCTCTTTTCACTTAATAAACTTCCAAAGGTGTTCATTGGCCTGTTTGAAATGGCCACTGGAGCAATAAAACAACAGGAGATCAATAGGCTATTTTGATTGCTCCTACAAACAGTGTATTGTGTTGCAGAGCTGTTTAAAGAATACCTTTTGTTAGATGAACTGGGCAGCTGTTCAAATGAGACACTTGAACAATAGATGAACACAGCCAGTCAAACAGACACTCACACAAATTAATGTGATTTTAAATACCATGATTACATGAAACCTTACTTTTCATTTGAGTCATATTTCACTCCACTTCAAAGAATGAGAGATAAGATCTCTTTAGAATGTCACTTCAATTGCAGTTTGCATGTTTGCTTTCACTTTCTGTATATATTTCATGTGTTTACACTCCCATCTTGGCTTATTTTGTATGACTTTACTGATGTCTTTCGAGGGCCAGTCTATACTCCACACATCATATCAATGTTGCACTAAAAACAATGTGTATAAGTGTACTGTATATTTATATCTAAGCAATATCAAACCAAACCTGCTGGTTAAATGCACGGCAGCACTTCTGTGTGTTTTCCACTGCATGTCGAGTGTTTTATTACCTTCATGTGTCTATCAGCACAAATAAGAGTCAAGCAGGAGCTGTTGACACATTTCATAAAGGGCGAGACACACAAAGAGCTGTCAAACACGAGGCTTCTGTAAGCAAACACACTCCACTGTCGCAGTGTTTAATAAGGCTCTCTGTGTCTGGCAAATGCCACCCGTTGAGATCCATCCACAATTCACATCTTGACGAACCGAGAGCGCGTTAATGCACAGAGCTGTCCTGAAGATGCCCGGTTGTGTTGTAAAACTTTAAGTTGATGGCTAATCTTTAAGCATTGCATGTACATCCAAAATGTTTATAGAAATATTCTATGTTCAGCAAAAATCGAGGTTACAGTGAGGCATTTACAATGGAAGTGAATGGGGCCAATTGTTTGAGGTTTTAAAGGCAGAAATGTGCAGTTTATAATTTTATAATAGCACTTACATTAGTTCTTCTGTTAAATTTTGTGTATTATTTGAGCTGTAAAGTTGTTTAAATGGTCATTTTTGCAGGAATTACAACAAAGTTGTAACAAAATTGTTAATAATACATGAGATGACAGTTTAAGCAGATCTACTTTTTCTGTAGATTAAAAAAAAAAAAGATGTTTGGCAGAATGTTATAGACTGAAAGCCATTCACTTTCATTATAAGGAAAATAAAAATGCATTGAAAGTGAATGTAACTGAGGCTAACATTCTGACTAACATCTCTTTTTGTGTTCCATGAAAGAAAGAAAGTCATATGGGTTTGGAACAACATAAAGGTGAGTAAATTATTAAATAATTTTTATTTTGAGGTGAACTATCCCTTTAAAATCATTGCAGTATTCTCAATGCTAATCATAGCAACACTGAACAACAAAAATGGATGCAAACCTACACTGGATTTATTTGTATTTTTAGAAATAAAGGCGAAGCAGATGGCCAATGGGAGTGCCACAGTTAGTTGTCACTTACCCTCAGGTGAATGCAAATAGTTCTTGCTTACCCGGTCTGACCGCCCTAACGCCTTTATCTGTGTAAATGCTCTCAAACTGCCATTTAGTGAAGGCGGGGTTTTGTGTGCATGTCAGACGGTCCCTTACCAAACCTTTCAAAGTATTAGCATGCTTTAGCACAATGTGTGGACTTTTCAGACAACCCCTTACCCACCAAAGGCAAAATTCCCAACTTATATCAGTGTTTATCTCTCTGGAACGATTTCGCAGTGATGCCATCTGACCATCTTAAATACGGAACAAATTCGCATCATTTCATCTTAAACTACAAATGTAAGGGTAGCAACTACCCTGAAGTTTTTTACCAGACAAAACACCTTAGCAACAATACAGCAACCCTAGCAACTGCCTAGAAACCCCTATCATCCACATAGCAATGTACTAACAACCATTCAGAACACCCTACAACCACATTGTAACGCCCTACTAACCACCCAAACAACCGCATAGCAATGTGCTAACAACCACAAAAAAACACCTTAGCAGAAACATAGCAACCCTAGGAACCACCCAAAACACTCTAGCAACCAGATAGTTCGCTAACAAGAACATCTTAGCAACCGCGTAGCAATGCCCTGACAATCACACAGACTACCCTAGCAACCGCATGCATAGCAACATGCTTCTCAGAACGTTTTAGCAACCGTATAGCATCGCCATGGCAAAAGTGAATTTTGCAAAGCAAGCACAATTTATGTAGTCTATCACTTTACAGTACATCATGTTTCGATAACAGAGAGATCAAGGCAGTCAAGACATTTTTAGTCTGCCATTTTCAACCCATTGTGGATGTAAAAAGAGGCAATACGTAAATGTATGTGCATTTATTCAGGATGGTGTGTAGGTCAAGCAAGTTTGCATGTGAAATGATAGACCTACAGACATGCGTCTTGCTTTAATGTGATATTATGTGCAGAGATGGGTTTGCAGACTAGAGTACATTAAAGAGCTGCCTTAATTCAATAACTCGCTACTGCCAGATACAGTGTCACTGCTTGTTTTGATAAAGTACAGCAACAAGTGTGTTCCATTCATGTAGGAAAGTTAGAACCCTGCTGAAACAAACAAATAAACAACTTAAGCCGGCCTAAGCTGGTTTGCTGGTCTTAGCTGGTCCCTAAGCCTGGTCAGGCAGGTCTTTTGGCTGGTTTTAAAAGGGTTTTGGGCAATTTTCAGCTAGTCAGGCTGGAAGACCAGCTTAAACCAGCTAAGAAAACCAGCTTAACCCTCTGGTGCATGGTGTCTACTACAGCAGTCAGACCTTTTAAAGACATTTTTAACATGATGTAACATCCAAACCACCATGGGTACTTTGACCTTTGTCTGTTTTACATAACTTTAAATGACAATACTCTTTTTATGTGATTGTGATTTGTATTTATGACAGCATAAATTCAACATGCTGAAGTAAATCTGGAAAGTGTTCACAACTGATTGTGAACGATTATGATCTTGTTCAGAAGTTAAAAGAAACATTAGGATTTGTTCTTTGTGATAAATAAAAAATTATGTCGTAATTTACTAACCCTCATATAGTTCCAAACTGGTATGACTTTCTTTCTTCACTCCAAAAAATATTTAAGGCATATTTTTTAAGCACATTTTTTTACAAGTTTCAATTGCATAACAAATTTGTATAAAATTGAATTGAGAAATCCTTAAATATTATACATACAAAAAAATTACAAATGTAAAAGTGTGAAGCCTGACATATGAAATTGTCAGAAAATTATATATATATATATATATATATATATATATATATATATATATATATATATATATATATATATATATTACATTAAACTATTTTTAGTTCCATTAGACAACTATAAAAAAATTCCCTTTTTTTTTTATGTATTATATTTGATCCATTAGGCTTTAAAGGTCATTATCCTCCTGAGGCCCAGCAATTAATTTTTGTATATGACATTTGTTATTTAAGTTTTTCTGCAGTGGTAAATCTTGGGGTATTATCAGAGGACTCCCTGGACTTTTCAGACATACCAAATGTTTGAGAGTTTGGCCACGACAACTTCCTCTTCTTGGTCTATAAATATTTTTCAATAAAATAATATACAAAACTGTAACCAAGCATAAGTTGCTTGTATTCAGCAAATACTCATTTTAAAATATCAGTAACAATATAATCATAAATGTCACTTTTACTTGATTAAAATAAGCTGCATTTATCCCAACATAAAAGTCCATTTTCACACAAGTCCGCCGCCCTTTTAAATAGGTCGATATAAACATTGAAACCAATTTTTTCACAAATAACCACTAGATGGTGCCATAAACATGTAAAACTTACATACCATAGGTTGTTTGGCTCTTCAGCTTGAACAGAGAGTGAAACAGGAGCCATCAAACATTGTGTATCATATTTGATACAAACGGCTTTATAGGGTTAAATGAATAAAAACTACAGTTTAATAAATCATTTCATATATTACTTTTTCAGTTTATGTGATTTGTATTCATTAAAAAAAAAAAAAAAAAAAAAAATTTAAATATGGAAACTTTAACACCATACCCCGTGGAACACAAAAAGAGATGTTAGGTGGAATGTTAGTCACCATCTCCTTTTATGTTCTATGAAAGGAAGAAAGTCATACAGGTATGGGTTTGGAACAACATGAGTAAATCATGCCAGAATTTTCATTTTGGCAGATCGATCCCTTTAAATATTTTTGCATTTATTTTTAGATCAACAAACCAGCTTAAGCTTATAGCACAGTAAAGTATCTAATGAAAAAACCGGGCTTTGAGCTTTAAGCCGGCTGAAATGGAGTGGATAGTGCCTATTGGCTTTCCGGACATGTGGTCAGTGTGAAGTAGAACACTTGTGCTCACTTTAAAATGGTCTGATACATTTTCTGCATGAGAGACTCTGAGTGAGCTGACTACAGCAGCATGCTTAGATTTATGGGCTATTAAAACAGCAGGGCTTCTGACCATCACAAAGACTGCCCACTCCTAGTCTGCATGGACACACCCTTCCAAATCTCCGTCTTGGGGGACATCCATCCATTGGTCAACCTCTGCTGACTTCAGCAAGCACACTGCATTTCTCCAGCATCTCCTTTGACATTGACTCGCTTTCCTCATTGTTGATGTCTAGTTAGGGTGACCAGACATCCCTGTTTAAACGAGACAGTCCTGGTTTCACTAAGTGTGTCCCAACAATTCTCTTTAAAAAAATTATGACCTGGTTTCAGCTGTTTTAATGTATCCCTCAATGTATCCCTAACACACTTAATGTAAACATGAAACAGCATTTTACAACCCATTTTACTTCCGTAATCTGATGTATATACAGATGAAACAGGTTAGTCTATGAGGAAATATGTAATAACAGGACTTGACTTTATCCATTATAAATTGATTGGATGGTGAAAAATGGTCCCTATACGACAGGTGGTTTAAGGTGTTGGTGACGTCAACCGAAAAGGAGTGTTGTCTCAAAGGTGGAGCAAGTTTAAAAGACGAAAATCTAAAATAAGCAAAAATTAAAAAGATTTGGAATAAATGCGGTGATGAATTGTGCACAATAAGACCAGGAAAGTGTATTAAGAAATTAAATAGGGTTCATTTTGATTTAATTGACTTTAATTGTTATTTCTGATCGAAACTGCATTTTGATCAACCAATCAGATTTTAGGGTTAGGCTTAGAAAATAAGAAATTAAAAAATAATTTCCCTCTGATTTTAGGGGGTGAGTTATGGTTATGGTTAGGATTAGGGCTACAGATTAGATTAGGACTATAAGTGTTTGATTGGAAAGTTGTTCCAGGACCAACAAAGGATTTCCAGGAACAACCCCAAAAGTAATAGACAAAACATTGAAAATACATCTTTCCAAGACACTTCCAGGTGAGAAAGAACTCAGAAAAACATGTGTTATGAAAATTAGATGTGACCTAGACCTTAAAGAGAGTACAACCTTCTCATACCAGAAACATACGATTGTCATGTGGTGTGTATGTGTAAATATGAATCATATTTTAGAACAAAATTGTTTCACTGCTTTTAGAAGCCTTTATTTTGGTCACACATTATACATAAATTTGTTTTGTTTTTTTGCATATATACAGTGAAATTGATTTGTTTTTTCACATATCCCAGCTAAGCTGGGGTCAGAGTGCAGGGTCAGCCACGATACGGTGCCACTGGAGAAGATAGGGTCAAGGGCCTTGCTCAAGGGCCCAACAGTGGCATCTTGGCAGTGCTGGGGCCCCGACCTTCTGGTCAGTAACCCAGAGCCTTAACCGCTGAGCCACCACTGCCCCTAAAAAATTATGTATCCCTTTTTTCTTTAGAAAACAAAACAAAAAAAGTTTATTCTGCACTAGTCATGCCAACATTTATTTTTTCAGGAATTTCAGCTTTTAATGAGACTTTGACTTTTTATTTATTTATTTTTTTTACTGTCTCTGGACACCACATGACATCTTTCACTTTAAGCCCCAGAAAAAATATCAATATGACTTTAAGCTTTTTTAAAGAAATGGAAAGAAATTGAAAATATGCTCATCATAGAAGAGGCGTATTCAAGTAAATGGTTTGTGTGAATTGCATTTTTTTTAATGTATTTTTAATTTAATAGATCTGGACAAAAATGAGCATCACTTCATTAACCCGTAGGACACATGGCCATAATATGCACCTGTTACCCTCTGTTACTGTATTCTATGATGAATTTTGTAAAAAGAATCCACGTTATGATCATGAAAAGTTTTTTTTCGCCCACTGTCACATCCACACATTTTTTGTACTACAATAACTGAACTAGTAAAGGAAGTTTGGGCTGTTTCTATGAAGGATGCTTAAACAGTGGTGTAAAAACGTTTTCTACAAACAAAAGAGTTTATGGGCGAAACCCTGAAAACTGTTTGAATTAAAAGCATGTACATGTTGTAGCTTCACACTCGTCATAGCAAGCTCGTACCTTCTGTTCTCTTCTTTTTAAAGAAAGATTAAATATTTTCTTGAACTGTTCTTTTGGCCATTTTTGAAAGTGCGCAAAGTTTTTGAAAATTTGCCTTCAGTGGCGTAAGTTTCATGTGAACACTAGGAAAGACAAGTCATCGCTAAACTCCGACATACCTATTCGCCAGTGTTTTCAGAAACCGGCATCTTTTTGCAGTGGACAGAGCTTGCACGCTCAAGGTTGCTAGATTGCGTGAATAAAGTGTCACCCTGGCACAATATTTCCAAACTGTTCAAGTGTCTAGATATAATTGGGGGATTTCAACTATAGAAATCTGGCAACCCCACACGTCAATCTAATTCTGACCGGCTAATCGCCCTTATTTACAGTCTGTTATTTATAAAACGTAGAAAATATTTTACTTTCATGTTTAGTTCTAAGTAATACATCACACAACTGCTCTAAAGGGGATGGTAAGGGGGGATGGTGGTTTTACAAGGGGGATGCTTTTTAGTATTTCTTGCAACAAGGGGGATGGCATCCCCTCGAATCCCCCCTCAACTCAAGCCCTGCATATATCACACAGCGCATCCAGTATAGTCTGATCCTGAACAAATTACTCTGAGTCAGTTCTTTTTAGTGAATCAAAAACGTACAGCGTGACCAGTGTAGTGTGGTTTCCGAAAGAATGACTCTTACGAGATGGCTCTTTTTACATGAACCAACAAGACTTATACATCAGTCAAAGAGGTAACTGAATTTCTTATTTCCATAAAAACTCTTCCTAAAATAATTGTTAATGGAACCAGAATTTTTTTAATGAATCAGAATTGTTACATTTCGTACGATTCCCTTCACTTCTCGTACTTTCTTCTACTTCAGAGACAACCCCTGGACATCCTTAATGAATCACTTTCTCTTTTATTCACATGATTGCTCAAAAGCATCCTTTGGAGAACCAGGCACAAACATTGTTCATATCTCAATTGCTCATGCCCAGTCTCCTTCAAGTCTATCTTTTGTTCTTCAGTCTGACCTGAACAGGCCACAGAGTCAAATAACTGTCTTTTAAAAGCTGATTTCTAAGCAGCTCTATTGGCAAGCTGATTTCAGTAACTCATCTCCCAACTGCTGGTATTGCATCTTCAGCATTGCTGGGAATAACTGGAGGGCTTATGGGAGAACGGGGCATCTCACAAAGTGCCTCCAAGCTCTAAAAATAGCTCTGATCTGTAACATGATGCTCGAGTTAACAGAAAGAACATGACGCAGGTGGATAGATGCCTTGTGCTGCAATGTTCTTTCACACTTTGTTATAAATTTGAACAATATTCCTTTTTTGTGGCTGAGGTAGAACATGTTCCTGGACCAACATCATTTGTTGGTGCTGGAACAAAATTTCAGTCAAACAAACCCAATTCCTCACCCCAACCCTAAACATTAAAAAAGGAGAAGTTCATCAAAAAAATTAAAATACTTTGATTATATACTTAAACTCATGCAGCTGTATTTTCAGAGGTACACAAAAGGAGAATTTTTGAAGCATCGTCACACAGTCAATGTTGATAATTCATGTGTCTTGTGATCTAAGGACATTGACGTATAATGTGATGCATCTAAAGGCACCATATTTGATTTGTAAGCTGTGGTGGAGATTTTGAATTAAAAATGGCTTGAATTGCCCTGAGCAGCTGAGTAATACAGATGGGCTCTAAAGAGTCAAGAATATTGTGTGTTTAGATATCTGTGTGGTTTTGGGTTAACACTAACGGCAACAGAAATGGTTTGTTTAAACGTTTTCCACTGTGCTTGCAAATGGCTACAAAAATCCTGTTCTTCCTGTTTTACGAGCAGCCAAGTGTTGACCTGAATTTCTCTAGGTTAAATCCCCTGGCATTATCACTAAACAATGGGTTTCATAGCACATAAGTACTAGGATACTGGTGCTTGAAAGCTCTTTATCAGTAATCATCCAATCAACAATACAGTGGTTTTCTTTGCCTGTAGTGCAAACAGAGGAAATCCAGTCTGAGATTACGTTTTGCCTCCATTTTTAGGCAATGTCAGGGTATGATATTTGTGCAATGTACAATTGCCTTTACAACCATGTGTGAGAGCAGCAGATGGGTGAGATGGGGCAGATGCTTCCAAGCAACAAGGTCATCCCATAATGCAGTTATTTCTCCAGCCCTAGATTTTTTAATCCTCAGCCTACATACTGCTTGATAGGTAGGTTACAGGTTGGAAGTTGACACAGTCCCCATTATTATTATTCCAATTTATCTAAGAACACACAGTCTGTTTTATAGTTATATGTTTAATAATAACATTTATGGAAGCCAGATCACGCATTTGTGGCTTTATATCTCATTATTTCGACTTTAATTATCGCAATTGTGAGTTTATATCATGCACTTGCAGCTTTATCTCACACAATTGCGACCTTAATATCTTGCAGTTTACTTTATTTCTATCAATTGCGAGTTTATATCACGTATTTGCGGCTTAATATCTCGCAGTTGCAACTTTATATCTTGTAATTTCGACTTATCGCAATTGTGAGTTTATATCATGCTCTTGCAGCTTTATATCTCAATTTCGACGTAATTTCTAGCAATTGCAACTTTACATCTGTCGAGTTAATATCACACATTTGCGCCTTTATATCTCGTAATTGCAACTTTTTCTCATAATTGTGAGTTTATTTCACACATTTACGACTATATATCGCAACTGCGATTTTATTTCTTGTAATTGCGAGTTTATTTCACACATTTGCAGCTTTATATTTCAATTTTGACTTAATTTCTCACAACTGCAACTTTATATCTGGCAATTTTGACTATTTCTTGCAATTGTGAGTTTATATCACACAATTGAGACTTTATATCTTGCAATTTCTACTTTAATTCTCGCAATTGTGAGATTATATTACACATTTGCAGCTTTGTATCTCTCAATTGTGACTTTGTTTTTCGCAATTACGACTTTATTTCTCGGAATTTTGACTTTATATCACACAATTGAGACTTTATATCACGCATTTGCAGCTTTATTTCTTGCAAATTCGACTTTTACAATATATCACAATATATCTATCAATTGCGACTTTATTTCTCGCAATTTTGACTTTATTTCTCAGAATTTTGACTTTATTTCTCAGAATTTTGACTTTATATCACACGATTGAGACTTTATATCACGCATTTGCTGCTGTATTTCTTACAAATTCGACTTTTACAATATATCACAATATATCTTTCAATTGCAACTTTATTTCTCGCAATTACGACTTTATTTCTCGGAATTTTGACTATATCACACAATTGAGACTTTATATCACGCATTTGCTGCTGTATTTCTCGCAAATTCGACTTTTACAATATATCACAATATATCGTTCAATTGCAACTTTATTTCTCACAATTTTGACTTTATATCTCGCAATTTCGACTTTATTTCTTGCAAATTTGACTTTTACAATATATCAATATATCTTTCAACTTTGACTTTATATCTTGCAATTTTGACTTTATTTCTTAGAATTGTGACTTTATATCACACAATTGAGACTTTATATCACGCATTTGCAGCTGTATTTCTTGCAAATTTGACTTTTATAATATATCACAATATACCTTTCAATTGCGACTTTATTCTCGCAATTTTGACTTTATATCTCGCAATTTCGACTATTTCTCGCAATTACGACTTTATTTCTCGGAATTGCAACTTTATATCACATAATTGAGACTTTATATCACACATTTGCAGCTGTATTTCTCGCAAATTCGACTTTCACAATATATCACAATATATCTGTCAATTTCAACTTTATATCTCACAATTTCGACTTCATTTCTCGCAATTGCGACTTTATTTCTCAGAATTTTGACTTTATTTCTCAGAATTTTGACTTTATATCACACGATTGAGACTTTATATCACGCATTTGCTGCTGTATTTCTTACAAATTCGACTTTTACAATATATCACAATATATCTTTCAATTGCAACTTTATTTCTCGCAATTACGACTTTATTTCTCGGAATTTTGACTATATCACACAATTGAGACTTTATATCACGCATTTGCTGCTGTATTTCTCGCAAATTCGACTTTTACAATATATCACAATATATCGTTCAATTGCAACTTTATTTCTCACAATTTTGACTTTATATCTCGCAATTTCGACTTTATTTCTTGCAAATTTGACTTTTACAATATATCAATATATCTTTCAACTTTGACTTTATATCTTGCAATTTTGACTTTATTTCTTAGAATTGTGACTTTATATCACACAATTGAGACTTTATATCACGCATTTGCAGCTGTATTTCTTGCAAATTTGACTTTTATAATATATCACAATATACCTTTCAATTGCGACTTTATTCTCGCAATTTTGACTTTATATCTCGCAATTTCGACTATTTCTCGCAATTACGACTTTATTTCTCGGAATTGCAACTTTATATCACATAATTGAGACTTTATATCACACATTTGCAGCTGTATTTCTCGCAAATTCGACTTTCACAATATATCACAATATATCTGTCAATTTCAACTTTATATCTCACAATTTCGACTTCATTTCTCGCAATTGCGACTTTATATTACACAATAGAGACTTTATATCTTGCAATTGCTAGTTTATCATGCATTTGCAGCTTTATATCTCGCAATTATGACTTTAATTCTCACAATTGTGAGATTATATCTCACATTTGCGGCTTAATATCTTGCAATTGTGACTTTATATCACGCAGTTGTGACTTTATATCTCACAATTTCGACTCGCAATTTATTCCATGATGAGATTAAGGCACCATATAAAACTGATAGTTCTGATACTAAAGTCTGATTAGATGAGTTGCATTCAAAGCTGTTTTAAAATGCAGAGAAATGCACACCTGTGACTGCACATTGTATATTAACGCGCCAAGTTCCTATGTTAACCTTTCATGGCCTATTGCTTTATTAATCACGTACTTTAAGTGCAATCTATGTGACTTTTCATATTACACTTAACCCAGGTTGTAAACCGTTAAGGCCACTTTTATATGTGCACTCAGTAACTTTTTGCTTGTGTCATCTAGGACTTGCAGTGACACCTTGTGGCATGGATGATTCAAAATCAATCATTCAAAATTAATAGTTTTCAGTCACAGATGCCATTGTAGACATTCACAGTCAGTCATGATGAATTTAATCCAAGAGTGAAAGTTTCCAATAACAGCGCAGTTACTGAGATTAAGCGAGCAGTATTCGGCTGGTCATGTGATTTTAAAATGGCAGCCCCCATGAGGGGACCCTCTCCATGTAGAATAAAACATCTTTTATAAGGTTACTGTTATGACTGGAGTCTTCATTATAATGTGAGTGCTCATGATTTTATATATATGTTTAAAAATGACAATTCATTTTTTTAAGAGTAAAACTTTTTTAATGAGGAAATAATTACTGAGTGCACCTTTAACTCCTGGTTAAGCACCGTTTCAAACTTGTACTTTTGAAAGCTGGTAAGCACCACTTTTAACCCTGGGTTATGAAGCCCTCCTCCTGAGCAGGGATACCCTTGTAACTTGAATTGCAGTGCCAAAAGTAAAATACGCATGCAATACTAACCCAGGATAGTGTGAAACATGGCACAAAATAATCCAGGATCAGGTTAACACTGTTAAAAACAGACTCAGCTTCACGTGGGTCTGTAGGGATTCTACAGAGACTTTAGTGTAGAAGAGGAAAAAATGAAAATATATGAAATCGAGTGAATGGCTTTACCGCTGCAGCAGTTGCCAGGGGGTATTGAAGGGTAGGGATTGTGATTGGCTGAAGTGGGTCTGTTGCCTTGGCAACGGCAAAGGGGTTTGGTGGCGTTGCCGTGCGCAGCGCGGATGGAGGAAGCAGCTGCAGATCACACTCACTCAGTTTGAGGTAGAACACTGCGAATACTGAAGCGCTTCACTGGAAACAACCGGATCGTCCTGCATGAACGTGAGTAATGTATTTCAGTTTGGCGATTTTTATCCGATCGATGGACTTTTTATATTGATATGAGTGGCGCAAAAAGTTCCATTATACCATGCAAGTTCATGTGGAAAGCATGGGCGGATATCAGGCTGAGCTTCGGTTGCTGTGTTGTTTCTCACGAGCTCGTGTTTGTTGTCGTTAACATGACGAATTTCGCGGAATCGCGACAATCTGAATAATTTAAACGTGAACATTCCTTCGCTTGTTGCCACGTGCTCGACCCTTTCAAACTTCTTCTTTTGTGATCTTGCTCAAGTGTTTTGGTTGAGTGAGATAACGATGTTTTCTTTTATTTAGCATTGTTTCGGGCTTCACTTTTGTGAATGGTTACGTTGTATCATCGTATCATTCCAACACGCCCAACGCGAATTCGCGCGGAATCGCGTTCTAAGTGAAGAAAGATCGAATTCTTCAACAATACAACAATTCCAACTGGTTCCATTCTGTCGTGATAAGATACTATTGTCTGTTCACATGTCTAGTTGACCAAAAACATGGGCATTAACTTTTTATTATTCAACATCAAATGTTTAAATTGAAATGTGTTTGAATGTAATAGTTCTAAAGAAAAGTTGATATTTTAGGTGCTGTAAATGGTCACCAATTCTTTTAAAATGTCTTATGAATTATTAATCATTTTTTTGCAGTTCACTTTTTAATAGTCATATGGTGTTGACATATTTTTCCATGTCGTTTCTCAAGTAATTAACATTTAACAAAAATGTAAAATAATTATATATGAATTAGAAAGTTGTTTAAAATAGTTTTAGATGGCGTAATGAATGTTGCACTGCTTGTAATGTCTAACTATCCATTCTGAAGAAACTATTAGTTATTGATGTATGCCATTAAGTAGAGTTTTTAAAGAGAATGCGATCATTTAGATGGTTTCCATTGGTTTTCTTAAGTTTTCGGGCATCAATGAAGACACTTAAGGTGGGTTTTGTTTTGTAATATATTGGTCTGGCTAATTAATCGGCAGATATTTGGCCATTTTGAGATTATTGACATGGACTGATTTACAGAAACGGCCTGCCTAGTGTCAGATCCTAAATCCATCGTCAGCCATGTCAATGGATGGAGCACAGTTTCTGTTTTAAAGTAGAAATCGTCACAAACAACTTACTGAAAGTCACCGTCATGGGTTATGCGAGTCATAACACCTACACTGCCAGAAGTCTTTGTTCACGTGCATGCTTTACATACCACCTGTGTCAGGGAAACAATTTCGTTAACTGTGGCTGATTGGCACATCTCAGTTCATGCTTGGAACATTGAACCATTCTTGCAGCATTTTGAAAAGAGGCTTGTCCGTTGCCTGCTGTGGGTTCCATATGAACCCCATTCACAGGAAGCTTGACCTCATTGACATATTGCAATCTGTTCATGGATAATCACTTTAAGAGCAAGTCTGCTCAGTGATTGAGGCATCTTTGGTGCTATTCCCCAAGGCTCGAGTCATAACAACCTGGATTATGCCAATGGTTATGTCTCCAATTCATAGACCAATTTTTTGCCCTACAAAAATATGTCTTTGTATGTCTTACATGCTGAAGCTTTTCTCTTTGTGTTGGCCTGGCCTTACTCCATTAAAAGGTTAATAGCTGGGTGAATTCTCTAGTGTTACGCCGATATATATCGGCCAGACCTAGGCATATTAATTAACCGATATTTGGCCATTTTGTGATTATAGTCATTAGCGGATAATTAGCTGTGTCCTCTTGGTCGATTAACAGAAATTTTAGTTACTTATGTCAGCTCTATGAGCAAGGGAAATACTTTTAGATACACAAGTTCGATTTTGTGTGTTATGTTTCGAAATGTGTCAGGCCACTATTCATAGCACAGCTCAGTTTTGCATTGCATTCTTAGCGTTGCAGCAAGGAGATGCTATAGTCTGCATTAGCGTGAACCTTTTACTTCTAGGTCAGTTTTCTCTTTCGGGTCAACTACTGTCATGGTGGAGTAACAGTTCAAAGGGAATCTTGCTGAGCAAGTTGATTTATAGCTACGTTTATATAGTATATGTTCATAGCTAGCCACCAGAATTATAAAACATCTGGTTTAGTGACACATATTTTTCATTTGTTGTAGAGAGATTTACACTGGCAGCCAAAATTTGGAATAATGTACAGATTTTGCACTTATGGAAAGAAATTGGTACTTTTATTCACCAAAGTGCCATTCAGCTGATCACAATGTATAGTCAGGCCATTAATAAGGTAAAAAATGTATATTACAATTTGAAAAACATTTTCAGAACTTCTTAAACTACTTCAAAGAGTTCTCATCAAAAAATCCTCCACGTGCAGCAATGACAGCTTTGCAGATCCTTGACATTCTAGCTGTCAGTTTGTCCAGATACTCAGGTGACATTTCACCCCACACTTCCTGTAGCACTTGCCATAGATGTGGCTGTCTTGTCGGGTACTTCTCACACACCTTACAGTCTAGCTGATCCCACAAAAGCTCAATGGGGTTAAGATCCATAACACTCTTTTCCAATTATCTGTTGTCCAATGTCTGTGTTTCTTTGCCCACTCTAACCTTTTCTTTTTGTTTTTCTGTTTCAAAAGTGGCTTTTTCTTTGCAATTCTTCCCATAAGGCCTGCACCCCTGAGTCTTCTCTTTACTGTTGTACATGAAACTGGTGTTGAGCGGGTAGAATTCAATGAAGCTGTCAGCTGAGGACATGTGAGGTATCTATTTCTCAAACTAGAGACTCTGATGGACTTATCCTCTTGTTTAGTTGTACATCTGGTCTTCCACATCTCTTTCTGTCCTTGTTAGAGCCAGTTGTCCTTTGTCTTTGAAGACTGTAGTGTACACCTTTGTATGAAATCTTCAGTTTTTTTTGGCAATTTCGAGCATTGTATAGCCTTCATTCCTCAAAACAATGATTGACTGACGAGTTTCTAGAGAAAGCTGTTTCTTTTTTGCCATTTTTGACCTAATTTTGCGTTCAAACAGTCCATGTTTTGATGGCCTTTTTGTTGGAAATGTGGTCAGAATTTTACTGTAAATTCCTAACGACTGCTGATAACGCTGGATGCTATGTATGGACTTATGCATGTTTATGCATGTCAAGCGTTTCATGCTATCTAGTGTTTATTTCCCAATGTAAGAGAAAGAAGCAAGTGTGATTTTGTTTTGGTTAGAAAAATTAGAAAAGTAGACTACATACAAAAGAGGAGTGTTGAAGTTTTCATGTGTTGTTCAGACTGCAGCCCCGTGTTTCACAACATATTTTTTCGGAGGGACAAATAAAATGACAATGTGAACGGACTTTCCATATTTTAATTCAAGAGTGAAAAATAGCATTACAGGCTCACTCGTGCCACCAGTTCTATTGTATATTTCCAGGTATTCCGATCAGTTTTTTCTAATAATCCCAAACACAGACAAGCATACTTTTCCATTTCGACGTGGTCTTCTGATGTTTATTATGATTGCAGTTAAGTGAAATTAAAATGACAGTAAACTGGCCAATTTCACTAAATTACCTCAGTAATCTCTCCATTTTACACAAGTGGGGACATCTGGGACAAGTAAGGTACACAATTTGCAATATACTAAATTCTGTATGGAAACACCTCGAGCAGATTTCTTTTGCACTAAACCAAAGCTTATGTGACAAAGTGTTTTTTTTTTTTGTATTTTTTGTATTTTTTTTTTAAGAATGACGTCATGATGCACACCATTTTATCAGTAAAAGGCTATTGGAATGGAAACGAGCAGAGACAGCAAATTCTCTTGCCTTTTTACAGATACATCAGTGATGAAAATAAATTACAATTTTATTCGTCTTTTCTTTGAGACAGCACAAAAAAAGAAAGAAAAGATGACTGAAACATGTTTGTCTTGTACTGTGTGAACTTAAACAAAACAAAAAAACATTTATCTTTCAAAACCAAAATGTATCATATTTTGGGCCTTTATTGCATTTAAAGCCTTAATTCAGAAAATTATTGCATTCAGAGAGGACCATTATATTTGTGACCTCAACACCTGCGATCCCCCAACCCCAAAATGGTTTAGTCCAACCCAGTGTTCAAGACATGGTTACGGCCTTGAAAATGGATACAAGAAGGGATGTCGTAACGTGGCTTGAGTGTTTAATCATATGCTGAAATCCAAAATCTTAACTTTGGCAATGAAAACCCCAAACGCTTTAATTATTGTTTCATCTCTGTCCAAATTAGCACTGAGTGCCTGCTTAAAAACAGAGGGGAGTGTGTGTAGTTTCGGGATCACCTGTGGCTCTTTATGCACCACACACTATCTCCGATTGACGTCAGCATCAATTTTTAATCATATATCTATGTATTACCAGTATACGGCACTTGCGTCGAGTGATGTCTGCAAACAGCGACTGTTTTCTAAATGTTTTTTGACCATCGCTGTTGTAATTGACTGCAAAAAGAAAATGTTCCAAGACAGGAAGCTTATATATTTTCCCCAATTTGGAATGGCCAATTCCCAATGTGCTTTTTTAAGTCCTCGTGGTCACGTAGTGATTCGCCTCAGTCGGGCTGGCGGAGGATGAATCCCAGTTGCCTCCACGTCTGAGATCATCAACCCGCGCATCTTATCACGTGGCTTGTTGAGCGTGTTGCCACGGAGACATAGCATGTGTGGAGGCTTCACGCCATCCACCGTAGCATCCACACTCAACTCACCACGCGCCCCACCGAGAACGAACCACATTATAGCGATCACGAGGAGGTTACCCCATGTAACTCTACCCTCCCTAGCAACCGGGCCAATTTGGTTGCTTAGGAGACCTGACTGGAGTCACTCAGCACACCCTGGGATTCGAACTAGCGAACTCCAGGGGTGGTAGCCAGCGTCTTTACCACTGAGCTACCCAGGCCCCCCAAGACTTGAATAACGGAGAGGGCTTCTCTATCAGCGGCTCGTTTTCTCCACTTGCCATTTTCAACTACACACTAAACGCGTGCAGAACTGTGATGTCATCGAGTTGACCCACATGAAACGCAGGCGGAGCGTATCCATCTACACAGCCATACAGGTACATTAGCGGAGGTCGTAACTGCAAGTCTGTTTGACACTTTGTTTTCTTTGCCAAATCTTGTGGTCCAGATGCATCATTAAACTTGAGTTAAACCGATGTGCCAATGTTTACCAAACAGAGGGTGGCAAACCATATGGTTCGTAGTGTTTATGCGGATGCTAGGGTGTTATGAGTGGTTTCTAGCACATTACTATGCAGTTGTTAAGGTGTTATGCTAGTGGTTGCTAGGGTATTATGGGTGGTTGTTAGGGTGGACAGTTTATTCGCACACTAGCCCAACTCCCAAGTCTCTATTATAATCTGGTCTGAAATGACTCGGCTCCCACCTTCAATACAAATCTATCAGATTTATTCGTCAGCCAGATGAAAATCACTTCTCATATTCTCGTTTAGATAATTTAGAAACGAGTAGCACACTTCTCAAGAAGCTACACAATTTGAGGTATCATTCATTTCAACATGAGCAGACATTCACATCCAATTTTTTACTTTCATTATGTGATGTATTTCGTAAAAATTGCCAGAATAATTGTAATTGTTAAATAATGCATCTTGTTTATGCGTCAAGCTCTTGAACACTGAGATGTAAGGTGAACTGGAGGTAGAAGGCCCTATGAGTTTAAATCTAGGATTTTTTGTCATGTTATTTTGCATGATGTTACTTGCCAGAGAGAGCCTTTTACTCAAGTGAATGGTGAATAAATCCCCCCCACTGGTGCGCGTTAAAGGGCCACTTGAGTCTGTTGTCTTTCAGGTTAAGTCTTTTGGTCGTCAACGACACTGATGCAGAACACTTTTGGAATGTGTTGGAAGCGTTTTGGAATGCTTATGCTTGTTAAGAACGGAAGTGCTCATTGATGAGGATGTGGATTGGCTGAATGGATTTTTCCCCGGATGGGTGTAGGAGACATTGAGGGATGTCCTGCCTTAGACATGAAACTAAACACACAAGAAGCGTGAAGAAAAGAGCACAGAGTCTGTTATGTTTCCAATGGTGCTTCATTGATTTCATGCATGTTGAAATAACAGTGATGAATAATTCTTGTATGACTCGGAAGAAGCTTGAAAACTAGAAAACTAGGTTGTGTTTTTAGTCAGTGGTGCTGTTTTGACACAGGAAGCTCTTGTGCGGTACTGCATTACGACACTGAACGTTGCAGTATTTGAAGAGGTTAATTTGTGGTCCTGTAGCTCATCTCATACCGAATGCCACTAGCAGTGACAACGTTTTGGGTTCGATTCCCAAGGAACATAACGTAATAAAATGCACTGTAATTTTCTTTTGATTTAAGCTTCTGCCAAGTGCATAAAATGTGAATGTAAATTTATTTTAGTCTAAAAGAGATGCTGAACTCACCTGCACATTTCTTAAAATCAGTCACTAATCAAAAGGCTAAGGTGTATACTTTGTTTTTCAGCGTGCCGTTCTGTCTCACGCTCGGTCGAGCACTCGGCCTTTCTCTTTTTTTGTATTTTTAAAATTTTTTTTTTTTTTTTATGCGAGCCCATACAGACATGTTCGATGAATATGACTGATTTGTTATAATCTTTTATTATAACAAATAGTAGTTTAATTAGCTGCTTATTCATATTCTGGTAAAATGTTCCTCCGGTGCCATGATAAGTGAACCAATCTATTGAGCATCTACATCTGAGAAGTCTTGTTCATGAGTAGCCTCAAATATGAAAAATAGCTGCGAGCTCTGAGGGCTGAAAATAGCCGCGACCGCCTCACCAGCCTGCGCATGTTATGTACAGTATTTGTGTCAACAGAGCAGCGCCATTAACTAAAATGCACTGCGCATGCATACTGTATATTTACGTATTAAACGCAGCGTTTTGCGATTCACAAAGCTATCGCATGTCTTTAAGTGGCTTTGACTAAAATGCACAAGTCATATGGACTACTTTAATGGTGCTTTTATGGTTCTTTTATGGAGCTTGACAGTAACTAACATGAGTATCGAATTTGGATCGGACTCTTTGGACCGATACCTGATCCCGATACCTGAAATGCGGCAGCAAGAATTTTAACAGGGTGAAGAAAGAGAGATCACATTTCCCTAGTTTTAGCATCTCTACACTGGTTTCCTGTGAAATTCAGGGTCGATTTTAAAATTCTGATTTATGTCTACAAGGCACTATCTGGTCTCGCATCCCAATATATCAATGACCTACTCCCTTACTCCCTCACCAGAGCGCTCAGGTCTTCTGATCAACTTTTATTGAGGGTTCCTTGTTGCCGCTATAGATCTAAGGGTGATCGTGCCTTTTCTGTGATGGGTCCTAATCTATGGAATAGTCTCCCTTTCCATGTGTAGTTCCAGCTTCATCATTAACAATTTTTAAATATTCTTTAAAAATTTTTATTCTGTACCTTTTGAATAGATCATTGAATAGTTTGAAATGGATAAAAACATGATGCTGTATTTAAAGATTATTTTATTATGTTTTATATTTAACTTTGTCATTATTTGTTTGATCTGTAAAGCACTTTGGGTCAACTTCAGTTGTTTTTAAATGTGCTCTATAAATAAAAGTTGACTTGACTAGATAATTCTGAAATATATCAAATATTTTTGGTCCAATTACCAGCCAAAAATTGACAGATAGCGATATAAACCATAACCTTTATATAAAATGACTCATACCGTGATATATGATTTTGGTCATACCGCCGACCCCTAATTTTATACAGCATTTTTGAGCGTAGTTTCATTATGCCATTCTAAATGAGACATCGTTCACCTTGGGGCCTACGGACGCATGTGTCATGACTCCTACGCCCCATTTCTGAACTCAGTCACCATTGTGTCACCTTGTTGCTCAAGTCTGTTAATGTTATCTGGCCTTTGTTTGTAGGTTACTGCAGCTGCGCGATGTTAATCAGCTAAATGCCCTCCGACTGCATACCCCTCCCTATTATTTATTATTTTCTTTCCTCCCGACAAGACCAGGAGTAGGGACGTCCCCTAGAGCTTCAGAGTCCACGGTTGTTTTAGTCACATGACATGGACACACGCTTATTTAATATAGGTGGTTACTCCAAATTTGGGTTGCAAATGTAAAAATAGCATTTCCTCTTGTGCACAGAAGCACTATCTCCAAACTTCGTATGGGGTTTTAAAGGTATAGTTCACCCAAAAATGACAACTGTCATCATTTACTCACTCTTTCTTTCATCTGGAACGGTGAACTTTTGAATTTGAATTTTGTCTTGGCCACTCTTTTCTCTATAATGAAAGTGAATGGGGACTAGGGGACTAAATTAACCTCTGTTGTTCCACAAAATAAAGAAAGTCATACGGTTTTGTAACAACATGAGGTTGAGGTAAATTAACTATACACTTAAGTGTGTTTTATGGATTAACTAGCGGGAGGAGACCGTTTTGTCCATAAGTTGGTCACAGATAGTGTCTCACAGACTCTCGCGTGGCAGCCCCTTATCTCGCACATCCCTCCCCCTTTGCTATCCACATCTGTCGCTGGTCTGCACTGGGGATTTGAGACGTGCCGCCATTAGCAGTTGTTCTTCTATTGAAAGTGATGCTAATGTGACCGTTGGCCTGATTGTGAGGGACAAAGTGAAGATCTAGACGTGCCTTGTGTCACTGGTAACAATGGCCCTCTGTGTAGGTCACTCCTTGTTGAATAAATGTGGTTTGTTTAATTGAGATAGCAATAGGGCAACATTGTTTGCCACGGTCCGGACAAGCCTTCATTACACACACACCAGTGCAAAAACAAGAAATTCAATGGCTTTCTGATTCTGATCAGTATTTACCCTGATTTATGTCTCGCAAATTTAAGGTTTTTAAGAGCACATAAACTGATAAATTGTGACTGATTAGTGAGTTTTTTTTTTGTTTTTTTTTTTAACGAATTATACAAAAAGATCAGGACAATGCTATGTGGTCAGTCTGTGCCAACTCAACCAGAGTCCCATGCTCAGTTTTTACTGGTGAAAGATAAGCATACAAGATCAGGGCTACTGGCACTGCCAAAATTGGAATGCCCAATTCCCAGTGCGCTTTTAAGTCCTCGTGGTGGCGTAGTGATTCGCCTCAATCCGGGTGGCGGAGGATGAATCCCAGTTTCCTCCGCGTCTGAGACCATCAACCCTTGCGCATCTTATCACGTGGCTTGTTGAGCACGTTGCCACGGAGACATAGCACATGTGGAGGCTTCACGCCATCCACCACAGCATCCACGCTCAACTCACCACGTGCCCCACCGAGAACGAACCACATTATAGTGATCACGAGGAGGTTACCCCATGTGACTCTACCCTCCCTAGCAATCAGGCCAATTTGGTTGCTTAGGAGACCTGGCTGGATTCACTCAGCACGCCCTGGGATGCGAACTAGCGAACTCCAGGGGTGGTAGCCAGCGTCTTTACCACTGATCTACCCAGGCCCCCACATATATTATGTTTTTAAGACAGTGTCCCCCCAAACTGAATCACATTTATAATTTGCAAGATATGATTTATGCCTTATGTAATCCCATATAAGCACTTTACAGATATAAATTCGTAAATACATCATATTAACCTCAGCCATACTGCCATTTACACATGAGTTTTTAAGCCAAGAGCTCTGTGGAGGAGATGATGGGTTTTCGGTCACCCGTTTAGTCATGCAACGTTTGGCCGTGTGTATTGTTTTCACACACAGGATCAACGATTTAATCACTGAGTTAAAGATGTGATTATTGGCTGAATGTAATAAACATATGAATCCCTGAGAAGAGACTTGCTACCAAATCGGTTGTGATGTGTAATATACATTAGGGAGATATTAGGCCTAATCTGTGAATTAAGAATGTGTATATAACATGAAATCAGACAACCTAAAGACCTACACAGACTGATGCACAAGCACAAAAACAAAAATACCTGTACGCTCCAGAAATGAGAAATGAAACTGGTGTATCATGAGGATGATATGAAGTAGACTGTTTCAAATATTCATCTTCACCCCGCAGCTGAACAGCTCTGATAATAGCCATATAGTGATCTTGCTGCTTTTCATATCAAACACCATTATCTTGTCGAATTAATGTTTACGTTTTGAAACATTACCTAATTAAATGTATACTTACATTTTGGATATTGAGCAGTTCGTGATTTCCAGGCACTTGTATAATCAGGGTTTAACAGAGTTTATTACGTTTCATTCAGTGCTTGGTCAATAAAGGCGAATTAATGAGAGAAAATGTGTTTGTTTTTTAAAGTGAGAATAAAACTTGCGCTCTGTCCCGTGAGAGCGCATGCACGTTAAACAGTCTACACTGCACGGAGAGAGATGATGATGAGACTTATGCACATAGAGACATGGACTTTAAGTCCTATAGAAAGAAACTGTTGATTTCTTGTGTTCCAATGTGCGGATTACTAATTTTCCCCAACATGTAAAAAAACGAAAAATGTGGGGATTTCGCTCACTGTGAACACGGAATGTGCGGGGATACATAAAATGTTGCACAAGACATGCAATCCCGCTACGAAATTCATTAAGTGGGTTTTTTACCTGCTATTTTCTACACATTGGTAATAGCTGCTGCTAAGACACTTGGAAAAGAGCGAGGACAGTACTAGGAGAGCGCGCTCGGTGTCTGCACGATCTTGCGTGTGCACGCGACTGTGCCTTGGCGCGTCCAGTATATTATGCATTTGCGCGTCTTTGCGAGATAAATATACTCACGCTCGCTCCTCGGTTAGAATACTTGGTTATTTGGTTATTAACACTAATGTTATAAATGCAGCACTGGCCCGAATGGGCAAGCATGCTGAATGCATGCTGATTGGTAGCACTTTGCTTTGATTAGCATTGCAATTGCTCAATGAGTAAAGCAATATAGAACATTCTTAACTTGTTCCTGTCCTCAACCTAAGCGTATCTTCACCATAATGGTAACCCCTAAAAACTCCAACATACACCACCACCACAAAACTCTTAAGATACTAGATTGCCTAATTTAAGATTTAGTCCATTTAACTTTGAGGCTTGCTTGTCTTCCAGGGTCAAAAGGAGGTATGGTAGGTGTACTGCACTGCCTTGTTCATTTGGGAAAAATGTGAAGTTCACGCTCACTTTGCCATGGAGATATACTTCTTTGTCGAAGCGGAATTATCTCTGCAAACGGTTCACAGATATCATCACTTCCTCCTCCAGTTTTACTGAAGGTTTTCTTGATGGTGCATTCACATGTAGCTTCATGTTTCCAAAACATTAAACTCAGATGATTGGAAACAAAGCATATATCCTGAACTTTGTTAAATTTGATAAAAACGCTATACTAAATCACTGTTTATAAAGTATCGGACCCTTTATGTAAGATTACGTTTTGAGAATTAGGCTGAAAGCTTGATTTTGGGAAAGACATATGGGTTTGGGACAGCATGAGCATGAGTAATTTTTGGTTTAAGAATCAATCCATGAGAAGATCGAGCTCGTTTCCACCTGTGAGAGCCTGATGCTGATTTTAATTTATATATACTTCGAATTTGTGATTTAATGTGGGGTTTGAAATTGGTATTTCATTGCATCTTGTGACATGAGTGTTGCATTTTTAATATGGCATGTAAAGTTAAAAATAGTTCAACTTTTAAAACGCATCTGCATTCTGCACTATTCAGTTGTACACCAGCTACCTGTTTTTAATGCAAGAACACATCCTTAATGCTTTCTATTCCTCTTTGTACAATGTTGAGAGCTGTTGTTATACCGAACCGAAAGTCACAGTATACATTTCTGATTTAAGTCCTCCTCTAACCAGTTGTTCAAAAAGTTACTACTAGGACTTGGCGATATGGTTACAAAAATGATATCGCGATATTTTTTAGTCTATTGACTATATTCGATATATACCTTGATATCTATGTATTTGCTCTGAAATGGGTGAAAAAGTGATTTTTATTTATTTTTTATTCAGAGGAACACCATTTCATTCAAACAGCCATTGTAGCCAAGTAGATTCAACATTTTGAAGGCATTGAATAAATATATATATTTAAAAATAATAAAGGTTTTGTTTTTTTTACCCACAGTTTTTCACTAAATGAAGGGAGAATGAGATCTAATCATTTTCAATGATGTAAACTTTTTATATTTTTATTTATTTTTCAATGATACATATTTTTACCTTCATAAATTTTTACTAAAATATTTTTTGTGAATGAAGAAGGTGTGCAAAAACTGACCCAGTCAACTGAATTATTATAATATAATACTGAATTATCATTATTTTCAGGATTAGATTTATTTGATATAGAAGTAATATATTTCTGCCCTATTTACAGAACAGCATGTCACACATTAATTCTGAAGAGTACACAGACCACGTTTACCTGTCGTTAATCGCAGCTTTTTGCAATTTTATAATCACATTTAACCATATCGTTATTTTGATTCATCTCGCAGCCCTGAATGATCGTGAAATTAGTCTACTTAAGCGCTCAATGAATCTTAATGGCCAAATAAATAGCACATTAATATCATAGCAATATTCATGATATTGCTTTTTTTTAATTGTCCCTTTTATAAATGTATCGTCAGCAAACTCATCGCAATTATAGCGCGAAAATTCGATGTATTGTCCAGCCCTTATTACTACCCAAAATGCCACCATAAATCATTAAATTAAAACTGAGGCCCCATTTTGGCAAGTTTATTTCAGCATACAGTTGTTACTGGACTTCAGTTGGTGTGAAATGTTTTGAAGTCGATGCAATTTCACGCAATTTAAGTGTTTTCATGGTTAATTGTTGATGTTTTTCGTTTACCCATCCCTAGGTTTTGCTTCAACCGTTTATGACCTTTCTCCGAACACATGCTTGCAGTTTCAGTCATATTCATTTATGTATATCAGAAACCATTTGATGCACGTTGTACATAACATAAAATAAAAAATAAATAAAAACGTGATAAGTGTGGCCCTGCGTCATATCCGTCAGGTGTATTTAAAGCTTGGAATAACACAGAGTTTTCCAAATGGGCGGATGAACAGGTGGAGCTATGGACCCTTTTCACACTTCCGCGTTCGTGAAGCAGATGTCGTCATAGTTAGGTAAACTATGACGGCGATCGGAAAGAACGGTAATAACCAGTGCCACTACAGTGTTCCTATTTACACAAATTTGCACTATTTGTGTTTCCATGAATTTCCAAAAGATGCTGAACTTTGTACGAGCTCGGTGGGTTCAGGCAATTAAACGCGAAGAAGATAACTTCGCTATTAAACGAGGAAGCACTTTCGTCTATGAACAGTATTTTCAATATGAGGACTTACAGCAGTCTTTCACAGGTGGAATTGTGAAACGCTTTGAAATCTGTGCTGTACCGTCACAATTTCATTGGAATGATTACACATCACAACCGACACGAGTGTGTGTGTTTTACAGGGTTAGAAGTCTGATGGAGCAGGACATGGGTTTCTCCATTCACATCCTGCGTCGCCCCCCATCAGGTATCTCACAGATTTGTTAACTGTGCCCTCTTTTTTGCATTTTTGCAATTTATGGGGATAGAGTTGTAGATCCTTCCTTTAATACATAAATATGTGCCTGCTGATTTACCTCACCTCTCAATAATAATTTATTTTTATCGACTTACCTTCGTATTCGTGCAGATAACCCTAGAAAAACAACTTGTAACCTTTGCTGAGTTTAGATTTAACCGTTGATGGACGATGCAGTCAACGTCTCCAAATGTAAATCCAGGCAAAACATTTAAGGACTGTGAAAACACATACACCTCGGCAGTGTTTACCCAACATTAACCCAACTATGATGACTTCCGCTTCTCAAATGCGGAAGTGTGAAAAGGGTCCATTGCTGCGGCAAAGGCAGGTGAAAATGTAGACTGGGAATCATGCTAAACAGGTTAAAAGGTTGTACATTTGTGACATTTACAGTGCTGTTAAAAAGTATTTGCCCCCTTCCTGGTTTCTTCCGTTTTTGTGTATATCTCATATTAAACGGTTTCAAAAATTCAAACAAAATCTAACATAAAACAACACATAAATAGAACTTTTTCAGCAGCATGAAGTTGGCTAAAAGGTCTCATCCTCATACTATGCCAAGGTAGAAAATATCAGAAATTATGAAGAAAAAGGTGATTGAAATGCATCAGTCTGGGAAGGGTTACAAAGCTATTTTAAAGGCTCTGGGACTCCAAAAAACCACAGTGAGAGCCATTATCTCCAAATAGAGAAAACTTGGCACAGTAGTGAACCTTCCCAAAAGTGGCCAACCTTCCAAAATTCCTCCAAGAGCACAGAGACGACTCATCCAGGAAGTCACAAAAAAAGCCAAGGACAACATCCAAGGAACTGCAGGCCTCTCTCGCATCAATACAGGTCACTGTTCATGACTCCACTATTAGAAAGACACCGCCCAAAAATGCCATCCATGGAAGAGTGACGAGGCGAAAACCACTGCTAACCCAGAAGAACATTAAAGCTTGTCTGAATTTTGCCAAAACACAGCTTGATGATCCTCAAACCTTTTGGGAGAATGTTCTGTGGACTGATGAGTCGAAAGTGGAACTGTTTGGAAGACAGGGGTCCCGTTACATATGGCGTAAATCAAACACAGAATTCCACAAAAAGATCATCATACCTACGGTCAAGCATGGTGGTGGTAGTGTGATGGTGTGGGGATGCTTTGCTGCTTTAGGGCCAGGGCGACTTGCAATAATTGAGGGAAACATGAATTCTGCTCTCTACCAGAAAGTCCTAAAGGAGAACGTCCGGTCATCAGTCCGTGAGTTGAAGCTCAAGAGCAACTGGATTATGCAGCAAGACAATGATCCAAAGCATAGGAGTAAGTCCACCTCTGAATGGCTCAAAAGAAGAAAAATGTAAGTTTTGGAGTGGCCTAGTCAAAGTCCTGACTTAAACCCGATTGAGATGCTGTGGCAGGACCTTAAACGGGGAGTTCATGCTCAAAAACCCTCCATTGCAGCTGAACTAAAGCAGTTCTGCAAAGAAGAATGGGCCAAAATTCCACCACAGCGTTGTGAAAGACTGATCTCCAGTTATCGGAAGCGTTTGGTTTCAGTTGTTGCTGCTAAAGGTGGCGCAACCAGCTATTAAGTTTAAGGGGCAAGTTAGTTTTCTGCATGGGTGATATAGGTGTTGGATAACTTTTTTGCTTATATAAAAAATATACAGTACTGTGCAAAAGTTTTAGGCATTTGTGAAAAATGTTTCATAGTGAGGATGTCTTCAAAAATAACGCCATAAATAGTTTTCATTTATCAATTAATGTCATACAAAGTCCAGTAAACATAAAAAAGCTAAATCAATATTAAGTGTGACCACCTTTGCCTTTAAAACGGCACCAATTCTCCTAGGTACACCTGGACACAGTTTTTCTTGGTTGTTGGCAGATAGGATGTTCCAGCTTCTTGGAGAATTCACCACAGTTCTTCTATCTATTTAGACTGTCTCAATTGTTTCTGTCTCTTTATGTAATCTCAGACTGACACGATGTTCAGTGGGGGGCTTTGTGGGGGCCATGACATCTGTTGCAGGGCTCCCTGTTCTTCTATTCTAATCTTGTCTATTTGCAAAAGTAATGTTTGGGAGTCTAACATTTATATGTCCTATTGACACACTAAAGCTGAAGATATAAATAACCATCTTAAGACAAATGCTTTTGTGAAACATCTTGTGCCTAAGACTTTTGCACAGTACTGTGTATATATATATATATATTTGAAAACTGTATTTTGTGTTTACTCAGGTTGCCTTTGTTTTATATCTCATTTGAAGATCTAAAACAATTTAGTATGAAAAATAAACAAATAGAAGAAATCAGAAATGGGGCAAATACTATTTCATAGCACTGTATCTTTAACAACGCTATCAAAGTGGATATCAGGCACAACAATGCTGCCATCTAGATCACATGACTACGTCACTTGACAACAAATACCTAATTGTTTTCAAATATCTCCGTTTCTCCTGTCCACACTACAACAACAACATTTTCAAATGTATCCACTTGGTGGAAGGTTTTTGCTGGACAAAAAACATTTTGGTGTGGATGGAAGGCCAAAACCTAGAGAAAAAAACAGAGAAAAAGATGTGTTTTCAAATTTATCCAGATTAATGACCACGCCTAAACTAAAACAGTGAGAACGAACTTAAATCGAAACTTAAATCGAAAAGGATAAAATAGAAATAAAACTACAAATTTTAACAACCTTGGCACGGTGGCGTTTCAGGAAGAATATAGTCTAATACTCCAGGTATTCTGACAATTGTTCCCATGCTTTACCGTTGGGAAGCAAAAGTCTTTCACAGAAGTAGGCTAATACCTTCAGTGCTACAGAGGTACAACTAAAAATACAGCTGGAACACACTGCGTAGAAAAAAGTTTGACACTCATTAAATTTTGCAGTGACAACAGAGTGAGAGCTCTCGTTTTGAGATGATGTATTGTCCATTAATATGTAAAACCTTCTCAGAGGTCACAGCGTCCAACACAGACATGAAGAGAAGATGTCCCTTCCTCCACAATGGCACAGGTCCATCTTAATATAGCAACAAACCGTCAGCCACTGGAACGCGTTTGCGCGGATATCAGGGTGACGATTTTCAGGAACCCAACAACTAGAGCTATGAGTTTGGCAAACTGGCTATCTAAATGATAATTTATCATTTCTGGAGGTAAAAAAAAATGAATATGTTTACATTTTCAATTTTACACAGATTATGTTGAATAAGTTGACAATGTGTTAGGTCATTTAACAGTTAGCTGTATTTAGAAAAAATAATAAAACCTGTCATTCACTACGGAAACCGTACTCGTCTCCGCCATATTGGAAGTTTACGACTCCTCCCATCTCGGAAACTCGGTATCAAAATGATCTTAGTAACATTAGTAACCACTACAAGTTATTATACACATCTACAAACGCGACATGGTATAACACAAAAGGAGGAGATGACAGCGTTTTACCAGATGCGGAACATTGTAAACTACATACAACACTTTCAGTGTCAAAATAAAAGCTCCAGGTGAAGTTGAAGTAAATATGACAGAAAAATACTTCAATATAAAACAAATCTAATCCTTAAAATAATAATAACAATTCAGTATTATATTATAATAATAAACTTGACTGGGTCCCACAGTAATAATTTAATATGCAATATTCAACCGGGTTCCAAAAAATAATTTTTTTATTTATTTTGTAATTGTTTTTGTAATTTTTGCACACCTTGTTCATTCACATTTTTTTGTAAAAATATATGAAGGTAAATAATGCTTTTTATTAAACTGCAATGTGTAATTAATTATAAATTTAAAATATTAATATAAATCAAATCAATGAAAATATCATTTCCCCTTGTGTTCATTAAGTGGAAAACTGTGGGGAAACGTGCCTTTTATTATTTAATAAAAAAACAAAAAACAATATTTAAAGCCTTTAAAATATTAAATATACTTCCTCAATTAAAAACAAAATAACTTTTGAGCCATTACAAAACAAATATATAATTATCAAGATATATATCAAATATTGTCAATAGGCTGAAAAATATCGAGAAATAATTTTTGTAGCCATATCGCCCAGCCCAAATTCTTAAAGAGCACCTATTATGGTTTTTCAAATATTACCTTTCATGTAGTGTGTTATATAGCTGTTTGTGAATGTAAAAAAGTCTGCAATGTTTCGAGTTATTGACTCCCAAAAGAACGAACCGATTCTGAACACAAGAAATGAGTCGTTAGTAATTCCAGACTTACTTCCTGTACTAACCTACGTCATTTGGTGACAAAAAACCCGCCTCTGGTCTTCACTGGCTGCTCGCGAACAGCTTTGACCTGCCCTCAAACACTACACTAAGCGGTAGACCAATCACAACAGACTGGGATATCTGACCAATCAGAGCAGAGTAGGCTCTCTGAAAGGAGGAGTTTAGAATGAATCCTTTAGAACGGATCATTGAACGAGTCGTTTTTGACACTGGGGAAAAAAAGGTAACGCTGCAATTTAAATTATGAGAAATTAAAGTGTTTTTTGAACTTTAGGATGCATGTCAATCTATTGTATGAGACCTTTAAAACAAAATTAGGCACGTTTAAAAACCATAATAGGTGCTCTTTAACAAAAGGCATTGAAATAAAGTCACAGTCACTAGTGATATTTGCACAGCGGTTGAAGACACACCTGTGTGTATTTGACGTGGAGGTGGAACGGCTTTTGTTCTTGTTAAATGTTTTAAACTGTATTTCGTCAGGTTAACTGACAACAGTGAATAATTCGAGAGGTTTGGGGTGTGATTAAGAGACCGTTTAACATGTTGAAACGCCTGGGTTGACAAAGGGCGTGGTGACACCCTCCAGGGCACAACGGCACAACTGATTTGGTATGTTTGGAGTCTAAATAGGCTTCTTTAGTTTTTTAGTTCTAAGTTTAGTTCTTTTCCCACACCATTTGTGCTAGAGACATGAACGATAACTCAAATCATGCCGCTTGTTCAATTTTTCTTTTCTTTTTTTGTACAGCAAGTAATTTCACTCAGTTTCAGTTTTAATTTACCCATTGATTTAACAGATTTATAACCAGAAGAATGCATTTTAAATGTCTTTCTCTGCCCGTGCAGTTTCAGGGTTGAGGTTGGAGGCAAGTTGAAAACATGAAATGCTGAACTCTGTGTTTCTTGTATTTATTGATGTCCCTCCATTAGACTTGCTTTCCTAGTAAACACTCGGGCGAAACCACACCCCACCAGTTTTATCTCTCTGCAAACCCAAATCAGAACTCTGATGTCATGTGAAGATCAGCTTTTTAGGCCATAATTTTGACGTTCCTCAGCGCAGTCACAGTTTGGAGACCCACATTTGTTTGATCGCACAGTTTGGCACGTGCATTCGTGTGTCACAGACTAAAGGTCCAGATATACTCTACGCAAGTACGTGTCAGAGCTCAATTCATAACACAATGCAAGTACGTGCTGCATTCTCAGCGTTGCCGCAAGGGGCGATAGAACGGATTTTATTCTTTCAATCAACAACTGTCATGGCGGACTCGGCCAGCAATTTGAGTAGGGCTGCCCCCGACCAAAGATTTTCCTAGTCGACTAGTAGTCGTTAGTTTAAGCCATTAGTCGGCTATTGTTGCACGTTTACGATATTAATTTAATTACTTATATATATTGGGGGGCATCAGAAAATGGTTTGAGTTCCAGGGCTGAGAAAGAATGTTATAAGTAACATTGCTAACACTGTTCTACATTACAGAGAAATACTAAACCGTAATAACGAGCCTATAAAATATACATTCTACAAGCGCACGCACGAAGCGAGCCGCAGCGACACCGGCAAAAGCGGTAATGATTCTGAATGTGTCGGAAAAACCAGCAAGGAGACTGCCTGAACATTTAGTTAATTTATAGAGCGAAATGCACTTTAGGGTTGTGTCGACAGACGATGAGCTCGGGATCGACGATGGTCAGAGTGATCGCCAATAGCTGATGCCTTTGACGATGTCAAGACGATATTTGGCTCGTTTTTCCATTAATGTATAAAGTTATTATCATGATTATTAGGCTATTATTATTATTATCAAATTAATATTACAAATAATTTGCCCGTAGAGAGACAGTTTATTATATTATTAAGAACAGATGACAGAAAAGCCGTCTGTGCGCATATCTGATGCGCTGTTTGTACGGAGGCGTGCAGTCTTGTGGAACACACGCATGTAAAGGGTTCTCACTCTGTCTTTGTTTCTGTCTTCTGAATTTTGTTTTTGCAAGAACAGTGTCGTCTGAGAGTGCTGCAAATGACCTCAGACTGTCTCAGCTCAG